>NW_003852443.1:12247676-12263952 GCF_000181295.1 Otolemur garnettii | reverse complement strand
CAGAGTCTCACTCTATAGCCCTCGGTAAAGAGCTGTAACATCACAGCTCACAGCAACCTCCAACTCTTGGGCTTAAGCAATCCTCTTGCCTCGGCCTCCCACGTAGCTGGGACTACAGGTGCCCAACACAACACTCGGCTATTTTTGTTGCAGTTGCCATTGCCATTTTAGCTGGCCAGGGCCGGGTTCGAACTTGCCACCCTTGGTATATGGGGCCGGTGCCCTACCCACTTAGCCACAAGTGCCGCCTGATTCTGAGGCTTTTATACCTGAGGCCTGTCACTGCGATTTCAGTTTCCTCATCTATAGTCAAATGCTTGCAAACAATTGACTCAATAGACTGATTAATCAAATTTTTATTGAGTGCCTTTGTGCTAGGTGCAGGGCCTTAGAAACATAAGTGCATAAAACAAGTAATAGTCCAGCCCTCAAGGAGTTCCCAGTCTCACTGGAGGAAACACATAAAAATATTGACAAAGACAATGCAAATACAGTTCACTGTGAGCAGCTGTCAGTTGGCCAAGAATAGTCAAGTCCTTCCAGAGACCATAAGGTGAGAGGCAGGAGCTGTGGAGCAGGGAAGCCTGGTGTGAAGGTGGAAAGACCTCATGAAGCCTGTACTGATTATTGGTGTGCATGGCCAGGTTACCACATCTCCAAACTTTTCAAAAGAAGCCAGAAATATGAATTTTGATGTTAAATCATCTGCCTTTTTTTTTTTTTTTTTGAGACACAGTTTTACTTTGTCTCCCTTGGAAGAGTGCCATGGCATCATTGCTCACAGCAACCTCAAACTCTTGGGCTCAAAGCGCTTCAGCCTCCCAAGTAGCTGGAACTATAGGCACCTGCCACAACACTTGGCTATTTTTAGAGGTGGGGTGTCTCTCTTGCTTAGGCTGGGGAATTCAGGCAATCCACCCATCCCAGCCTCCCAGAGTGCTAGGATTACAGGCATGAGCCACCATCCAGGACCTCTGACTTTTTTTTATACGAAGTATTTTATCGTCTGCTGCCACCAGAAACTTCTATTTCACAAGGGTAATTGTATATAAAACAATTGTATGTAAACAATTACCCTTGTGAAATAGAAATTCATGTGAAAATTCAGAGAGGTAGATGTTAAGAACTGACAAAAGTAGAAGTTTATGTGTCATGGTACCTGTCTTACAAAGATAAGCGTTTGTAGAGACTTCAAATTTAGCTCTCCTGAATATTCACAGGTTCCCGAGAAGTGATTTGAGAAAACTGAAAGAATCACTGTACTACCAAAAGGAACAGAATTTGGGGGTCTGAAGGGATTTGTACTTGAAGATTCTCCCATCAGGAGAGCATCCCGTTGAGCAATCTGCAGACAGAATTGTTTCAGGTCTGCAGCTGCGGGGAAACTTGAACGAATTGAGCCTGGCTTCCAGCCTGAGCTGCTTGCTGACCGACTTTCCTCACTGCGGCAACGCTGGAGGAACCAGACATGGTACACATGAAAGCCAGGCTGATTCATGGGGCTGTGGGTCAAATCATCTGATATTTAAATATTGTCAGCTAATTCAAACTTCTTTTTTTTTTTTTTTGAGACAGAGTCTCACTAGGTTGCCCTGGGTAGTGTGCTGTGGCATCATAGCTCACAGCAACCTCAAATTCTTGGGCTTAAGTGATTCTCTTGCCTCAGCCTCCTGAGTAGGCTGGGACTACAGGTGCCCTCCACAGTGCCCAGCTATTTTTGGTTGCAGTTGTCATTGTTGTTTAGCAGGCCCGAGCCAGGCTCGCAGCCACCAGCCTCGGTGTATGTGGCCTAATTCAAACTTCCTCCCCTCTCCCCTTTCTTTCTTTCTCTGTCTAGCCTGGAGTACAGTGGCACAGTCATAGCTCATAGCCTGGAACTTCGGGCTCAAGTAATACTTCCAGCTCGCCTTTTCCAGTAGATGGGACTACAGGCACATATCACCACACTGGTTAATTTTTTTGGTAGAGGGTTAAGTATAGCTATGTTGCCCAGGCTGGTCTCAAACTCCTATTCGCAAGGGATCCTGTCCCCTTGAGCTCCCAGGGTGCTGGGATTACAGATGTGAGCCACTGCACTGGCCCCTGATTCAAAGTTTTAGGAAAACATTTGCAGAACTATCAAAACTCATTCTGTGGACACCCAGTTTGAAACCTCTAGCCTGCAGTTACCTGAGTCACCAAAAACTACTCAAACGTATGACAGAAACCCAAGAAGAGTGAGAAATACTGCTCATAGTGACTACCATTTAAGGAAGCATAAATGCCAAGTAAACAATATTTAATCTTCATATTTATTATGGGTTTAATATGTGCTGACATCCCTGTGAATGGGTCTTACTTTTTCAGTTATAGTAATTTATGTGACTAAGCCATCAGACTACTGTACCTTGGTTTATCCGTAAAAAACTAAGCCAAAGGCTCAGTGCCTATAGCACAGTGGTTACAGCGCCAGCCACATACACCCAGGCTGGAGGGTTTGAACCCAGTCCAGACCAGCTAAACAACAATGATAACTACAACAACAACAACAAAATAGCTGGGTGTTGTGGTGGGTGCCTGTAGTCTCAGCTACTTGGGAGGCTGAGGCAAGAGAATCACTTAAGCCCAAAAGTCTGAGGTTGCTGTGACCTGTGACGCCATGGCACTATACCGAGGGTGACATAGTGAGACTCTGTCTCATTAAAAAAAAAAAAAAAAAAAAAAACTAAGCCAAAAACTTGGCTCCACCTGAATAGCAAAAAATTATAGTTCTCCAAAGCAAACGAAGAGACATGGTGGGAGGACCCTATATGTTTGCTGAATCTAAAATAACATTTTATGATACAATTCCCGTGGATTGTCAGAACACTTGGGTTCGGAGGAGGAATCCTGGCACACACACATACAATATTTATATATAACTGCCAATTCTGTTTTTAAATTGCTGCCCAATACAGTTTGTATTTACTTTCCCAAAGATGTCACCCAATTATAATTTGTTTTTACTTTTTTTTTAGAAACAGTTTCACTTTGTTGCCCTCAATAGAGTGATATGGTATCACTCACAGCAAGCTCCGGCTCCTGGGCTTAGGCAATTCTCTTGCCTCAGCCTCCCTAGCAGCTGGGACTACAGGCACCCGCCACGATGCCCGGCCATTTTTTGTTACAGTTTGGCCAGGGCCAGGTTTGAACCCGCCACCCTGGGTATATGGGGCCAGCACCCTACTCACTTAACTACAGGTGCTGTCTTGTTTTTACTTTTGTTTTTTAAGGGATTGACAGTAAAGATGCTGAGGGCTTGCTTGAAGATGGACCCAAATACCGTCCAGCTGGCTTGGGTATTGGGGTAGCTAAGATTACTTCAAGGAAAATAAAATAGGCAATTTATTTACTTAGTCAAGATTGAAGATTAAATTATTTTATGTTGTTGGCAGCACCCATAACTCAGTGGGTAGGGCTCTGGCCACATACACCAAGGCTGGCATGTTGGAACCCGACCTGGACCAGCTAAAACAACAATGACAACAGCAACAACAACAACAAAAATAACTGGGCATTGGGCAGCACCTTTGGCTCAAAAAAGTAAGGCACCAGCTCCATATGCCAGAGGTGGTGGGTTCAAACCCAGTCCCCAGCCAAACACTGCAAAAAAAAAAAAAAAATAATAATAATAATAATAACGGCATTGTGGTGGGTGCCCGTAGTCCCAGCTACTTGGGAGGCTGAGGCAAGAGACTAGCTTAAGCCCAAACGTTGGAAGTTGCTGTGAGCTATGATGTCACAGCACTTTACCCAGGGCGACAGCTCGAGACACTGTCTCAACAACAACAAAATTCATATTGTTGAGAGAGGGTGCTAGATTTTTGAGGAAAGAAAAGAAAACTATGGAAAAGAGGGAGAAAGAAAAAACCACAAATACAGCCCTAGGACATGCAGGCTGAGGAAGTATTCCTGTCCTAGTTTCACAGACAGAGGGTATCCAACAGGCATGAGATTTACCCCATCCCTTTCCCTCAGCCGATAACTTGCTGCTTTATAGAGAAAATTAATGTAAAATCCCTCAGCTTTCAGGCTGTCCCAGCGAGCTCACCTGCATGAAAGCCGGTCCTTCATCTCAGCGTAACAGGTGTCCCTCCTCCTGGGGTTGTCCTCAGCAAGTTTTATCTCAGCCCTGACTATCTGATACCTCCATCAGGGGACATGTTTCAAAACACTGACGCCCCGAGGCCCACCCCCAGGGATTTGAATCGAATTGGGTGGAATTCCCAGGTGATTCTAACTTCCATCACAGCAGCTTCTTGGAGCCCTCTTGGATCTCCAGCTGCTTCTCCTTATCAGGCAGTAAACATGCTTCCCACTATTCTCTATTCATCTTTAGACCTCTTTAACCCCCTTCAATGCCAAATCTCTTCTTAAAGCTGTACTTTTCCTGCCCCAAGCCACATCTCCCTTTTACCATCCAGCTCTGCCCTAGCCTCTCCACAGGAAAAGCTCCTATTAAAGTCACCAATGTCTTTTATTTATTTATTTATTTATTTTTGCCAAACTATTAGTGGTTAATTTTCAGTGTTTTTCTCTGAACCATTTGACATTGTTTATCAAACTCTCCCTTTTCCGAAACTATCGTCACTTAAATTCTGAATATTTCTCCTATTTCTCTGCCTTCCCCGTCTCAGCCTCCTCCTTAGTCTTGTCACTCTTCTTTCTTTCTTTTTTTGTGAGACAGAGTCCCAAGCTGTTGCCCTGGGTAGAGCGCCCTAGCATCAAAGCTCACACCAACCTCCAACTTGAGTTCAAGCGATCCTCTTGCCTCAGTTTTTCTATTTTTAGTAGAGACGGGGGTCTCGCTTTTGCTCAGGCTGGTCTGGAACTCGTGAGCTCAAGCAATCCGCCCACCTCGGCCTCTCAGAGGGCTGGGATTACAGGCGTGAGCCACCGCACCTGGCCTTTCTTAATTTATTGAAGGTTAACCCCTTGGAAACAACCCAAATGTTCATCAGCTGGTGAATGGATAGACAAATTGTGGTGTGTGTATATATGAATATTCTTCAGCCATAAAAAAGAATGAAGTACAAATATATTCTGTAATATGGATGAATGTAAAGACATTATACTAACTGAAAAAGTCAGGCACAAAAGGCTATATATAGGGCAGTGCCTGAGGCTCAAAGGAGTAAGGCGCCGGCCCCATATACCGGAGGTGGCAGGTTCATAACCTGGCCCCAGCCAAAAACTGCAAAAAAAAAAAAAAAGGCTGTATATAGTACCATTTCAAATGCCTAGAATAAGCAAATCTATAGAGATTAGTGATTGCCAGGACCTAAGGGTAGGGATGGGGCGTTTATATGGTATAGAACTAATGGCTGGGGTCATGAACATGTTTGTAGATTAGATGGTGGTGTGATTATACATCACTGGGAATGTGCTAAATCCCACTGAATTGTACCCTTTAAAATGAATAGAGGCTGGGCACAATACTTCACACCTGTAATCCCACTTTGGGAGGCTAAGGTGGGAGGATTGCTTGAGCCCAGGAGTTTGAGAGCAGCCTGGGCAATATAGCAAGACCTTGTCTCTAAAACAATTTTTTTTTTTTTTTTTTTGAGACAGAGCCTCAAGCTGTCCCCCTGGGTAGAGTGACATGGCTTCACTGCTCACAGCAGTGAGGTGACTTATTCTGTAATCCTAGCACTCTGGGAAGCTAAGGAAGGAGGATCACTTAAAGTCAGGAGTTTGAGACCAGCCTGAGCAACAGAAAAATTAGTGGGGCATGGTGGCAGGTAACTGTAGTCCCAGCTACTCAGAAGGCTGAAGTAGGAGGATCACTTGAGCCCAGGAGTTTGAGGTTCTGTGAGCTATTCATACCTACCCCTGGCTTCTGTTAACATGAACACAGGACTCAGATCTGTTTCTCAAGGCCATTCCTTTGTCCTGAACAGTAGGTCATGAGTCCAAAGACTGGACATCTCCAAAAGGGTAGCTCACAGATCTCTCCAGCTCTTCGTGTGAATAACTGAGTGTATCACCTTTACCCCAAATCCTGCTCTCCCTGACCTATCCCCATCTTACTTGTGACATTGGTTTCCTGGACATCTAGCAGTCATCAGGAGCTTTTTTTCCTACACCCCCCACTTCGGGCCAGCCATCAGATTTGATCTCAATGATGTGTTATGTCTTCCTTGGTTACCTGGACATCCAGCTGTCATCAGGAGCTTTTTTTCCTACACCCCCCACTTTGGGCCAGCCATCAGATTTGATCTCAATGATGTGTTATGTCTTCCTTGTTCCCCCAGACTCGACTCATTTAACAACCTCCACCCCTCACTGTTCCCACTGGGCACAATGTCACCAGAGCTCCATTCCTCCTTGGATGTTATTGGTTAGGAGGAGGCTAAATTGAGCATTCATGTTTTCGGTTTTTGTTTTTTTTTTTGAGACAGAGCTTAAGCTGTCCCCCTGGGTAGAGTGCTCTGGCATCACAGCTCACAGCAACCTCCAATTCCTGGGCTCAAGCAAGTCTCCTGACTTAGTCTTCCAAGTAGCTGGGACCACAGGCACCCGCCACAACGCCTGGCTATTTTTTGGTTCCAGCTGTCATTGTTGTTTGGAGGGCCTGGGCTGGATTCGAACCCGCCACCTTAGGTATATGTGCCTGGTGCCTTAGCTACTTGAGCCACAGGTGCCAAGCCAGCATTCATATTTTTAAGTGGGTTTATTAAAAGAAAAAAAAAATTTTAAGAGACAGAGTCTTACTTTGTCACCCTCGGCAGAGTGCTGTGGTGTCACAGCTCACAGCAACCTCCAGCTCTTGGGCGATTCTCTCACCTCAGCCTCCCGAGTAGCTGGGACTATAGGCACCTGACACAACACCCAGCTATTTTTTTGTTGCAGTTTGGCTAGGGCCGGGTTCAAACCCACTATTCTCGGTATATGGAGCCAGCACCCTACTCAGTGATCCATAGACACCGCCCTTAAAAGAAAAATGTTAAACACATAACAATCCATATGGTTTGTGAATAAGGCAAAACCTGAAGATTGTTCACAAATGACTGAGTTTGGCGAAACGTGCATCAAATAGCTCAGGTGAGCTTCAAGGAAGGCTATGGGATAAGGAAGGTAGAGGTGTCTGAGGTGGGGGAGAGGAGGGGAGGGCCTTCCCTCAGCACACTGCACCTCTACACCCTTCCTTGACAACAGTAAGAAAATCCCAATATTCTTTTTTTTGAGACAGAGTCTCACTTTGTCACCCTCGGTTAAGTGTGGTGGCATCACAGCTCACAGCAACCTCAAACTCCTCAAACTCAAGCGATTCTCTTGCCTCAGACTCCCAAGTAGCTGGGACTACAGGTGCTTGCCACAGTGCCCGCTATTTTTAGAGGGGTCTGGCTCTTGCTCAGGCTGGTCTCAAACTTGTGAGCTCAGGCAATCCACTCACCTTGGCCTCCCAGAGTGCTAGAATTACAGGCATGAGCCAGTACACCCGGCCTCTCTAAAATCCCAATATTATTTTTTTTTTTAATTAAATGATAGCTGTGTACATTAATGCAAACATGGGGTACAGTGTAGTGTTTCCAATATTCTTTTTTTTTTTTTTCCTTTGAGACAGAGCCTCAAGCTGTCCCCCTGGGCAGAGTGTCGTGGCATTACAGCTCACAGCAACCTCCAACTCCTGGGCTCAAGCGAGTCTCCTGCCTCAGCCTCCCAAGTAGCTGGGACCACAGGCGCCCGCCACAACGCCCGGCTATTTTTTGGTTGCAGCCATCATTGTTGTTTGGCGGGTCCGGGCTGGGGATTCGAACCCGCCACCTTAGGTGTACGTGGCTGGCGCCTTAGCCGGTTGAGCTATAGGCGCCGAGCCTCCAATATTCTTGACAAGAAAACTCACTGGGATTTTTCAGTGGGAGGGAAGGAGTTTTCATGATACTCTGTTCTACAACTAAGAGAGAGCAGAAATTGCCTTTGGGTGCTAGACTCTGTATGCTGGGCAGAGAGGCCATATTGTCACTCTGCAGCAACAAATTGCTGATTTAATTATTAATGTCCTGCAAACTGTAAGTCATTTGATATTTCCTCCAAGAAAACATCTCTAAATTGTCAGCAGTCTCTCCTGCGTCCTAATTGTACTGTCACAACTGTGTTGGTTTCATTTCATCCATCCACAAAATGGATCCCTCAGCATTGGCTGGTCATAGTTATCCTTTCTTAATGGCCAAACTGGATGGATTTACAAAGAGTTTCCCCAAAGCTGCTGGACATTTGGGCCTCATGTGTCAGTGCCAGACAAATGTGAATTGGGTAATTCCATCAGAGCCATTTGTCAATGCTGTAGGGGAGAAAATGTCAGTGGCATACAATGGTGATCAAACTACTTACAAATTTGAATTGGGCTGTTTTCCTTTCTTCTGAGGACTAAAATTGCGTGAGGTGAACCATCTATTACCTTTAAATTTAAATAGATGTATATATATGTATATATATTTTTGAGACACACCCTGTACAGAGCGCTGGGATGTCACAGCTCACAGCAACCTCAAACTCCTTGGCTCAAGCGATTCTGTTTCCTTAGCCTCCCAAGTAGCTGGAGTACAGTCACCCACAACAACACCTGGCTATTTTTAGAGATAGGGTTTCACTCTTGCTCAGGCTGGTCTCAAACTCCTGAGCTCAAGCAGTCCACCGGCCGTGGCTTCCCAGAGTGCTAGGATTACGGGTGTAAGCCACTACTCCCAATTCACATGTATGTTTTAACTAGTTTAATTTTTTGCTATAAAGTGTGGCCTACCAATCAAGGGTACAATAATGCCAAAGGAACCAGGAATTTAGCCTGCAAGAATAATAATTACAAACAATAAGTAGGTAAGAGTTGACAAGCGCTTCCTATACAGTCAGGCTAGACTCTGTTCTGAGTGCTTCATGTACATTGACTCATTTAATCCTCCAAAAACTCTCTGAGATAGGTGTTGTGGTTATCCTTGTTTTAGAGATGAGAAGCTGAGGCCCTGGAGAGTTCTACTGAGGCTACATAACCAGGCAGTCTGCCTCCAGAGTCCATGCCCTTAAAACTATCACCTGCACTGGAGGCAGTAACGTCTTCATTCTCATCAACAGATTATTGGTGACAGGGCCAGACATGGTGGTTTATGCCTGTAATAAACAGGATTGGGGATTATAAGCAGGGGATCACTTGAGGTCAGGAGTTTTAGACAAGTCTGGGCAACAGAGCAAGATCCCATCTCTAGAAAAGAAAAAAATTAGCTGAGCATAGTGGCACATGCCTATAGTCTCAGCTTCTTGGGAGGCTGAGGCAGGAGAATCACTTGAGTCCAGGAGTTTGAAGCTGCAGTGAGTTATGATCACACCACTGCACTCTACCTGGTGCAGCAGAAAGACCTATGTCAGCTCAGCGCCTGTAGCTCAAGTGGCTAAGGTGCCAGCCACATACACCTAAAGTGGCAGGTTGGAATCTAGTCTGGGCCTACCAAACAACAATGATGGCTGCAACAAAAAAATAGCCAGGTGTTGTGGCAGGTGCCTGTGGTCCCAGCTACTTGGGAGGTGGAGGCAGGAGACTCGCTTGAGCCTAGGAGTTGGAGGTTGCTGTGAGCTGTGATGGCACAGCACTCTACCCAGGGGGATAGCTTGAGGCTCTGTCTCAAAAAAAAAAAAGAAAGAAAGAAAGACCTGTGTCTACAAAAATTATTTTTTATTTATTTATTTGTTTATTTATTTTTGAGACAGACTCTCATTTTGTCACCCTCAGTAGAGTGCTGTAGTGTCATAGCTCACAGCAACCTCAAATTCTTGGACTCAAGCGATTCTCTTGCCTTGGCCTCCCAAGTAGCTGAGACTATAGGCACCTGCCACAACTCCCAGCTATTTTCAGAAACAAGGTCTTACTCTGGCTGATCTCAAACCTGTGAGCTCAGGCAATCCTTTACCTCGGCTTCCCAGAGTGCTAGGATTACAAGCATGAGACACTATGCTTTTTTTTGAGACAGAGCCTCAAGCTGTCACCCTGAGTAGAATGTTATGGCATCATAGCTCACAGCAACCTCCAACTCATGGGCTCAAGTGATCCTCTTGCCTCAGTTTTTCTATTTTTTAGTACAGACCAGGTCTTGCTTTTGTTCAGGCTGGTCTTGAACTCCTGAGTTCAAGTGATCCGCCCACCTCAGCCTCCCAGAGCACTAGGATTACAGGTGTGAGCCACCGTGCCTGGCCACAAAAAGTATTTATGACAATATGTGAACTGCTGCTTATCTGTTCTCTCATTTAATTCTTGTAGCAACGTCATAAGGAAGTATAATTATTCCCCATTTTACAGAAAAGAACACCTCTGTAAATGATTGGCTCAAAACCTCAGTGTGGGGGATGGACTCTGTAGTACTGTGAGAGTTGCTGGTAGGGAAAGGATTCTGATCCTGGCAGAGCAGCAGGTAAAATCACTAACACATCAGCAGGGAAATATGAAATACCCTGGGAGTCCCTCTGAGAAGTGGTGAATTCAGGTGTCTGGGGCTGAGCCAGGTGCATTTTATCCTGAAAGAAAGCAAAGGAGTGCTCAGAACAGACACACACACACACACACACACACTAAACAAGCGAAATACAAAGAAGAATGAAGTCATCCCTAAAAGACACAGGAGCAAACTCAACAAAACTCCTACTGTCCCAAACTGGAACAATTTGAGCAATAAAATAACAATAGTATTGGATTCTAACCCAAGGAATAAAATAAATACCCATAGGGCATAGTGATATAAATAAATGATGACTAAACAAATAAATGAGTGGAAGAGACAAACTGTCCTTACAGAAGGATCATAAATTATAAGCGTGGAAGGAATGAGGGAAGTAGAAAATCACCAATGACACAGGATTAATTGCCACAGGCAGGGTTCACTGGTGAATGCTAAAATTAGTGAGTGAAACTTTAAGGAAAATAAGATATTTGTATAGCTTCAAAATATCTATCCCCAAATATTAGTCACTGTGGTGGTTTAAAATATGTCTACAAATTCCTTGATACTCCTTCTTCCAGAGGATCTTAATTCTTTTCCCCTTGAGTAGGCTAGACTTAGTGACATGCTTTTAACAAATGAAGTATGGAAAAAACAAAACTGCTAACTTTATAGAGAAAACTGGCAGACATCACCTTAACCCAAGTACTCAAGGCTAACATCACCTATAATCTGTCATGCTGATATCAAGTACCCTCTGGTATGATATGTTATGCAAAAGACATTTTCCTGGAGTGGTATTTTCCCCTCAAAGTTACAGCCTCAGTCCAGTCTCAGAAAAATAGACTAACTCCACCTGAAGGGCCTTCTACAAAACACCTGACCAATATCCTTCAAAAGTGTCAAGGTCATGAAAAATAGGCTGGGCATTGTGGCTCATGCCTGTAATCCTAGTACTTTGGAAGATACAGGCAGGAGCCTACGACTTGGAGACCAGCCTGGGCAACATAACAAGACCTCATCACTACAGAATAATGAAGGCTGGGCACAGTGGCTCATACCTGTAATCCTAGTACTCTGGAGGCTGAGGAAGATGGATCACCTGAGTTCAGGAGATAAGAGACCAGGAAGAGCGAGACCTCTCTCTACTAAACACATAACAAATCTAGTTAGATGTCATAGAAGGCACCTTTAGTGCTATCCCAGGAGACTGAGGCAAGGGGATCACTTGAACCCGAGAGTTTGAAGCTGTAAGCTATGACACTATGACACACCACCCAGGGCAATAGAATAAGACTGTCTCAAAAAATAAAATAAAATAAAAAATAATGAAAAAATTAGATATGCTGGCTCAAGCCTGTAGTCCCAGCTACTCCAGAGGCTGAAACAGGAATATCACTTGAGCCCAGGACTTTGAGGTTGCAGTGAACTGGGGACACGGCTGCTCTCTAGCCTGGGGAACAAAGCAAGACCTTGTGGGGGGAGGGGGAAGTCATGTAAAACAAGGAAAGCCTGTGACACTGTTACAGATTGGGGAAGACTAAGGAGACATGACACTAAATGCAATGTGGCATCCTGGATTGGATTCTAGAACAGAAAAATGGGTATTAGTGGGAAAACTGGGGAAATCAGAATGAAGTCTGTAGTTTACTTAATAGTCTGGTGTCAAGGTTAATCTCTCAGTCTCGATAACTGTCTCATGGCTATGTAAGAAACCATTAGGGGAAGCTGGTGAAGGGTATAAGAGAACTCTCTGTGGTGCTTTGAGGAGGGAAGTACACAGAAGTTAAGGGACAGGGTGGGGGCTACTGGAAACTCCTCACCCTCGTGCATTGCTGTGAGGACACACTGACGACAGTTCTGGGATTTGTCTCTGTTAAGCTTATGAAAGCCTGGAAGAGGATTAGAGAAAACAGGCAGCAGGGTTAGGAGTGGCAGAGTGTGCACGCAGATAAGTCCTGCTGATGGCAAAAAAGGAGAAAATCAGAATTAAATAAAGACTTTAGGTAATAAGCACATTAATGTAACAAACGTCCCATGCTAATGTGAGATATTAACAGGGGAAGTTGGGCGTGGGCTGTGTGGGAACTCTGTGTACTGGTCTCCCTCTCTCTCTTTTTTTCCTATCTCCCAGGCTAGAGTGCAATAGCCTCATCATAGCTCACAGCAACCTCAAACTTCTGGGCTCAAGCGATCCTCCCGCCTTAGCCTCCTGCGCTGCCGGGACTATGGATGCCTGCCACCACATCTGGCTAATTTTTCTAGTTTTCCTATTTGCCCAGGCTAGTCTTGAACTCCTGGGCTCAAGTGATCTTCCCATCTTGGCCTCTTAATAGTGCTAGGATTACAAGTGTGAGCCACTGCCCCCGGCCTTATTTTCTCAGTTTTTTAATAAAATTAAAACTGTTCTATAAAATAAAGTCTATTTAAAATTTTGAAAAGTCGCCATCTCTGTTCTTCAGGTAAACAGGCTATGCAGAGCTGCCCTAGTTTGGCTCCAGGGTACTTTCGAGGGTGCTCAGAGAGGGACAGTGGGACACAGGGCAGAAGGAAGAACCATAGAGAGGATAAGACATGGGAAAGGAACACAGTTGGTCTATTATAGGGAAACAGGAGGAGGGAGGGACGGCAATGAAGGAGACCCTGCACTTGTGGCAATTCTTTTCTAGGCTACCCCAGACTTCCCACCTCTTATCCTGACAGTCCCTCCTGGGAGACTGTGTGATCCTGCTAGATTTGGCTGAATGCTCTCCATCTGCTGCTCTGACTCGCCCTCCACCCTTTCCACTCTGCCTCTGGCTTCCCTGGGGCTAGGCCGGGGAGCTGAGGAAGGAGGGGATTCAGCTCTGAGCACTTAGGCCCCTTCCCCACCAGTTTACCCTGAGTGTCAGGCAGCCTCTCTGCTCTCTCTCACCAGGTCCAGGGATTCCCCTGGATCGCCTCCAGGCCTGGTCATGGTGATGGGTCCCCACGGTGGGGACTCTCTCTGGTGCTGCCCATTCCTTGTTTCCCTGGACTCTGCCCACGTCTCAGTAAATATTCCCATTATTAAACTTTTAACTCTTCTCAATAACTCACTTGAGTACCTCATTGGTTTCCAGCCAGGAACACAACCAATAGAAAAATGTACTCCTTGTGATCACTGCCCAGTGTTTATCTTCCCCCTTAGAACCTAAACTCCACAAGGACAGAGAGTTCATTTGCTTTGCTCACTGCTGTCCAGAAATATGTGAAGTAAATGAGCAAAATGCTCATTTTATCTGTACTGTCTTGTAGAGTAGAGGCTAGCAGCATGCGGCTCTTGCACTGTGGCTAGTGAAACGAAAAACCTGAATTTTACATTTTAATCTCATAGCCACCCAAGCTGAGTGGCTACAATACCGCCTAAGGAGATTTCCTGGGTTTAAAGCAATTCACTAGCTACTCAAGTCTGCTGGGCCCCAAAAGGGGTTAAGAGAGTTGCTCAGAGCAGGGTGTGGTGGTGTGCTTAGCCGAGGCTGAGGAGGGGGGGAATCACTGGAGCCTAGGAGTTCAAGGCTGCAGTGAGTTATGATTGCCCCACTGCACTGAAGCCTGGGCGACAGAGGGAGACCCTGCCTGTAAACACACACACACATACACACACACACACACACACTTGCTCAAGGCCGAGGCAGGGAAAGAGTAACTCATCACTTCAGCTATTTCCCTAGCCCTGGGGAACTGGGCTGCTAGGTTTTCTAGCTTTTCCCTGGTAAGGCAAACATGGGGATCTGTGCTTTTTAAACACTTGCATGTTAATTTCCCTGCAAACTCTGTTTCTTGGGTAATAGCATTACAGTGCGTTCACCAGGCCCTTTAAAACCTGCAGCTCCTGCGAGCTCTGGCCCCCAGCCAAGGGAGTCTCCAGCTGCTGACTGACCCTGCCTGGAAAGTCAACTTGGAAGAGCTGCAAATGTCCTAATCCTCTTCCAAACTGCTCTAAGTAGGTTTATCCAGTGACCTGTAAAACCAAATTAGTAAAGGGACACTTTAATTCCAGCTCGTTAGAGAGCTTCTAAAATCGTCCAGAAAGCCAACACAGCAAATCCTAGGCTGGGGGGCTGAGAAACACATCCCACTTTCAAAAGCAAAACGTCCTTGCTTTCCTCACCAAGTCAAGGTGGGAAGCAGCTCTTGAGAAGGAGAAAACTATAGTGGCCCAGTGAGGTCAATGATTTTCCCAAAGTTCTGCCAAGTCCAGGCACAGCTCTGGTCTCCTGCCTGTAGCAAGGAGGACATTCACACTGCTCTTATTACTTACCCCGGGAGTGGACTTATTGCACAATATCAGGAAATAGTCCATATGAAATCCTGGCCCGCAGAGCCTACATGTTCTGTTTTTCATTCTGCAGCTTTTTTATAAAGTGTGTTTTCCTTTCCCATAATGTCATCTGGAAGCAATTCCTCCCAGCAGCTGGATTTGCTTTCACAATCGGTAAACACGTAAAATGGAAGGCTGGGGGAGATGCGGGGCTCACAGAGGAGCCTTCTCCCCTCCCGCTTGGCTCACGTTCTGAGCCTTATCTTGGGTTTGCAAAAGCCTCATCAAAACTGAGGATGTCTTCAGAGGGTCAGCATGTTCTTTGGGAGAGAAATTTTCTGAATACTTTGCAGATAAAATTGATCAGATGCAGGCCAGATTGCCGGCTGCCAAGATCCGTGTGCCGATGTAGAGACCATTGGATCATCACCTTCCCAAAGTTCCCACCCTCACGCTGCAGTGGAGTCCCTGGGGTCCAGCGGCGGGCCTCTGTGAGAGCAGCACCTTCCCAGCCACTGCCGCCAGAGCCAATAAAGTGAGGATGAGAGCCCAAAGAGCAGTAACTCAGTCATCAGGGAAGATGCGTGTCCCCCAAGCATGCTCCTCGGGGAGAACTTTTCACATAGCTGCAAATGGAAATGCAGGGCAGGCCAGGAGCATGGCAGGCTGGGCCTGCTGGTCACCCTCTCTCTCTGCTGTGCCTGCAGGCTCTGTGGAAGAGCAACATGGTGTAAAGCAGTGGTTTTCAACCTTCCTAATGCTGCGACCCTTTAATACAGTTCCTCATGTTGTGGTGACCCCCAACCATAAAATTATTTTCGTTGCTACTTCATAACTATAATTTTGCTACTGTTATGAATCATAATTTTAATATCTGATATGCAGGATGTATTTTCATTGTTACAAAGGGGTCACGACCCACAGGTTGAGAACCGCTGTGTTCTCAACCACAGTCAGTTTATTATAGAGAGACAAGGGGAGGGAGGGACGGCAATGAAGGAGACCCTGCACTCGTGGCAACTCTTTTCTAGGCTACCCCAGACTTCCCACCTCTTATCCTGCCAGTCCCTCCAGGAAGGCTGTGTGACCCTGCTAGATGCGGCTGGACGCTCTCCATTTGCCCCTCTGACTCACCCTCCGCCCTTTCCACCCTGCCTCTGGCTTCCCAAAGTTCCCACCCTCACGCTGCAGTTGGAGTCCCTGGGGTCTGGCGGTGGGCCTCTGTGAGAGCAGCACCTTCGCAGCCACTGCCACCAGAGCCAATAATGAGAGGATGAGAGCCCAAAGAGCTCTCATGGGCCCAAGGACAAGGTAAGCTGGAATGTGGTCCAGGGGACAAGCTTAGGCTCCTGCACTCCATCCTCTCACGTAAGAAATGCTTTCTTTTGGCTGGTGCAATGGCTCATGTCTAACTGGGTCATCAGGGAAGATGTGTGATCTGGGCAGCTGAGGCTGGAGGATCACTTGAGCTCAGGAGTTCAAGACTAGCTTGAGTAAGAGTGAGATCCTGTCTCTAAAAATAGCTGAGTATTGTGGCAGGTGCCTGTAGTCCCAG
>NW_003852443.1:12240417-12247562 GCF_000181295.1 Otolemur garnettii | reverse complement strand
GCCTGTAGTCCCAGCTACTCAGGAAGCTGAGGCAAGAGGATCACTTGAGCCCAAGAGTTTAAGGTTGCTGTGAGCTGGGCTGATGCCACGGCACTCTAGCTAGGCAGCAGAGTATGACTCTGTCTCAAAAGAAAAGGAAAAAAGAAATGCTTTCTTTTTACCAAAGTTTCTATATGGGAACCAGCCAAGCACACAGCTGAACTCTCAGAGGAGCACGGGAGTACCAGGGACCCCCAGCCCAGATGCATGGATGATCCATTATTGTGCTGGCCAGGTCGGGTAGGAAGGAGCACCTTCCAGGCACTGCTGACCCTCTAGATAGCAGGGCTTACCCTCAATGAAGGGAGCTACCCAGTATTGGGGGCCTCTAACTGCAATGTTCTTGAGGCAGTGATGACCATCCTTCCCACTGGACAAAGAAAAGGAGACTGCCAAGGGGCAAGGCTCACCAGAGGACCCTGGGGAGGGTGACTGCCTGGATCCTCAGCACCAGCCATGCACAGCTTCTGCAGCTAGGGCCCATCTGCCTGGCTCAGGATGTAAGGGGTGGTTTGTCCTCACTCCATCTATCCTGGGGTCCCTCTTCCCTCTCCCTTCAGCCTGGTGGAAGCTTTTTCTTTGTCTGGGGCCAGAAGACAGAAACTGCATCATATATTGTTCCATATCTTATAGTCCCTCTCTTTCTCTCTTTAATCTCATAGTCTCTTGCCCCGAATTTTGAAAAATCTTTGCAGTTCTAGTTCCATAACAATGCTCATTCCTCCAGACCCTGGTCACTCTGGTTTTGCTGCCTGGACTGCTAGGGAGGGGCCTCTGAGCACCCCTGGAGAAATTCACTGAAGCCCAGGACAGAGGGGTGGGCAGAGGAGAGCAGCCTATTCATTAATACTTCAAATGATCCTCTAGATTAAAGAAACGGAAGAGAGATAACAACCAAATGCAATGCATGGACAGTGTTTGGATCCTGATTTAAACAAACCAACTCTTAAGAAGATAGTTAGGGCTCGGCGCCTGTGGCTCAAGCGGCTAAGGTGCCAGCCACATACACCTGAGCTGGCAGGTTCTAATCCAGCCCAGGCCCACCAAAACAACAATGACAGCTGCAACCAAAATATAGCCAGGCATTGTGGCAGATGCCTGTAGTCCCAGCTACTTGGGAGGCTGAGGCAAGAGAATTGCTTAAGCCCAGGAGCTGGAGGTTGCTGTGACATCATAGCTCACTCTACCCAGGGTGACAGCTTGGAGCTCTGTCTCAAAAAAAAAAAAAGATAGTTGGGAATAAGGGAATAATCAGGTGTATTTGGGTTGTGGGTTAGAAAATATTAAAGGGTTATTGTTAATTTTGGTATGTGTGATAAGGGTGGTGTGGTTATAAGAGAAAATATCCTTATCTTTTAAAAGGTATATATTGAAGTATTTAAGGGTGAAATATGTCTGGGATTTGTTTTTAAATACTTTTAAAAGAAAACAAAAGACGAAATAAACATGCCAAGGTGTTCATGGTGAACTGAGGTGATGAGTGTGTGGGATGCTTTATACCAGTGGTTTATTTTATTTATTTATTTTGAGAAAGAATCTAAAGCTATTGCCCTAGGTAGAGTGCCCTAACATCATAGCTCACAGCAACCTCCAATTTGGGCTCAAGCAATCCTCTTGCCTTAGTTTTTCTATGTTTAATAGAGATGGAGTCTCGCTTTTGCTCAGGCTGGTCTGGAACTCGTGAGCTCAAGCAATCCATTCACCTTGGCCTCCCAGACTGCAAAGATTATAGGTGGGAGCCCCTGTGCCCGGCCTAGATCTGTGGTTTTCAACTGGCGTGCAGCACACTGGTGTGCCATGAGAGGATCTTAAGTGTGCCACGAAAACTTTTAAAAATCATTCATTAGTTAAATTATTTTCAAAAGAAGTTCAAAGCACATTATATTCTTTTTTTTTCTCTTTTTTTTTTTTTTTTTTGATCAACGTAACTTAAGTGTGCCACGGAATTTTAACTATAGGTTCAAGTGTGCCATGAGATAAAAAGGGTTGGAAAACAGTGCTTTATACTACTCTCTCCAGTTTTATGTATGTTGAAAATTTTCTTATACTAAAGAGTTGAAAATATAGACAGTTTTATCATTGTCTATAAAAACTCAAAGAAAAGAAACAAAACACACTCGTTTACATGTCTCCATAGTGACTGAATTCTGTACTCACCAGCAGGTCCTTAGTCCTCCCAGGGGTCAGCTCTCTCCCAGGGGTCCTTCCAGGGCACAACAGGGAAGAGACAAGATGGGGCCAGTCAAAGATAACTCCTAGAAGGTTTTTTTTGTTTTTTTTTAGAAAGAGTCTAATTTTTTCACCCTTAATAGAGTGCTGTGACGTCACAGCTCACAGCAACCTCATACTCTCGGGCTCCAGTGATTGTCTTGCCTCAGTCTCCTGAGTAGCTTGGACTACAGGTGCCCACCACAATACCTAGCTATTTTCGTTAGAGACAGGGTCTCACTCTTGCCCAGGCTGGTCTTAAACCTGTGAGCTCAGGCAATCCACCCACCACAGTCTCCCAGAGTGCTAGGATTACAAGAATGAGCCACTGCACCTGGCAGACTCCTAGAAGTTCTGACCAGGGGTTGTAGTACCACCCTCAGTCCTTCTGCCTGGGAAGAAGAGGGGAGGAGCCTCTCCAAGAACAAGCGCAGCCCTCTGCACTCCAGCTCTCCCAGCTTTTAGGTCTGTGGCTTTCTCCTCTGCAGGCAGCATTGCTGCATGAGTGGCTCTGGGCCTGCATGAAGGAAAATGGGACCCAGACCACATGCCACTGAGTAACAGCCAGCAGGGAAGGTTTCTGTCAATCATAGCCCTGGGTGGCTCCTACTTCCCTTGTCCCCAAATTTCTCCTGTTCTTATCATGTGCTGGTTGTCACCTGACACCAACTCATTCAACTGACTTGTATTCAGGAATAATCCCATGCCAGTCTCTGCCAGACACTGGATACAGGTCTGGGCAGGCTCAAGACTGTCCTTCACAGGCAATGGAAAAGACCTGCTACAGGAGTCAAAGCGGGCCCGGCACACACACACTGTTTCTCCTGGCCCTGGCCCTCAGCTCCAGCTTCCACTTTCCCATTCAAAGAGCCTTAGCTTGGCCTTGCAAAGGATGAGTTCTTTGCTATTTTCTTATCTCCCTTGGCCTGTAACATAGGCTTTTCCAGGAAATATTTTTTTTCCTTCTGCATTGAAACATGGTGGGTATTTTCGTTTCTTTTCTACAGGTAAAAGATAAGTTTCTGAAGGACTGGCAATGCCTCAGTTTTTTCTTTGCATTGATCTCAATACCCAACCCACCAGAGTGGAAAGGGAGACTTCACGCGTAGAGGTTGAGCCTGGGGAACGCTGCCCCTCTGAAAACCTGCTGGAGAAACTGCCAGCATATACTCTAAGAAAAGACTGCTTTCGCAGGAACAAGAAATAAATTTCCAAAACCCTAATTATACTTATCTGCCTGACTCAATATTTGATGTTCCTGGAGTATTTTAAACGGGTTCTCTAATTCTACTTTTCTTCCTTCCTAATGGTTTCCATCTTTGTCTTAATTATAAGAACTTAATGAGAACTACGTGTCTGGCCAATGGCATCCACACTTTCAGCTTTAAAATTTCTGCTCATTTCTTAGTGAACAAAAAGGGCACTGACGCTGCAGAACAGACGAGGGGGCCGAGGCTGCGCAGGCTGAGTACGGCCCAGTGGCAGCGAAGCCACACAGCAGCTCAGACATCCTGCTTCCTGTGGGTCCAAATTCAAACCTGCAGAAGGTGGGTGAAGAGGGCCAGTAAGTTGGAGAAGTGTGAGTTGTCCAATAGCCAGGTACAGCAGAACCTCCATAGCTGACCACCTCCCTACATTCACCACCTCATTAAGTCGACCTAATTTTTAAAGACCAGACATACACCACATGTATGTATCGGTACTATAGGCCTAGATCCTTCTGAGGACCGCCTCCATATGCTGACCAGTTTGTTACAGTTGGTCGGTCAACTTACAGAGGATTCATGGCAGATACAGAAGTTGAAAATGCTGCCCAGCTCCAACTGGACCGTGAGCCCCTTGCAGGCAGGCGTGTCTACCGTGCATATGGCTGCATCCCAGGGCCTAGGACAGGTCTGGGGGGAGGCAGATGCAACACACTTCCTGAATACATGAGCTGCCTGTGCTTCAGAACTCTGATTACCATTACTGCATTTACTTCAAGCTTGAAAGCTTTTTGAAAGCAGAAATAAATCTCTCCTATTGAATATCCCCCATCCACAACTAGGATTCAATAATACTGTAGTAAATTACCTAAGTTAGCTGATGATTTAATCACTTAAAGACAAAGTCCTAAATAGGTCATGAGAAAAACCATAGACCATGTGATCGAAATGGACAATTGCTGGAACCCCTAGAAGGCCTAAAGTACTGTGTGACAGGGAAGTAGATTTCCTGCCCCCGAAATCTGGCAAAAGAATTCACTTGAGGATTTAAGTCTCAGAAAAAAAGACCCATGGAAGGAGGAGAGAAGGGGAGGTCTCTTCCAGGGCCTATAGATTAAGGGTATTTAGATACCACTTAAGAAAACACCCAGATGCCAGGCAGGTTTGTGCTCCAGTTTAACCATGTTCCTTGCAAAACTTGCTTGTGGGAAGATCAGAGGCTCTGACGATCATTACTGAAGAGGATTCAGAGAAATTATTGCCTACTCCCGGTTGAAGAGAGAACAAGTCCTGGTCTTTTTTTGGTGTCAACTTCTATTGAAATGTGCTGTTGTCAAATCAAAAAGGGGATAGATTCGGAATTTTACAACTCTGATAAAAGTGAAATAAAAGGACATCTGTATCTTCTTAATCAAAGCGTGTGCCACCTGAGTCGGCTCCCCGTCTCGTCCCTTGGCCTTGGTGACTCTCGTGTGCTGGAGGTTAAGGGTTTGTTAAAGAAGATGGGTTTTGATTAAGTGTCACATTTAGTGTGATGTGACATGCTCTTTATCATTGCAAGGGAAGATTGGGGGCCAGGGGGAGCTTTATAGCTAGTTCTCAATACAAATTAGGAGTCTTGGGGAATGGGTGCTTTGCAGTTGGCCTTGATCTTTAAGGGCCCAACGAATGTGTGTATGTGTGTGTGGGTTTGGAGAAATGGCAGAAACATCAGTTTCCAGGTTCCTGTGCTAATGGGCTGGTTACCCCTCTTGGAGTTTGACTTGCAATTGTAATTGTAACACAAGGCTCTAGTTCTAAATTTGTCCACATTCTTGATGTACCAGGCAAAGGTCTTCATGCCTTTTACTTCTTTGGAATTTCAGGGTTGCCACTGCATAAATTTGAAGATGGAGAAGCAGGAGGATGCAGCCTAAGTGCTGAATGCCATCTCTAACCAGAGGCCGAGAGTGAGGGCTCCTCTGACTTCATCTTGACAGACAAAGGGCAGAGACAAAGCCCCCCTCCCTCCAAATGTAAGATGCTCAACATGCCTGCGGATTCTGGCTCTGGTTTACCTTGGAGCAGTGAGAGCTCAGAGGGAATGGGTAAGAAGAGACCCAGACTGAGCTGGAGTGCTCAGGAAGAAAGGAGCAGGGCTGAGGGTTGACGGCGGAAAGACACGTCTTGAAGGGACCACTCCCACTGAATGGGCACCCCACCTCCAGCTTCATCTTTCCAAAATGCCACTTGCATTGAGTCCTTTTCCTGCTCAAAATTTTTGACTAGTGCTCCCCTTCCCTCCTATTCCCTGCAAAAGAAAATCCACACTCTCCTTCTTGGCCTTTGAAACCCACATCCTGGGCAGCACTAACCCAGCCTGTGGGTGCCTCCAGGAGGCTGACTTGCTTCTATCTTTGAGCACTTGCTCCGGCTACTCCCCCACCTGGAATGCCTTTCCCGAATCCCTCTCTCAAGGAAAGGATGCCCATCTTCCAGGGCTGGCCGGGAGCCCTTCCTGTTTCAGGGAGTCATGAAAAGGTAACTCCCTTTATTTACTCCAAAAATAAAAATTGAGCTCTTACTAAGTGCCCAGAACTACTCTAGGTCCTGGGAAAGGTCAGGGAAGGAAATAGATAATATAGCTGACAGTTGCCAAAAGTGGGGGGAACAGTAGAGCAAGGGACATGGAGAGCTCTGGCAGCCTGGGGCAGGGGCTGGTTGCCCCAATAGAAAGGACGGTCAGGGCTGGTATTTCCAGGTGGTGTGAGACTCTGAGGAGGTGAGAAGTTAGTCACCAGAGATGCCTGAGGACAGACAGACATCCAGAGATGCCTGGGCCTCAGACAGGCCGAGCACCCCCTCTTTCCTCACTTTTCCAGCAGGCTCTGCAGGCAACAGGGCTCTGGAAAAGTGTCTGTCTGCAAAGAAAATATTTTTAAAAATGGATCATGCATATTTTTTTCTCCCACACCTATAATCCGAGTGCTCCGGAGGCCAAGGCAAGTGGATTGCTTGAGCTCAGAAGTTTGAGACCAGCCTGAGCAAGAGTGAGACCCTGGCTGTACCAAAAATAGAAAAATTAGCCAGGAGCTGTGGCAGGAGCCCATAGTTCCAGCTACACAGGAAGCTGAACTGAAACAGGAGGATTGTTTACACCCCGGAGTTTGAGGTTGCTGTGAGCTAGGATGAGACCACAGCACTCTACCCAGGGTGACAGAGTAAAACTGTCTCAAAAAAAAAAAAAGCCTGGCTCAGCACCTGTAGCTCAGCAGCTAGGGCACCAGCCACATACACCAGAGCTGGAGGATTCGAACCTGGCCCAGGCCTGCCAAACAACAATGACAACTATAACAAAAAAATAGCTGGGCATTGTGGCAGGTGCCTGTAGTCTCAGCTACTTGTGAGGCTAAGGCAGGAGATCACTTAAGCCCAAGAGTTTGAGGTTGCTATGAGCTATGATGCCACCGCACTCTACCCAGAGTGACATAGTGACTGTCTCAAAAAAAAAAAAAAGAAAGCCATACTATTTGGATTTATTACATTCCCAAAGAAAAGCAATAAACAATCTTAAAAAGAAAGAAAGAAAATCCGTATAGTTGAATACCCAACAGAAAGGCCTCCAGCATTTGTTGCAACTTTAAAGAAGAGAAGTTAAGGGGGGCTCGGCGCCTATAGCTCAACCGGCTGAGGCGCCAGCCACGTACACCTAAG
>NW_003852443.1:12234283-12240029 GCF_000181295.1 Otolemur garnettii | reverse complement strand
GGCTGAGGCAAGAGAATCACTTAAGCCCAAGAGCTGGAGGTTGCTGTGAGCTGTGATGCTACAGCACTCTACCAAGGGTAACAAAGTGAGACTCTGTCTCAAAAAAAAAAAAGAGGAGTTAAAAGAGTAATGGAGGAGGGCTTAGATTATTATTGCTACATTCAAAGGCAATTTTTAAAAAGACATCATAATTATTAAAATA
Source organism: Otolemur garnettii (assembly GCF_000181295.1). Taxonomy (NCBI): domain Eukaryota; kingdom Metazoa; phylum Chordata; class Mammalia; order Primates; family Galagidae; genus Otolemur; species Otolemur garnettii. The sequence goes on along the minus strand of NW_003852443.1, from coordinate 12,239,827 downwards.
TTAACTAGCTACTGCTCCTTGATGTGGGGAAAAAAGTACCAAATACACCTGTGAAGTGGCCAACGCCTCTTGCTGTAAACAGCAGCCCCTCCCCGTGTCCCTTCCTTACGTCCCATCCCACAGTCTGGCTTCACAGCCTTCTCACTGCGTCTCCTCAGACACCACCCAGCCTCACCCTTACTTGGAGGCCACCCAGTTTTATGACCAGCCTGGAGCTGAGTCCCTGCTCCTTCGCTTCCCACCCGTGTGACCTGGGCAGCTGTTCAGTGCGGGCCTCGGTCCACACACTGTGAACACGTGCTCTCGGGTGTCACTCTGACTCCTGTCACAGGCTTCTTCCTCCGCCGCCTCCTTGAGCGGCCCACTCCCGGGCTTCCAGCTCCTCTGCCCACACTTCCTGTGTGGCCGCTTTACAGTCACAGCGGGGCTTAGAACCCTCCTTCCGCCCTATTCCCCACCCCCATTATTAGAGGCCGTCCCAGGTTTCTGTCTCCCAGACCCTCGCCTAAGTTCAGACTGGTCTGTCCACTGTACGCTGGGCGCCTCCCCTGAGGTTTCATCCATTCAACCAGAGCCTGTCTCAGCTGACCTCATCCCCATCCCCCACTTCCTGACCCCTGCACAGCCTCGAGCCCCTCCTCCCAGGCTGTCTTTCATTCTATTAATCATCAACACTCCGGAATGTGTGCAGTGTTAAACAAAGATCTCTTAGGATGTGGTGTCTACCTTCAGGGAGCTCCCAGGGCAACAGAGGGAGGCAGATAATTACAATTCAAAGAGGAAAGTGGTTTGACTCAAGGAAGCACTGGGCTGAGGTGAGCAGGTATGAGAGGGGCCTATCTAGCCTAGGGGTGGGGACTTCTCTAAGAGAGCTGAGGAGCCCAGGCAAGATGTTTGCAGGAATGAACCTGAATACATTTGCATTTCAGAGCAGCTCAAGGGCAGGGCTGGGCTGGGCAGATTCCTAATCAGTTGCTTAGTGCCTCAGGAAAGAAATAAGGATGGCTCTGCTTTCCCTCCAGGCCAGGCACTCCTACAGGTGGAGACCCTGCCCCACTAGGAACAGGCATTAAATGCATGCCTACTTGACTTCAAAGGTGCACTGTATTGCTGGGGGGTTTTTTGTTTGTTTTTTTCCTCTGAGACAGAGTCTCACTTTGTAGTGCAGGAGCATCACAGCTCACAGCAACCACAAACTCTTGGGCTCAAGTGATTCTCTTGCCTCAGCCTCCAGAGTAGCTGCAACTACGGGCACCTGCCACAACACCCAGCTATTTTTTTGTTGCAGTTGTCATTGTTTAGCTGACCCTGGCTGGGTTGGAACCCACCAGCCCTGGTGAACGTGGCTGGTGCCGTAACCACTGTGCTAAGGCACTGAGCCCTGTATTGCTGTTTCTGAGAGATCTCTTATAATTTGGCTTTTTTTTTTTTTAGAGGCAGAGTCTCACTTTGTTGCCCTTGCTAGAGTGCTGTGGTGTCACAGCTCACAGCAACCTCCAGCTCTTAGGCGATTCTCTTGCCTCAGTCTCCCGAGTAGCTGAAACTACAGGCGCCCGCCACAACGCCTGGCTATTTTTTGTTGCAGTTTGGCTGGGGCCAGGTTTGAACCCACCACCCTCAGCACCCTACTCACTGATCCAAAGGCACCGCCCTATAACTTTTTAAAATTATTTGGCTACAGACTCAGTGCCTGTAGCTCAAGTGTGTCTTTTTAAAATTATTTGGCTACAGACTCAGTGCCTGTAGCTCAAGTGTGGCTTTTTAAAATTATTTGGCTACAGACTCAGTGCCTGTAGCTCAAGTGGCTAGGGTGTCAGCCACACACACCGGAGCTGGTGGGTTCAAATCCAGCCTGAGCCTGCCAAACAACGATGACAAGTACAACCAAAAAATAGCTGGGCGTTGTGGCAGTCGCCTGTAGTCCCAGCTCCTTGGGAAGCTAAGGCAAGAGAATCACTTAAGCCCAAGAGTTTGAGGTTGCTGTGAGCTGTGATACCATCGCACTCTACTCAGGGCGACAGCTTGACACTCTGTTGAAAAAAAAAAAATTATTTGGCTACAGGAAAACTAATTTTCTATATATTGGCTATGATTTCTCTCTAGGCCATTGTCAGAAACTTCTATATGAGAAAAACCAAACCTACAAATTGCTCTTAAATGTAATGAAATTTTTATGAAAGCAAAAGTTAACAATTAAAGGAGATAATATAATTTACATGTTGTGGACATTGAAATAAGTTTGTTAATTTTAATTGTACAATCTTCTCATATTTTGGAGCTGGCATTTCCTCCTCCTTTCCTCCCAGCAGGAGGGAGGAAGACAGAGCCATCAATAGCACAGATGGACTTTGGCAAGTTTGTTGTCCCAGTGATGAGCTCCAGGAGCTGACCAGGTAACTGGGCCATCAGAGCCAGAAGCCTGCATTCACCGGGACACACAGGACAGGTCATAGAAAAGAGACTTTTAGGAGAGAGAATTGACAAGACTTAATGCAAAATCAGAGTTGTATAGAGAGAGGACTTCATGGTGCTTCTGTGAGTCTGGGTGGCTGGTGGGGCCATTCGCCAAAGACATAATGACAGGAGAAATAAATGGAGGGGAGAGAAGGATGATAGGTTTGGTTTGGGACATATAAACTCCAAAGCATCTGAAGAACCCCAAATGGAGATGTCCAGGGGACTTTGAGATGTCTGGGTGCAGTGATGAGAAGAGATCTATGCTGACCTGTAATGATTATGTTAACAGCGGCTGACACCTGCTGAGGACTTATGAAGGGCCTTGTCCTCGCAACTGCCTTGGGAGTCGGCATTGGTACTGCTATCCTCTCCACATTACAGATGAAATTGTGCTGCAGGCTGGGCGCAGTGGCTGCGCCTGTAATCCTGGCACTCTGGATTGCTTGGATTGAGCTCATGAGTTTGAGACCAGCTTGAGCAAAAGTGACCCATTTCTACTAAAAACAGAAAAACTGAGGCAAGAGGGCAAGAGGATCTATTGAGCCGAGATGGAGGTTGCTGTGAGCTATGACAGCTACAGCACTCTCTACCCAGGGTGACAGCTTGAGACAAAGGAAAGGGAAGAGAAGGGGAAAGAAAGAAAGAAAAAGGAAGGAAGGAAGGAGGGAGGGAGGGAAAGAGAAAGAGAGAGAAAGAACGAGAAAGAAAGAAAGAAAGAAAGAATTGAGCTGCAGAGAGGTGAAGGAGCTAGCCTACACACGCCTGCACTAGGGTGACCAGACGTCCCGCTTTTGAACAATTTGTCCTGTGTCCCACGGCATTTTAAAAAAGTCCCGATTTTTTGAAAGAATGCACCAACGGGTAGGAGAACAAGAAGGGAATATACGGTTTTCAGCTGCCATGTGGCTATTTCGCCAGAATATGAGTTTTATATTATTTTTGTTAATTTTATAATGTTAAACTGTAATAACAAATAATTGCTGAGAAGTGATTGTTCAGAACTGCTTATCAAAATTTGCATTGTTGTCAGGCTCTGCCCTGCCCCGCCCCCCGCCCCGCCCCCCAGCCATGTTGTCCGCCTTACCGATGTTAAAATCTGGTCACCTTAGCCTGCACACATCTGTAGACAGGGGTCTGAACCACTCAATTTGAGAGGTGGGAGGAAAGAGGAGGCACCCGAAGCTTTGGGGATGGAGAAAAAGGTTGGAGTGTAGAGAGAGAAGGCATGATTCCTGAGGGAACACTCAATATTTTGGAAAAGTCCATGGAGGCAAAGCAACCGGAAAAGGGAGACTCATTTGCAAACGGGAGGTGAGCAAGCAGTATTCCACTAAGGATGCAGGAGCACAAATGCATCTGACTAGAGTGGGGATGAGGAAGGCTGAAATCCTGCCAGCTGCAGGTGTCATCTGGGCCATTTTCCTACCCAGCACCACAGAGGTCACAACAGCTCAGGACCTGGTGAGAACTGAGTCCGGCAGTGGGTGCAGGTGAGGGCAGAAGATGGACTTTGAAGAAGTTTATCAAAGACTTGCCTTTCGAGTCATTTGGCTGAAAGGAAAGAGATAAGGTGAGGTCTAGAGAGGAAAGCAGAGTCCCATGTTTTTTGTTGAACTAGAAAAGTCAGCAGACGGGAGGATAAAGGCATGAGCTAGGCACTGAGGTTATCTGGTAACGCAGGGGATGACTTTTCAAAATATAAAGCTCCATCCTGAATTCCTGGCGCCTTACTTCACTATGTCCTGCAAAGGTGACAGTTTTCAGGGTGGGCACAGTAGCTCATGGTTACCTACCACTCTGGAAGGCCAAGGCAGGAGGATTGTTTGAGCCCAGACTGAGCAATATTAAGACCCCATCTCTACCAAAGTGGAAAAATTAAACAGGCATTGTAGTGAGCGCTTGTAGTTTCAGCTACTTGGCAGGCTGAAGCAGGAGGACCATTTGAGCCCACGAGTTTGAGGTTGTAGTGAGCTATGATGATAACACTGTACACTAGCCTGGGCATCAGAGTGAGACTCTGTTTCAAAAGAAAAGAAAAGTGTATTCTGGGAGGCCGAGGCAGCTGGATCACCTGAACTCACAAGTTCAAGACCAAACTGAGCCAGAAGGAGACCTCATCTCTAAAAATAGCTGGACGTTCTGGCAGGCACCCGTAGTCATTTAAGCCCAAGAATTTGAGATTGCTGTGAGCTGTGATGCCACAGCACTCTACCCAGGGCAATATAGTAAGACTCTGTCTCAAAAAAAACCAAAGCAAAACAGTGAGTTATTAGTTAGCCATGCAGAAAGGAAATATGCAGTGGGTTTGCTCCTGAATAATGCTGGCTCCATTCAGCCTGGAATGGTGACGTTACACACCAAAGCACAGACCACTGAGGGCATAGGAGATTGGGGGACCAGAGCATAGCACATTCTGAGACGGAGTGGAAGGAAGGCACTCTGCTGTTCATGTGGGAGGCTGACTGTGAACATTCTCTCCTTTACCAAAGCAGTTCAGGCTCGTTAAATAAATTTGGAAAACTCAGCAGAGTAAATTAAAGAAAATATATCACACATTGTGCCATTATCCAAACACAAGCATTACTCACTTTTTAATCTTCTGGGGATTTTCTCTGCTTATGGTTATTCCTTTTTTTTTTTTTTTTTAACATAGCTGTAACTGTGTCTACAATATCATATCCTGCTTTTCCTACGTTCTGTGTTACGTTTCCTTTCATCATCTCACTTTAATTTATTGTAAGTTATGCATAAAAGGTCATTGTGCGAATTGATACAGAGTTTGCTCAACCAGTGACCCATAGTTGGGCATGCAGATTGCTTTTAATGTTTTGCTATTATAAATTTTTGTTATTATAAATGGTATTATAATACATATGTGCACATAAAGTTTTTTGGCACTTATGATTGTTTCTTAAGATAGAGTCTCAGAAGTGAAATTATTGAACTAACAAATATGAGTGCTTCTAAGAGTTTTAAATTCATGTTGCAAAATTGCTCCTCAAAGAAGGCCTGCATTTGTGTACACCATGATTAGCAATATACGACAATTTTAACTTCAGATGGCTTCGACCACTATGGCTATTATCA
>NW_003852443.1:12227994-12233879 GCF_000181295.1 Otolemur garnettii | reverse complement strand
CAACTCTTAGACTTAAGAGAGTCTCTTGCCTCAACCTCCCAAGTAGCTGGGACTACAGGGGCCCACCACAATGCCTGGCTATTTTTTTGTTGTAGTTGTCATTGTTTGGAAGGCCAGGCCGGGTTGGAACCCATCACCCTCCGTGTATGTGGCCAGAGCCCTAACCACTTGAGCTACGGGTGCCAAGCCTAGAAAGTGAGCTTTTAAAAAAAAAAGTAGATTTTGGGTGGCACCTGTGGCTCAAAGGAGTAGGGCCCAGCCTCATGTACCAGAGGTGGCAGGTTCAAACCCAGCCCCGGCCAAAAAACTGCAAAAGAACCCAACAAAAAGTAGATTTTATAGTGAGGTTTATTATACATTCAGAAAAGTACACAAATCCTAAGTGAATTTTCTTAACATGAACACCCTTGAATTCTTAACCAGCACCCAGGCCAAGAAACATTACCAGAACTTTAGAGGTGACTGCCATGGTCCCTCCCCCAACCCTCCCACCCCAGTCCTCCACCTTACCCAAGGTTAATGGCTGTTCTGACTTCCCACTCTGTAAGTTGTAGTTTTGGAAAATGGTGTGACAATTTTCATTTCCTGGATACCTAGAGGGGCTCACTACTCTTACACATCTCAGTTGACTAGTTATAGTTCCTCTTTTGTAAGCTGTATTTTTTAAGTTCTTTGTCCAGGAAATGGTTGATTCTTAAGCAATCTCCTGTTCTCCTATGAGTGTAGTCAACATGACACTGTTAAAAAATAAAGAAGCAGGCTGGGGCAGAGGCTCACACTTGTAATCCCTGCACTTGGGAGGCCAAGGCAGGTGGATTGCCTGAGCTCAAAGGTGCAAGACTAGCCTGAGCCAGAATGAGACCTCATCTCTAAAAATAGCTGGGCAAAAAATAATAATAATAAAATAAATAAATAAATAGCTGCAGGTGCCTACAGTCCCAGCTATATGGGAGGCTGAGGCAAGAGAATCACTTGAGCCCAAGAGTTTAAGGTTGCTGTGAGCTGTGATGCTACAGCACTCTACAGAGGGCAACAAAGTGAGACTCTGTCTCAAAAAAAAAAAAGAGAAGCATGTTGTACGTGTATGTATGTGTGTGTGTGTTTTAAGCTCTCATGGTCTCAGCCCTGAAAACATGGTAGCCCTCCCATCCTGAGTTTTACTTTCCAAGGTTTTAATTATCTGCAGTTGGCCTTGATCCAAAAACATTAAATAGAAAATTACAGAAATCAAAACTTCCTAAATTTTACATTGCGCACCGTTCTGAGTATCATGATGAAATCTTGCACCGCCCTGCTCTGTCCCCATCGGGCTGTGAATCATCCTTGTGTCCAGAGTATGCACGCCACCACCTATGCGTCACTTCATAGCCCTCTCTGTTGTCAGGCTGTCGTGGTATGGCCGTGCTTGGGCTTAAGAAACCCTTGTTTGACTGAGTTGTTCTACTTTATTATTGTTATTGCTGTTAACTTTTTACTGTGTGTAAGGTACAAACTGAACTTTCTCGTCGGCATGCGTGTAGAGGAAAAACCATGTACATGTAGGGTTCAGTACGAGCCATGGTTTCCGGGACTGCTGGCAACCCCTCTGTGGATAAGGGGGGCTTCTGTGCTCCCTATTGACGCTGCTTCATTGTGAAGCAAGATTGGGCCTCTCTAGGCAACACCTTGCCGGGCCAAGTTTTCGGTGGCAGAGCTGAGCCTAAATAGACTGCTGTTCTTTCAGTGTCTGTGAGAATTACAGAAATAGGTCACTGAACCTTTTTAAAAATAGAACTGACACATTTGAGGAAAGCATTTTTTCTCCTGAGATAGCACACAGTACAAGATGAAATGATCTCTTAAGGGTAGATGAATTAAGACATTTGGGATTAAAAATAAATATTCTTAATGATAATGATTCCCAGGCAATGTGGTGTCTTGCCTAAGAAAGGTCTCTAAATGTTATTACCTGAACAGCCTATATAAAGTCTCAAATAGAAGACTCTGCCAAGGGATCAACAATTGCAGGCTAACCCTTGCCTAGCCACACCTGGCTATAGCTCTTCCTAAAAAGAGAAAGGCGCCTCATCAGCTGTGGGCAGCATTTGCTCCTCTCCAACCCCAGGCCGTCCTATCTCACTGGGTTTGCTTTCTCCCTGTTCACGTTCCTACACAGCCCACCAGCCCACCTTTGGACAGCTATCCATGGCCGTGGAATAGGCAGGGACGAGGTTATTTTGCTGCCTGTGAGCAGCCCCACCCGTGTCTCCAGCATCCTGTACCCAAAACTCCCAAGAGCTGCTCTGCACAGGGCCCTTTTCAGCCTGCTCCTGAGAAAGCTCCCTCTGGCTGTGGCCCCAGCCCCTCCTCATGCACCCACCCCACCCTGCTGCCTTCAAAAGCCCTGAGAAGCCCAGGGGTGGACGCTCATGTCTCCATAGATTCCCAGAGAGCTGTCCACACTCCATGTGGGGCTCTGCTGGGGAAGTACAGCTTCAGGTTGCCATGGGGAAGACCCTTGGGTTCTGCCACCTCAAGAACAGAAGACACAGAGGGACGTGGCTGTGCCAGGAATGGGGGTTGAATGGGAGCAGGGCTGTATGCAGCCTTGAGTTCACTGGACTGTTGCCACCTACATATCCAAGCTGTGCCCCGGGAAGGTAGGCAGTAGGAGGAGACAGAGGGATGGGTGTGGGCCACTCCAAAAGGAGAACATGCTTGAAGATTTGGTGACTCAGAGTGAGCACCAAGGGAGAGAGGAGAGCAGAGGACAAGAGCCAGCTCTTCTCACGCTCCAGGTGTCCATTCTGTAAGAACGTGTCGAGTGCTTACTCGGTGTCAGATACTGATGTGGACTCTGGGAATAACACGGGGTTACTGTCCAAAGCTGGTGTTTGTATTTTTTTTTCTTTTTTGAGACAGAGTCTCATTATGTCGCCCTTGGTAGAGTGCTATGGTGTCACAGCTCACAGCAACCTCCAACTACTGGGCTTAAGTGATTCTCTTGCTTCAGCCTCCCAAGTAGCTGGGACTATAGGCACCAGCCACAAAGCCTGGCTTATTTTTTTGTTTGTTTGTTGTTGCAGTTGTCATTGTTGGTTAGCTGGCTTGGGCTGGGTTCAAACCCGCCACCTTCAGTGTATGTGGCTGGCACTGTAACCACTGTGCTACGGGTGCTGAGCCAGGTGTTTGTATTCTGTTGGATGGGGAACCGACTGCAGAAAATAAAAAAGATGATTTCCCAAGGTACCAAGTGCTCTTGGAAGATAATTCAGATAATGTGTGATCAGGAAGGACTTTTCCAAGGAAATGACAGAGAGAGAGAGACCTGAATAAGAAGGGGCCAGCTAGGAGAAGAGCCTGGGCAAGAACATTCTAGGTAGATGAAAGAGTCTCTGCAGAAGGCCCCACAGTGAGAACAAACTTGGCACATTTGAGGAAGAGAGAGAAAACCACCATGTGTGGTAGGAAAAAATGTGCAGGACTAAATTGTTTACTGAACTCTTTACGGAGCTGCCGTTGGAGCGATACTTAACTTAGAGTTTCATCTTCGGTTTCTAGATACGACAGGCCTTTCCCGGATCTCTTTTCTTTTTCTCTCCAGACCAGCTACAGCAAGAAATGAGACTGTAGCTTTAAGACCCATTTGGGGCTTGAGAAAGGATCAGAAGCAGTTCAGTCCTTCCAGAAACCAAATGAGGAGGGGATTCTGGGGTGGTCTGGCTTCTTTTTTCAAGACCCCCCCCCTTCTTTTTTTTGAGACAGAGTCTCAGTATGTTGCCCTCAGTAAGTAGAGTGCCGTGGCATCACAGCTCACAGCAACCTCAAACTCTTGGGTTCAAATGATTCTCTTGCCTCAGCCTCCCAAGTAGCTGGGCCTACAGGTGCCCACCACATGCCTGGCTATTTTTTGGTTGTAGTTGTCAGTGTTGTTTGGCAGGCCCTAGCTGGGTTCGAACCTGCCAGCTCTGGTGTATGTGGCTGGAGCCCCAGCCACTGAGCTACAGGCACTGAGCCCTTTTGAGCTATGAATGCCTTTAGCAATCTGATATAAGCTGTGAAAAACGTACACACACATACGACTATGCACAACTTCAGGGGAAAGCTCATCACAGACCTTCTCCTTAGGTCTTTACTTCAGTAGCCCTTCCTTTTCTCATTAAGGCTGTGTCCCTCCACAAAAGAGACAATACATAGAAAAATCACCTTACAATGCCAAATCAGCCTATAAAGACAAGTTCTTATAAGACGTAATAGAGCTTCCAGAGAGCTACATCCATATAGAGTAGAACCTCCATAGCCGACTACCTCCCTACGTTGGCCACGTCCTTAAGTCGACCTAATTTTCATAGACAGGACAATCACCACGTATAAGCATCAGTACAGCAGACCTGGCTCCTTATGTTGACCACCTCTGTATGTGGACCAGTCTGTTGCAGTCCCACGGGTGGTCAACTCAGAGGCTGTACTCTATGACAACACATAACCACAGTAATGGTGAGAACACATTGCCAAGGGTTTTTACTTTGCCGCCCACATGTATCATTTTATCCCACTGTGTCCTCGGTACATGGTTAGGGAAGGCATTGTTGTCTCATTTTACAGATGAGGAGACTGAGGAAAAGAAGGCTAAGTAACAGGTTTGAAATGACAGGGCCAGTTGGCACCAGCACCAGGATAGGAACCCAGTTCTTGCCATTCCCAGCCCCAGGCTTCCCAAGAAGCACCTTCGGGGCTGGGCCGTCTTGACTTCTTGATTTCTCTCTCCCTGCCCAGTGCCAGGGCCTGGAGTGTTCACTGCAAAGGCAACCCTTGTACATACGTGCTTGGCCCACATCAGCCTCCTGGCCGGAAACAGACTTGGAGGAAATGATAATTTCTAACATGAGGAAAGGAGCCAGCTCCAGAAATCAAGTTTGCATGGGCAGAGGGGAACTTTTTACTAGGACTTCCTCTTGGGCAATTAAACCTAACAAGTCATTTCCTTTTTCTTCCGAAAACTTACATTTTCTCCTACAGTCCCATGGAAATGAACCTGGAGGAACGCCACCTAGTGGCCCAGACCATAAGAATCTCAGCCCATTTTCCCTACGTCACCCCACCCCCACTCTGCGGGGCCACCTTGCCTATTAGGAAATTGGACCCATGTCTTCTCCCATCCATCAGAATAAACCCCAAATGGATCAGAAAAATAAGTGTAAAAAATAAAACTATTTTTAGATAGTTTTAAATTATTAACAGATAACTATTAAAAAAACATCAGTGGATTTATTTATACATACCCTAGGTGTAGGAAAAGTCTATAATTCAAAATCTAGGTGTAAACCAAGGCCGCTCAGAATACGTACTCCTCCAGCTGAGAGAGAAGACATAGGGCAGTCACCTCTCCCATGTGGCGTCTGCCTTCCCCAGTGAGAGCTAAGTGATTGTCTCCAACCTGGGCTTCATAGATCAAGGGGAGGGATGTAGAATTTCAGGGAAGGAAACAGATTAAAAACCCATAGACTGTCTGGGCCCATACCACCCCGCCTTTGCCTTCTTGGCAGAAGGGAAAAGAGGTCTCACTGCTGTGCCTCACAAAAGGGACATGCTTAAGACTCCAAAGACATGAAAATCTAATCCAAGCTCAGCCCAATTCCCAAATAACTGGCTCCTAATGAAAAGTAAAATAGACTTGGGGCCTGTAAGCCCAAGTGGCTAAGGCGCCAGCCACATATCCCAGAGCTGGCGGGTTAGAATCCAGCCCGGGCCTGCCAAACAATGACAACTACAACCAAAAAATAGCCAGGCACTGTGGCGGGTGCCTGTGTTTCTAGCTACTTGGGAGGCTGAGGCAAGAGAATCGCTAAAGCCCAGGAATTTGAGGTTGCTATGAGCTATGATGCCATGGCACTCTACCCAGGGGG
>NW_003852443.1:12218077-12227110 GCF_000181295.1 Otolemur garnettii | reverse complement strand
TTTTTTTTTTTTTTGCAGTTGTCATTGTTGTTTAGCTGGCTGGCCAGCCTCCATGCATGTGGCTGGCGCTGTAACCACTGTTTGTTCTATACAGGGGCCGAGCCTAATCCAGCAATCTTAACTCCAGAAATTCATCCTGAAAGTACATTTCCATAAATATGAAATGATATATCTATAATGTTACTCACTGAGACATTATTTATAATAACAAAATATTAGAAACAACTTAAATGTTTCATTCAGCTAGGATACTAATTGAATAAACTATGATGCATTTATATATGGAGAACCACACAGCTGAAAAAGGATTGAGGAATATTTCTATGAAGTAACATGTAATGATTTCCAGGATGTAAGTGAAAAAATTAAAATACTGCAGAATGGATATAATATGCCACTTTGTGTAAGAAAAAGAAACATAGGAAGACTAAACCAAAAATAAGTAAAAACAGTTGCCTCTAGGGGATTGATAGGAATGGAATAGCAGGACTAGGGCAGGGGTGAGACTTCTGGGCATACTTTTTTATATAGAGTTTTGACTTTTGAAACATGCATCTGTGAAAATTTTACATATTAATTCTTTTTAAATGTTAAAAGAAATTAATTAAGTTAAATTAAAAATTAGATGTAAATAAAAATAAAGGAACGTAATTGCATATGACATAGATAACAGAACCATATGGAAGAAAAAAAAGAATTGACTTATGAATGTTGTATTCTGTCTACCCTTAGTGGAATGTATTCTAAGAACAAATAAGACTATAAAGATGTCTTGAAATTTTCCTAGAAGACTTGTTATTAGTATTGGAGTAGTAATTCTGAAAGTATTTTAGGTGTGTTGTAAGATAGAGCAAATGATTAAAGGTACTGATTTATTAGGAAATCAGGATTCTCATTGTAGAAAAAGAAAAAAAAAAAACAAATTTGAAATGGGAAGGTAAGGAAGAGCCCTGTGGGGTTGAATTTGAATTAGAGGACATTTCTCTCTCTCTCTCTCTCCTTCTTTCTGTCTTTTCTGAGCTGGTCTTGCTCTGTTCCCAAGATAAAGTGCAGTGGCATGATCACAGCTCGCAGCAACCTCAAACTCCTCAGCTCAAGGGATCCGCCTTAGCCTCGGAATAGCTGGGACTGCAGTTGTACACACAATACCTGGTTGGCTAATTTTTCTTTTTCTTTTCTATCTTTTTCCTTTATTATTATTATTATTATTATTTGGTAGAAGTGAGGGCTTGCCCTTGGTCAGGTTGGTCTTGAACTCCTGACCTCAAGCAATCCTCTTGCCTCAGCTTCCCAGGGGATCATAGGGGCAAACCAGTGTACCTAGCCAATTCCTTTGTTTAAAAGGAATTAATTAATTAATTAATTCTTTGTTTAAAAAATGCATTTCTTAGCTCTGTCCACTAAAAGGGCATAGAAGCAATGATATCCCAGTAGCAAAGAGCAAACCTAGTGGCCTGAACGCCATTCCCCACTAAAAGCAGACTTAGAAACAATAGTTATTTGCAGATCTAGAGCAGGGAGAAAACAAAGTGAGCCAGGAAGTGAGGAAGTGCTGAAAGAACTGACGGGGTCACGTCAAAGGGATCCTGACATCAGCTTGAAGGAACTTACCCTAACCAGGTTTGGTTAGTGAAACCACTAACCGTCAAAAATAGGTTATTGTAGTAGACTGCTGCGCTCAGGTGGCTGTTGGCGGCTACAGAAGATTTGCTTCCAAGATCACACATGTGGACCTTTCCAGAGGGCCCTCCACACATGGCAGCTGGCTTTCCTCAGAGCAAGCCAGGTGACAGAGAGCTCCCAAGATGAAAACCCAGTGTCAGGAGTGACAGTCCACAACTTCTTACTTATTCTGTGTTTTATTTTATTTATTTATTTATTTTTTGAAACAAAATCTCACTTTGTTGCCCTTGGTAGAGTGCTGTGGCATCACAGCTTACAGCAACCTCAAACTCTTGGGCTTAAGCCATCAGTTCTCAACCCCGTTGTGACCCACAGGAACTGTATTAAAGGGTCATGGCATTAGGAAGGTTGAGAATCACTGAAGCGATTCTCTTGCCTCAGCCTCCCAAGTAGCTGGGACTACAGGCACCCGCCACAATGCCCGACTCTCTTTCTTTTGTTGTTGTTGTGGTGGTGGTGGTTGTTGCAGTTGTCAATGTTGTTTAGCTGGCCTGGGCTGGGTTTGAACCTGCTAGCCTTGGTGTATGTGGCCAGCGCCCTACCCACTGAGCTATGGGCGCCATCCTTATTCTATTCTTTAGAAGCAAGTCACTAAGTCCAGCCCACGCTCAGGGAAGGGGAGGAGGACCTCAAGGATATGAATGCCAGGAAGTAGGGACCATTGCCCACCACCAAGTCATCAAACATGATAACATCCCCAACAACGGAGCAAATCGACAATGAGAAATACACAATGATACCTCCCTGGTATTCTTGGGGTGAAGAAGAAAAAGAAAACAGACAAATCCAGAATATGGGATACTCTATAAGAAAACTAGTCTGTACTCTTTTCACATGTCAATATTATGAAAAAGAAAAAAACAGTATTCTAGGTTGCAGGAAACTAACAAAACATGAAAACTCAGAGAAATTTATGGTCCTTAAAGAGATCCAGAATCAAAAAACAGAGGATCTATAAAGGATGTTCCGGAACCAATTAGGGAATTTGAATATAGATGTATATTGAAGTACGGAGTCTATGTTAAACTGGCTGGATGTGATAATGATATTGTGATCATGGGAAAGAATCTTTCTCCTGAGAGAAACATGCTGAAGTGTTAGGTCAGGACCAGGCCTGACAATAGTACCCACTTTTTTTTTTTAGAGACAGTCTCACTTTGTTGCCCTGGGTAGAGTGCGGTGGTGTCACAGCTCACAGCAACCTCCGGCTCTTGGGCTTACATGATTCTCTTGCCTCAGCCTCCTGAGTAGCTGGGACTACAGGTGCCTGCCACAATGCCCAGCTATTTATTTATTTTTTTAAATAGCACCCTCTTTTGAGAAGGGAGATGTAGCTTGCAAAGAATAAAGCTCTTCTGTCACTAGTGCCACCATCTCCTTATCCAGTCTCTGTCCCCAAGCACCTATATCGCTCAACACCACCACAGCCTGCTGAGATTACTGCTCTCTGAATTGTTTTTCTTTTAATGCATTAATTTTCTTCTTGCCACAAATGTAAATTACTTTTGTAACTTGAAAAGAAATGACCAAAAAGATAGTGAGAACCCCCAAACACCCAGTTCCCACACCAATCTAGATTTGTCCTCCTAAAACATCTATCTCCTCTTTAAGGGCCCCCCTGAAATCCCTACCTTTCTCTAAGCTTCCTCTGCCCCCTCCTGATTTCTAGAGTCTTAGATTGCTTCTAGAAAGGAAGAAAGAGGAGGAGACATCACAGTGGCCTGGCCTCAAGCCCTCACTGGAGGCAGCATGCCTGTACCAGCCCCAACACTGAGATCACTCGGTTCCCTGTCCCCACAGGCACCCCAGGCCTTGCTGCTGGGCCCCTGGCGGGCAGCCCTGGGAGTGTTAGGCCAGGGAGCATCAGTCCCCGCCCGGTGCACGCATGCAGAGGGAAGCTTCTTGACTCATTCCAAATCATTTTCCTAAGAACAAAAACTATGTACAAATGAATATTTCCATCTTTATTTCAAATTCTAGGTTTCAACTGCAATATTAATGCTACTCCACAGTGTAATTTACTTGTAATAATATATCATTATTTCTATTTTACAGTTCTCTTCTTAAAGTAGTAAAGCAAATGTTTAAAACAGCACAAATCCGCAGCCCACAATTCTCCATTCAGGCTCAGAATTTGTGCTCTCCTTTCAGAATGGCACATAATTGAAAACAATGAAAACCCCCAATGCGCTAAATGCTCTAGTCATTAAAGCATTTTTTTTACTTGGGAATAAAAGATTGTTCGTGCGGTTGTGGTTATTATTTATTTATTTATTTATAGAAACCCCAAACACGCTGCTTCCTGTTCCCAGACTGACATCTGCTGGGGATGTCAGGCTGACCGGCTTCCCGGCAGGCCCACAGCTGGTTGCCACTCCAGGCCACGGGGGACAGGACGGGCCAGGGTGAGGGCCAGGCCGATGCGGCCTTCACAGGCGCCTCCCTCCAGCCAGGATCCAGGTTCAGCACCAGGTCTCGCAGTCCCCAGTTTCCCTCCAGCTTCCAGCAGCTGAGTTAAGCCCCAGAAAGGCCCTAGCTTGGCACAGGATCCCAGGTGCTGGTGGGTCAGGCAAGGCTGAGGGATCGGGGGCAAAAATAGGCACACGGGCAGGATGGGTATCCTCTGCGTGTCTGTTGCTTAAGTGCAAGCAGACCTGCAGATTCAAGAAGGGCCAGGCCTGTGTCCTGCTTCCAGGGGAATGTCTCCACTTGCACTTTTCACTGTCTTCTGTCTTGGTTCCTATGTCTTCGGTAGACCTGGGCATCAAGTCCTCTAAGTGAGGGTCTCTGTCCATCATCCATCACGTCCCAATTCTACTATCTTTATGTTTAATAATCAGAAGCCAAGCTCCGCTTTCCACCTAGAAATGGGGCCCTCTGACCATTTCCCAGTTTGTGAGAAGCCTGGGTCTCTCCCTCTACTGTTTGTGCCTGCCCCTCCCATCCCTAATTCTGCCACTTAAGCTGTGGCACAGTGGGTTGGGGTGGGGATGTGAGGTGTTGAGAGAGTGGAGGAGTGGAGTGTTCCTTTTCTCTCTCCCGGAGATGTCCTTCAGCCCCAGGCCCTTATTCTGATCTAAAAAAGGATGACATCCAAATCTGAGTCTCTGGTGCCAAGCTCCGGACACATGCTTTCAGCCCCTTGCAGGACAATTTCTGTGAGATGTCCTTGGCCCTCTGGAAGTCAGCATCCTTCCTCACCAGCCCCTAATGCACTCTCCTACACATATACCCTCAGTGTGCCTGCGTTCCTGTCACTCTAAACCCCCCGTCCACACACATCTGCTCCCCATCTGTTCCCTCCTGCCATCACCTGAGTACTGTGACCACCAATATTTCCCTCCCCTCCCTAATCTCTTCCTTCTCTGGCCAAACTGCCTACTCCTTATTCCCAAACAGTATTCTCAAAGGCACCTCTAAACCCACTTAAACACCTTTGATGAAAATTCAATGCAACAGAAAAAGCACAGTCTCCTGCTCTGATGTCCAGAGACAACACGGCCTAGCGTGCCCAGCCACAGCCAGGTTGCCCAAAGCCTGGGAGCTGAGCCTGCCTCAGGGGAAGGGGAGATTAATGGAGTGATTTTATTTTAGTTTTATTTTATTTATTTATTTATTTGAGACAGAATGTCACTGTGTTGCCCTCCGTAGAATGCTGTAGCATCACAGCTCACAGCGATCTCCAATTCTTGGGCTTCAGGGATTCTCTTGCCTCAGCCTCCCGAGTAGCTGGGACTACAGGCGTCCACCACAGTGCCCAGCTATTCTTTATTGTTGTTGTTGCAGTTGTAGTTTTTTTAGCTGGTCCAGGCTGGGTTTGAACCCACCACCCTCAGTGTATGTGGCCAGCGCCCTGCGACTGAGTTATGGGTGCTTCCCATGGAGTGATTTTAGAGATGAAGAAGTATTGAAAATGGAATCACTGAATGAGAAAGTGATTCTGGGATGGTTAAAGTCTCCTTTGGTGTTAGTTGGCATTTTTAAAAATCAACTTTACATTTGAGAATCGTTTATGATATATACAGGAAAGTTACAAGAACATCATATGGAGTTCCTATATACCCTGCACCCAGTTTCATTGTTAACACTACTAGCAGATTCCCTGCTGTGGCGAATCTCCTCCTGGGAGGGTGAGCTGAACTCTAACAACATTGCTTTGTTTGCAATGAATATATTTATTGTTACCTTCTAATTCCAGCAAGTGATCACATACTAAAATCCAAAAATCTCTGAAAAATGAGAAGTTTTTATAAGCTTGGAGTCAAAGTTTACTTGAGGCAAGTGCATATAGTCTTACCCTACTTGATGTAAATATTCATCCAGTTGTCTGAGAAATATTCATTGATTCTTTTGCCCCCTAGAGGTAACTACTGTGGGGTGTATGCATCATGTCACCCTTTTAAATCAGAAGTAAAACTGGGTATAGTGGCTCACACCTGTAGTACTAGGACTCTGGGAGGCTGAGATCTGTGGATTGCTTGAGTTCAGAAGTTTGAGCAAGAGTGAGACCCTGTCTGTATTAAAAATAGAAAAACTAGGCTGGGTGCAGTGGCTCATGCCTGTAATCCCAGCATTTGGGAGGCCGAGGCAGGTGGATAGCCTGAGCCCAGAGGTTAGAGACCAGCCTAAACTAGAGAGAGAGCTCATGTCTAAAAAATAGCCAGGCATTGTGGCGGGCGCCTAGTGTCCCAGCTACTCGGGAGGCTGAGGCAAGAGAATCGCTTGAGCCCAAGAGTTTGAGGTTGCTGTGAGCTGTGACGCCATGTCACTATACCAAGGACGACAAAGTGAGACTGTCTCAAGAAAAAAAAAGGAAGAAAAACAAGTCAGGTGTTGTGGCAGGTGCCTGTACTCCCAGCTACTTGGGAGGCTGAGGCAAGAGAATCACTTGAGCCCAGGAGGTTGAGGTTGTTGTGATCTATGATACCACAGCACTTTACCTAGGGCAACAGAGTGAGATTCTGTCTCAAACACAAAATAAAACAAAACAAAAAAATCAGAAATAAATCTGAATTCCGAAACCCAGCTGGCACTGGGAGCTTTCTGTTTCTGGTTGTAATATAAAGTTTCTTTTAATAAATTCCTTTAAGTAAAAAGAGCAAACCATTTAAAGAAAACCAGAAGTAAATTTTAAGTACAGATGACTTGTATTTTTAAGTTTCTCTTTCACTTTTCCCCTCACCCCCGCCATTCCCTGCCACCACCCTTTATATAAACGCGCAAATGACTCACACCAAAAATAAAACGTTGAATCTGCACTGCCCTCAAGACCCAGTCCAAGCTCTTTAGCTATTTATCTGCGCTTTAGCCTTCATTCCCGCAACTCCCAGCCATATCTCAGTCCTCCCAACACACCAGGTTTTCTCATGCCTCCAGGCCTTCACACAGCTGCTTTATTTATTTATTTATTTTTATTTTTGAGACAGAATCTCACTCTGTAGCTCTGGGTATAGATGACAGCAACCTCAAACTCTTGGGCTCAAGAGATCCTTTTGCCTCAGCCTCCTGAGTAGTGAGACTACAAGCACTCACTACAATACCTGGCTAGTTTTTTTAGAGATAGGGTCTCACTGTTGCTCAGGCTGGTCTTGAACTCGTGAGCTCAGGCAATCCACCAGCCTCAGCCTCCCAGAGTGCTAGGATTACAGGCATGAGCCACAGCACCCACCTTGCTTCATCTTTTCAAAATGCCTTTCTCCACTCCTTTCCCTGGCAAACTTTTGGCCTTCTTCCAACTGGAATTCGGATGTCACCTCCTACAGGAAGCTCTCCCTGGTTGCGTACAGAGTGTTTGTGTGTGTGTGTGTGTGTGTGTGTCTCACTCTTTCTCTTTTTCTCCCTCTCTTTTGTTAGAGGCTGCAGTGCAGTGGTATGATCATAGCTCACTGCAACCTTGAACTCCTGGGATCAAGTGATTCTCCTGTCTCAGCCTCTCGAAGTGCTGGGATCACAGGTGTGAGCCATGGTGGCTGGTGTGCATCCAGTCTTTTTTTATTTTTATTTTTGGCCGGGGCTGGGCTTGGACCCATCACCTCTGGCATATGGGGCCGGCACCTTACTCCTTTGAGCCACAGGCGCTGCTCTGTGTATCCAGTCTTGATTAGGTGGTCATCCCATGGAATGCATGGTAGGCTGTACACAATACTGTGGGCAGAGAAGAGGTTTGTCCCCTAGCTCTGCCTCCGTTTAGCTGGGTGATTTGGGTCATTTAATTTTGCTCACTAAGCCTAATTAGTGGGATTAGTATGATAAATACTACTTCTTTCTGTCTGTCTTTTCTTTTCTTTATTTTTTTGAAACAGAGTCTTACTATGTTACTCTCAGTAGAGTGCCATGGTGTTACAGCTCACAGTAATCTCAAACTCTTGGGCTTAAGCTATTCTCTTGCCTCAGCCTCCCAAGTAGCTGGGACTACAGGCACCTGGCAAAACACTTGGCTATTTTTTTGTTGTAGTTGTCATTGTTGTTTAGCAGGCCAGGGCCAGGTTCAAACCCCCCACCCCCAGTGTATGTGGCTGGCTCCCTAGCTGCTGAGCTACAGGCACCGAGCCAATAAGTACTATTTCTGAATTCATGAACTATTCTAAGTACTTCATGTGTATATATTCATGTGATCCTCCAATAAGCCTGGCAGGTAAAAACTGTTATGCTCCCCACTTAATATATGAGGAAACTGAGGCCCAGGGAGGGTAAGTCACAGCAGGAAGGGCAGCCAGAATTTCCTCCCCATCCCACTTGCTCCCTACCTTAGAACAGCTGGGGAAGGTCCTACAGGTCCTTCAGCACAGCTTACCAGGAGAATAAGATGAGATAACCCGGGTCAAGCATTAACCCTCATCTTCCCAGGCCACTCCTGGCCAAGCTTGCACTCAATAGCTGGAACTTGAGGACTTGGCAGGCACTTACTCATTTCCTTCTGGGGCTAGCCCGGCCAAGGGTCTGCAAGCTATTGCTCTCCTCTGCTCTTCTTGGCTTTACCAGCTCCCCACTAGAATCCTCCTACCTGGCCCAGTCCAGGTGGGGCCTACCCACCACACTTTCTACTGTAATAAGTATTTACAATTCTGGCCTTTCTCTCTGAGCTCAGCAGTAAGAAATGTGTGTCTTTCATCTAGCGCTCTGCTCAGGGTCTGAACCAGAAGAGTGCATGAAACATGAAAAGAAAAAATGATGAAATAAATATATGGATGAATGGATGAATGGATGGATGAACTAAGAAGGAATGGACACATTTCTGTCCTTAGAATTCCTAACACATTTGACATACCGTGACTGAAGCAGAGTGAAAAATGACATTATCCAGATAGCACTCTTCTAACCAGATGTTCAGAGACGGAAGAAAAAAAAAAA
>NW_003852443.1:12216019-12217577 GCF_000181295.1 Otolemur garnettii | reverse complement strand
TTGAGCTATAGGCGCCGAGCCAGCCCCGCTATTTTTTGTTGCAGTTGTCATTGTTATTTTAGCTGGCCTGGGCTGGGTTTGAACCCACCGGCGGCTGGTGGCCGGTGCCGTAACCACTGTGCTATTGGTGTCCAGACCCACATCTGCTTTTCTAGTAAAATAACATGGTAGTGATATTCAACCCTCATGGTCCTTGAGATGGAAGCTGGAAAAGGAGCCATTGGCATTCATGATAAAGTTAAAACACATTATCTGGCATTGAGACGTCTCCTGGGATAGTAACATTTATAAATGAATCCAAGGCAGGGCCCTAAATGGCTGTGACCAGCGGGAGTGTGAGGCACATAAGCCTGGATCTGAGGACTGTCACACTTCAGCAGTGGGAAAGCAGCTGCTCCTGGAAAAGCTACATATATGAGCAAATAATAATCCAAGACAGAAAGTCTATATTTCAACAGTTTGCAAAAGAACGAAATGTCATTAACATTCAGTTTATTAAATGCCTCTTTCTTATCTTCTTTTCTCTTCTTTTAAATTTGGTAGTAGAAGGATAATATATTCATTAGTGATTACAGATTTTAAAAGTAAAAATGTCTAATTACGGAATAAGGGGAAATCGTTTTCCTGGAGAGCACAGAGCACACTGTGAGTTGGGAATGAAACCCTTAGGTGCTGCTGTTTAATTTATAAGCTACTTATCTCCCCAGCCACACTGAACAGAAACAATTGGCACTTGGTAATTTGTTGATCTTATCTAGGTTGTAGGATGTTATCATAAGTGAGACCTTATAGAAACTAAAATATATGAAAAAAACAATTTAATGATCGGCCATTAAATCATGCCCATTTGACGGGTTGTAGATTTATTTTAGCCTGGAGAGCCTTGACGTTTTGGTCTCACTTCTAAATCAATTCATTAATTTTGGGGGGGAATTTTGAGATGTTTTCAGAGACTCAATGCTATCACAGTGGAGATCAGAATCCTCTTCAAAAGAGCCACCAGGCCCCTCAGACAGCATTACCTGTGAACAAGCGCAGTGGAAGGGGTAAAATACAATCTTGTAAGAAAGTTTTCAGAAAGCCATCAAGAACAGCAAACTCCTATACCAGCCCTCAGCTAAGGACTTAGTTACTCCAGGTCAAGTGGATTCCTGGGCTCTTACCCAGAAGGACTGATGGAGTCTGAAGATGAAAGTGCCTTCCTGCTGTGTGTCACAGACTTGTGAGTCCAAAGGCCACCCTGGGCCACCTCTGTTTGGGTTTTCTTGAGACAGAGTCTTACTCTTGCCCAGGCTACAGTGCCATGGTGTCAGGCCAGCTCACAGCAACCTCATATTCCTGGGCTCAAGCAATCCTCCTGCCTCAGCCTCCCAAGTAGCTGAGACTATAGGCACCCATCACAATGCCTGGCTTATTTTTCTATTTTTAGTAGAGACAGTGTCTTTTCTTTTCTTTTTCTTTTTGAGAAAGAGTCTCAAGCTGTTGCCCTGAGTAGAGTGCTGTAGTGTCACAGCTCACAGCAACCTCTAACTCTTGGGCTTATGCGATTCTCTTGCCT
>NW_003852443.1:12209512-12213270 GCF_000181295.1 Otolemur garnettii | reverse complement strand
GCCGTCATTGTTGTTTGGCAGGTCCGGGCTGGGGATTCGAACCCGCCACCTTAGGTGTACGTGGCTGGCGCCTTAGCTGGTTGAGCTATAGGCGCTGAGCCAAGAAATCAAATTCTTGAGAAGTTTATGTAAATGTTCTTTGCAAAATGTGAAATTGACTTGAAAATCAAGAATATATCTTTATTTCTATAGAATGTACTTTACTTTTATTTATTTATTTATTTTATTTTTAGCTGCTGGGAAGACTTAGACCCCAGTAACCTTGGACAAGAGCTCTCAAAATATATCTTTAGAACAACATATGAGTCAATCTGACAAGAGTCGATCTGTTTTTCAGTAAAGTAATTCAGCCTTATAAAAAGTGCAAAAGGCTGGGTTCAGTGGCTCATACCTGTAAGCCAGTACTTTGGGAGGCCAAGATTGGAGGATCACTTGAGGCCAGGAATTTGGGACCAGAGTAGGCAACTTATTGTGATCCTATCTCTACAAAACATAAAAGAAATTAGGTGGCACATACCTGTAGTTCTAGATTCTTGAGAGGATGAGGTGGGAGAATCACTCTAGCCCAGGCAATGGAGCAAGACTCTGCCTCTAAAATAAAAAAAAAAAATAAATAAATAGCGGAAAATATTTACCAAAATACAAAAGTGGTTTACTAGTCTGTTATCTACCACCATTTGTACTAGGTTGATATTGATCAATATCACAGGACTTTTATTTATTACATTGGTATAAATTAAAGAATAAAAAGATTCAGTTCCAGGTAGGTTGGGGAAATGGATAGAAGCTAAAATAAACAGAATGATTCCTCTCCAGTTGAGAGGACTAAACAAACAAACAAACAAACACCCCTCAGTCAGCCAGAGAAAATTAGTACCTCTCTCCAGACTATTGTTCTCATTTTCCTTTTTTTTTGAAGTTTAAAACCATAGTGGAAGTCATGATGATATGTAAATTCTGTCTGGAAAAGAATCCTGGTATCTTTTCATTTTGTCTGATTCTCATCCAAGATAACAGTTTTACATGGCATGGGGAAGTTTGTGTAAATCAGATAGAACGGTAAAGCATATAAGTTAAAGTACTGAAAAGTAAATGGGTGAATATATTGAAAAGACAGTCGACATCACCAATAATTAATGATGAAATGCAAACTAAACTAAAAGGAAACTGATATTTTTATTTTTTAAATTCTTTTATTATCATTATTTACAGCATCTTACTCTGCCCCCCAGGCTAGAGTACAGTGCCATCATCATAGCTCACTGCAACCTCAAACTCCTGCCTCAGCTTCCTGAGTAGCTGGGCTATGGGAGGGTGCCACCACATTTGGTTAATTTTTCTGTTTTCTGTACAGACAGGGTCTCTCTATGTTGTCCAGGTTGGTCCCAAACTCTTGGCTTCAAACGATCCTCCTGTCTTGGCCTCCTAAAGTGTTGGGATTACAGGTATGAGCCACCACACCCGGGCATAAGGTTGAAAATTTAAAAACCTGTCATATTGGTAAAGAGTAAAATGCTTGACAATGCTCAGTAGTTGGGAGTAAAGGGGATCAAATGTTCCTAGGCTAGGGATGGGTGTGTAAGTTGGTACGACCATTTTAGAGAGCAGTTTGAGAAAAGGAAGTTTCAGGGCAGGCTATAGAGCACAATCTTATTGATGATTAAAAACTTATAAAGTGTAGGTTTATGTTTTTGTAGAAAATGTCTGGAAAGATAACCCAGAAATAAATTGTTAACAGAGAGACCCTCTGTAGTGGTTCTCAATCTGTGGGTCTTGACCCCTTTTGGGGTCGAATGACCCTTTCACGGGGGTCACTTAAATACATCCTGCATATCAGGTATTTATTTATTTTTTAATTTTTTTGTTTGAGACAGAGACTCAAGCTGTCACCCCTAGGTAGAGTGCTATGGCATGACAGCTCACAGCAATCTCCAACTCCTGGGCTTAAGCGATTCTCTTGCTGCTGGGACTACAGGTGCCCACCACAATGCATGGCTATTTTTTGGTCGTAGTTGTCATTGTTGTTTGGAGGGCCCAGGCTGGATTTGAACCCACCAATTCTGGTGTATGTGGCTGTCGCTTTAGCTGCTTGAGCTATAGGTGCCAAGCCTATATCAGATATTTACATTACGATTCATAACTGTAACAAAGTTACAGTTACGAAGTAGCAACAAAAATAATTTTATGCTTGGGGGTCAGCACAACATGAGGAACTGTATTAAAGGGTCATGGCATTAGGAAGGTTGAGAACTACTGCTCTAGAGAAAACCAAGCAAGGGAAGAGAAACTTTCCTCCCTCCCCCTATTCATTCCTTCCTTCCTTCCTCCCTCCCTCCCTCCTTTCTTCCTTCCTTCCTTTCTCCCTTCCCTCCCTTCCTCCCCTCCCTCCCTTCCGCCCCTCCCTCCCTCCCTTCTTTCCTTCCTTCCTTCCATGACCAGAGTTAGTCAAACTGCAAAGGTTGAGGCCTTTACTTCTAACACCAGCCTCATATTTTGGGGGATGGGGGTTTCCTCAGGTTGGATAATTCACTAGAAGGACTCGCAGAACTCATTGAAAGCTATTATATCCACAGTTCTGGTTTATTACAGGGAAAATTAGCCAAAGGGAGAGCTGTGTCGGGCGGTCTGGGAGGGCTCCAAACCCGAAGCTCCCATTGTTCTCTCCTGCGGAGTCAGAGCGCATTGTCTTCCTGGCATCTGTGTGTGACAGTACAAATGGAGCACTGCCAGGGAGGCTCATTCAACTTTCTGTGTCCGGAGTTTTTACTGGGCTTCGTGTGCAGACAGTATTGATTGACTGATTGCCCACACGACTGACCTCATTCTGCAGGTCAACTGACGCTACAGGTCCCAAGTCCCCACCCTGCACCACAAGGCTGGGTCTTCCTGGCATGACTAGCTTGCCCCCTAAAATCTACTGTGGTCATCCCTGACCTAAATAAAGGCGTTCTTATCAGGCATGATACTGATTACGGGCAGACCAAATTCCTTACTACACAGTTACAATTCAAACATGGAGTAGCGATGTGTTAGCTGCTTTCTCATGCGCCTGGTGTTGTTTTTAAGTTGTTTTCATGTCAGAGGATTAATCAGCACTGAGACTTCCTGATCATGTGGGCTTTTGTTCTAATTGCGTTTTCTTAGCATCTATAGTTGGCTATTTGGTAACCACATGTTGTCACAAGGCCAAATTATATTTTTCTGTAATCTGGCCTTCACAGACTTGCAAAAATCATATTACAAACCCCACCTCATGAGTCCACACTCCCAACTACTCCTCACCTAACTCTTACACACCAGCTAGTATTTTCCCTGTTCTAAATCATCCAGAACCATGTCCCAGGCAACTAGAGACCACCACTATATCCCAGAGCCAGACTAGAATATTCTAAAGAGCAGAGTGGAAGCTGTATCCCCCACCTGGCCTTGTCTTTCTTTTCTTTTTTTCCTTTTTTTGTTGCAGTTGTCATTGTTGTTTAGTAGGCCCAGGCTGGGCTTGAACCCACCACCTTCGGTGTATGGGGCCGGTGCCCTACTCACTGAACTATGGATGCTGAGCCACCAGCCTTGCCTTTCCCATGGAAACACAGTCAAGGCCCTGGTCTAAGCTCTCTCCTGGCCCCACGTTCCCCTGACCCAGGCTGGTGCCTCCCTGCCTGACACGCCATCAGTCAAGGCCCTGGCCTAGGCTCTCTCCTGGACCCACCTTCCCCTGACTCAGGCTGGTGCCTCCCTGCCCGACATGCCATCAGTCAAGG
>NW_003852443.1:12198085-12209325 GCF_000181295.1 Otolemur garnettii | reverse complement strand
CCTCCCTGCCCGACATGCCATCAGTCAAGGCCCTGGCCTAGGCTCTCTCCTGGACCCACCTTCCCCTGACTCAGGCTGGTGCCTCCCTGCCCGATATGCCATCAGTCAAGGCCCTGGCCTACGCTTTCTCCCAGCCCCACCTTCCCCCGACCCAGCCTGGTACTTCCCTGCCTGGCATGCTGTGCCCCCTTCTCTCGCACAGGGTAAGTAATATGTTTTTCTTTCAATGGCCTTGACCTGTCTGTGTCATCACTCAGTCACTTCCATGAATTAGAATACTGAAGGGTAAAAATTGAGACAATGTTGAAAGCCCTTTGCCATAGACCTAGGTTTTAAGAGATCAATACTCCTTACTGCCTAGTACAGGCCTGGGCTCATGCAAGCTTGTTCAATCTAATGAACAAGTTCTACACTACCAGTTTTTGTTCCAATGAGGTAGGAGATAAATTATTCATCTTGCTTGATGCAATCAGTGCTCTGTGTGGAATTTAAAACTAAGTTCAATAAACCACTTGCAGAAATGCTCATTGGCCTACAAATCTGCAGTGACTGAACTTAAGTAAATTCAGTAAAAGTTCTAACTTGATCACAGTTCTTTTGTCACCCTCATCTCTCCTCTTCCCCACCCTCGACCCCACCCCTAATTCATTTAGTTAAGCAAATAAGTTGTATCTACTGCCAGTAACTAAATCTGCCTTGGCCGCCTTAAAAATTAAAACCCAGAATGAAAAAAAGTTGAGCTTATTTCATTTAAGCTTGTTACTTGGTTTATGTCAGACTCTGAGCAAGTGGTAGCTTTTAATTGCTTTTGTTTATTCAAAGTACAGGGATTTTTCTAGAGCTGATTATAACCTAAACACCTTAATTATACTCTCAAAAAAACATAAGAAAGCCGGAAGGAAAGCAATGTCATCATGAGGGAGTTCCAGTCAGGGTCAAGCCGTGTTCTGGTCACTACTGACTTGTTGGCTCGTGGGATTGATGTGCAACAAGTGTCTTGGGTCATAAACTACGACCTACCTACCTACCGATCGTAAAATATACTCACAGAATTGGCAGAGGGGCTTGATTTGGGAAGAAAGACGAGGCTATAAACTTTGTTACTGAAGAAGACAAGAGGATTCTTTGTGACTTTGAGATTTTCTACAATACTACAGTGGAGGAAATGCCCATGAGTGTGGCTGACCTTATTTAATTCCTGGGATGAGATAGTTTGAATGCAGTGCTCGCTGTTGCTGAATAGGCGAACACAAAGTGCATTGTGCTTCTTTGGGAATATCTGAATCTTGTCTCAATGCTCAAAGGGATCAGAAATATAGATTTTTTTTTTTTGAGACAGAGCCTCAAGCTGTCACCCTGGGTAGAGTGCTGTGGCATCACAGCTCACAGTAATCTCCAATTCCTGGGCTCAAGTGAGTCTCCTGCCTCAGCCTCCCAAGTAGCTGGGACCACAGGCACCTGCCACAATGCCTGGCTATTTTTTGGTTGCAGCCATTATTGTTGTTTGGTGGGCCCAGGCTGGATTTGAACCCGCCACCTTAGATGAATGTGGCTGGTGCCTTAGCCACTTTGAGCCACAGGTGCTGAGCCAGAAATACAGATTTTGATAGCAAAGTGACATTAGTTGTGAGCTCTTATGAGGAAAGTCATTGGCTTTATCCTCTTTAGAGTTAGACTGTTGGGGTGGGTATAAAAGATGGGGGTCTGTAAAATCTTTCTTTTTTTTTTTTTGCAGTTTTTGGTCAGGGCTGGGTTTGAACCCACCACCTCCAGCATGTGGGGCCAGAGCCCTACTCCTTGAGCCACAGGCACCACCCAAAATCTTTCTTAGAAATTCGTTTCCTAGTTCTATAGTAATGGTTGTATTAGATGTTCTTTATCATTTAATAATAAACTTGTGGACTAAAAGATATAAGTGCTGTATAAAATCAGGCAATTATGCTAAACTAGCATATCTGCCTTTATTGTGTTGTCATTAGCCTGATTAGAGAGACCTTTAAAACTGATTTTTTCCAAAAGCATTTAGATGCATTTCGTTTGGTATTATATTTATTCAATAAAGTATTTAAAAAAATAAAGTATTTAATTAGTGCTAAGTGTGAACTGAACCCTGTTGCTAAGCCCCAGCAAGCAATCATATCCTAAGTAGGGTTTAAATCCCCAGTAAAATTGCCATATATGGCAATATATGCTATAGCACATGTCTTAATTAAGTTTGAATGTTAAATAAATTGTATATTCACTTAAAAAAAGATAAGATAAACAGAAAACTGAGTGAACTAAAGATGCACATTTGTTGATTCCATAAATCTCTGCAGCATTGTCATCTCCTAAATTGATCTAAGAGTTCCTAAAGTGAGGTTTGGTCATGTTCCCACACTTTCAGGGACACACGGTATAAAGATATGAATGGGGGTGGCGCCTGTGGCTTAGTGAGTAGGGCACCAGCCCATATACTGAGGGTGGCAGGTTCAAACCCGGCCCTGGTCAAACTGTAATAAAAAATAGCCAGGTGTTGTAGCGGGCACCTATAGTCCCAGCTACTCAGGAGGCTGAGGCAAGAGAATCGCCTAAGCCCAGGAATTGGAGGTTGCTGTGAGCTGTGACACCATGGCACTCTACCAAGGGCGATAAAGTGAGACTTTGTCTCTAAAAATAAAATAAAATAAAATAAAATAAAATAAAAAGATATAAATGGGTTGGGAAGGAGAAAAACTGTGATAAAAATATCAACTATAGAACAAATTTAAGTAGCAGCAGACTGCAGGCACCTGTCACAATGCCTGGTTAATATTTCTATTTTTAATAGAGATGGGGTCTTGTTTTGCTCAGGCTGGTCTTCAACTCCTGAGCTCAGGAGATCCACCCACCTCCCCTCCCAGAGAGCTAGGATTACAGGCATGAGCCACAGTGCCAAGCTTATCAGTGCTCTTGAGCATGGCAAGTCAGATGTGTCTGGAGAGTTTTAGCTACAAGTAATAGAATACTCAACTAAAAGTGGCTTACATAACAAGGGTATTTAATTCTTACACAAACAAGATGCCTGTGGGGGGCTGATACAGATTGGCTAACAAAGTCTGGGGGCTTCTTCTCTGCCCATCTCTTGGCTTTTCCTTTTGAAAATTCAAAGACAGTTCTTCATTAAATACATCTATTTTCATATAACAAAGGGATGATGTCCAGAGGGCCCTGAATTCACCCCAAGTCCTCCCAGCAGGAGGAAAGAGAGGGGATATCTCTTCTTGTCTCTTTCTTTGTATCAGAGAAGAAACTCCTCCTTCCCTGGAAAGCTCTGCCAAGCCCCCTTCCCAGGCCCCTCATCTTTCCCAGGCCAGAGCCGGCTCACCTGCCCACCTTATCACCCACAAAGGAGAAACTGACATCATGATGGACTTAGACCAATAATGATTCATTTCCTGGAGCTGGGCACACTCACTTGTCCATGGAACAAAATGGAGATTTTGTTAGCAAGGAAAAGGAGGGTGTGGTGAGTATATGACGTGGTTGTGGGCAAACAATCTTTGGTGTTTGTGATATTTGGGGGCATTGGCAGGTGAAAGGTAGCACACTGGTCCCAACGCTGTCCCAACGTGGGAGTTGGGATGCATAATGAGGAGATACAGCATTCATTTGTTACATTGTTTAAATTGGATAAAGACCTCAGCCAAACCAGATATTACATAGCTCTGTAGGAGTTAAGCCACAGGATAGGCTCCTTCCTTGGAAGTAAAACTTGGCCAAGTCTATTCCCTAGAAATACAATTTTTCATTAAATCTATTTTCAACTAAAAAGAAATGATGCTCCAAGGTCCCGGGAATCCACCCCCAAATGCCACAAATACAATAAGGCAAATGACTGAAATCACTTACACACCACATCTGACCACAGCAAATCAGCTTGCTCTCACGCTGGGATCAGAAGAGCAGCGAACTGGAGGCTTTGTTTGAAGCAGAAAGAACACTGAATTCTAAAGAGGACGGTCCTCAGTGGGAGAAGAGAGATATTAGTAAATAGGGTTAGTTAATCCACTCAGGCAAGAGCCTCCAAAGTTCAAGAGGTAGTCTCTTGTCTGCATTTTCATGGGATTTCAAAGGATTGAAACGGAAGGCTCTGAGCTGTGCACGTTGCCCCCACCCCCATTTACGATGTCAGCAGCCAGAACCACGAGACTGTCCCAGGGACTGATGCTTTTTTGAAGAAGGGTAGTTATCAGCAGCAGAGAGACTGCTCAGATTTGGCAGGCCTCTTGAGACCAAGAACTGAGGAATCTTACCACAAAGATAAAAAGCACAAGCCAGTATGTGAGATTTTCTTAAACCCTAGTATTTTTTTTTCCCCCTGGAGCAAAGTTAAGCACAGGAGCAGGAGGAGTCAGAGGCGCTCACTCTGCCCAGTTCCATACAGGATGCAATCCTCTGGGAGTAACAGAGAAAGAGCTGAGTCAAGGGCCCCTCCATCTCCCTCCATCCAGTAACTGCAGTGTTGATACAGGGGCCTTGGGATTGTGTGTTAGCTCTTGGAATCTAAGTGCAAGAAGTAAACAAGGCCTGGTGGCTCAGGCCATAATCCTAGCACTCTGGAAGGCCTAGGCGGGTGGATTGCTTGAGCTCAGGAGTTCAAGACCAGCCTGAACAAGAGTGAGTGAGACCTTGTCTCTACTAAAAACAGAAAAATTACCTGGGCATTGTGGCAAGTGCCTGTAGTCCCTGCTACTTGGGAGGCTGAGGCAGGAGGATCACTTGAACTCAGGAACTGGCAGTTACTGTGAGCTCTGATGATACTCTACCCAGGGTGATAGAGTGAGACTCTGTCTCAAGAAAACAAAGAAGCACTGGGCAAGGGCAAGTTGAAGAAGGCTGTGTGGAAGCTTCCTAGTTCCCTTCAAACCCACTCTCTCCATAGCCTTTGTGCTGATGGCCTTGACTCAAAGTTTGCTGAGGAAGCAGAAGCTGCGTGCCCTTCTGCTCCAGTGGGACCCCCTGCACCTGTGCTCCACTAGCTCTTGGCTTCTCAAGAGCTGTGCCTCTTCTGCTACCACTTTCCCTCTGGCCTCACCTGCTGCACACTCCCCTCCTCCCAGGAACATTTTATCAACATCCAAACTTGCTCTAGCGTTTCCCATTGCTAAAAAACCAAGCAAACGACAAACCCCTCATGGCCTCAAATCTCCCTCTATCCTCTTTCCCATTTCTTGTCCCTTTAATGGCAAAACCT
This sequence comes from Otolemur garnettii, assembly GCF_000181295.1. Classification (NCBI taxonomy): domain Eukaryota; kingdom Metazoa; phylum Chordata; class Mammalia; order Primates; family Galagidae; genus Otolemur; species Otolemur garnettii. The sequence goes on along the minus strand of NW_003852443.1, from coordinate 12,204,110 downwards.
CTCAAAAGAGTAATCTGAACTTGCTCTCCTGCAGACAGAACTGCGAGCAGCAGCCCGTCTTGATCTTCATTCTGTCCAGCTGCTCAGCAGCGTTCGCTCTCTTCTTCTTCTTTTCTTTTTTTTTTGAGACAGAGTCTCACTCTGCCACCCTGGGTAGAGTGCTGTGGGGTCATAGCTCACAGCAACCTCAAATTTCTGGGGTGAGGCCATCCTCTAGCCTCAGCCTCCCGAGTAGCTGGGATGACAGGTGTGCACCACCTTGCTCGGCCCTTTTGCTTTCTCTTCTTGAAACTGTCTTTCCTGGTCTGCTCTGACATCATCCTCTCTTGGGTTGTTCCTCCCTCAGCAGCTGCTTTCCTCAGTGTATTTTGCAGGCCTCTACTCTTTCTTTAACCCTCTGCACCAAGCTCATTCCTGGGCCCTCGCCTCTTCTTATTTTTTTTTGAGACAGAGTCCTACTCTGTTGCCCAAACTAAGTAGCATAGTTGCTACTCACTCATAGCAACCTCAGACGCCTAGGTTTAAGTAATCCTTCTGCCTCAGCCTCCCTAGTAGCTGGGACTACAGGGGTCCACCACAACACCCAGCTTTTATTTTATAGAAAATAAAATTTTTTCTGTTTTTCACTCTTGCTCAGGCTGGTTTTAAATTCCTTAACTCAAGTGATCCTCCCCTGCTGGCCTCCCAGAGGCCTAGGATTACAAGTGTGAGCCCCTGAGCTGGCCTCCTCTTCTCGTGCTATTCTCTCTCATCTGGTTGATCTACTCTGGTCCCCAGGTTTTAAATACCAGGTATATAGGAATGATTCTAAATTTATACACCTGCTTCCTCAAACTTTCCTCTGTGCTTCAGACACATGTATTTAGTGGTCAACTTGATCTCTACCCATGAGTGTTGAATGACACCATCTTGAACCTACATTCAAAACATTTCTTAACAGGGTTGTTCATTTTTACTGTTGAGTTTTAGTTCTTTGTACATTTTAGATAACAGTCTGGGTAAGTCCTTTATCAGATACGTCCTTTGTGAATATTTTTTCCCAGTCTGTGGCTTGTCTTCTTGTTCTCTCGACGGTGTCCTTCATGGAGAAGTTTTTCATTTTAATGCACCTCAGCTTACCAAGTCTTTCTTCCATGGATCACGCCTTTGGTGTCATATCTAAAAAGTCATCATCAGTCCCAAAGTCACATAGGTTTTCTTCCATGGAGTTTTATAGTTTTGTGTCTTACATTTAGGTTTATGATTCATTTTCAGTTAATCTTTGTAAGTGGCAAAAAGGTTTAGATTTACTTTTCTGCATGTAAATGCCCAGTTGTTCCAGCACCATTTGTTGAAGAGATTATCTTTGCTCCATTGTATTATCTTAACTCTTTTGTCAAAAATCAGTTGACTCTGTAAGTCCTTCTCTGGGGTCTTCACTTTGTTTCACTGATCTTGACAATTCTTTATCCAGTACCTCAATGTCTTGACTAATGAAGCATCACAGTAAGTCTTGAAGCCAGGCAGTGTCATTTACATTCAAGCAGATGGATTTCCACCTGCACACAGTCCACACCTGCGTGACCCCCGAGTCTTTCCCATCTCAGTAAAAGGCATCATCACATATCCGATTGCTCAGGCTAAAAACCTACTCTGTCCTTCCCAACTCGCATCCAACCTATCAGTATGTTTTGTCAACTCTTTTCTAGCAACCAGAGTAAACCAGGCTGCCTCTTTCTAGTTCCACTCAAAGTCAAGAGCCAGTCTCATTGGTGCTACTGTAACTGGTCTCCCTCATGTCCTCCTCTGTAGTGAGTAAAGCCCCCTCCTCTTTTTCTTCAAGAAAAAAAAAGTAGAAATGAAGATTTATCACATTTTAAATTAGGCCTTAAGTGAAAACACAACTAGCGTGAGCTAAGTGGGTTTTTTATGAGATGTTGAAATCAGGTGGGAATGATGGCTCCATCTCTTAGGAGAAAGGTGAAGCCCCGGCCCTGTGCTCTCCAATACACGCGCAGCTACTGAGCAGAAGTGTGGCTAGTTTGAACTGAGAGACGCTATCACACACAACACACTCCAGACTTTGAGGGATTGGTACGAAAGGAAGGAATCTGAACTATTTCGTTAATTTTTAGGTTGATTACATGTTGAAATCTTAAAATTTTGGATATATTGGGTTAAATTAAAAATATCAATATAAATTTTTGTTTTAAAAATGTGGCTGCTAGAAAGCTTGAAATTACATGCCATGGCCGACTGGGAGGACTGGGGAAGATGGCAGAGGGGTCCGGATGCCGCCATATGTCACATTGCAGGACCCTGTTGTTTGAAATGCGCTAACGGCTGCCCGTTCAAATTACAATAAAATCCAAGCACTTTCTGATGCACACAAAGGCCTGTCTGATCCCCTCTCCCCTGCACTCTCGCCTTGGGCTTCCTGTCTGTCCCTGGAACACCAGGCTCTCCTGCCTCAGCCTCAGCCCTTGTTGCTCCTTCTGCTATGGATGTCCCTACCACACTTGCTTTAATGGTCAGATCTTTTTTACTCAAGGTTTGGCTAAAATGAATGACTATAATTCTTCAATATGACATAATTCTAGATGAATGTTTCCTTGCCTTTAAATCTTTAATTCAGTTCTGTAAATGAATGTTACATAATATGTACAGGATGATCCAGTTTGTGTAAAAATATACAGACAGGTAAATACACGGAAAATTATTCAGGATAGATATCAAACAGTTAACTGAGGTTACCCTTGGGGTTATACTCTACATACATTTTGCAACTACTTTTTCACAATGCAGTATGACTAAGAAATCTTTCTGTGCCGGGTCATATAAGATGTACTTTATTCTTTTAATGGCTCATGACATTCTTTTGTATGGCTGTATTATAATTCATTTCACCATTTTCCTATATTGATGGATATTTAAATTGTTTCCAATTGTTTTTGCTATAACAATTGAATCTTATTATAGCTGATATGGATTTCAATTCTTTGGATCATAGAAAATAATTTACCTTCTCATTTATTGGAACAAGTCTTTTATCATAGTTTCTGAAATAATATGTCCTATGCAATTGTGGAATGTGGTCATCTTAAGTATTAATGAATTTTTTATATGCAGTTTATATATTGATATCATCTCTAACCAACATCTTTAAAATTTTAAGGTACACATACCATCTGTGAAGACTGAATATTCTCATTTCTTCAGGATGAATACTTCTTTATGATTCTTAAGATGCTAATAATTTGGAGAAGAGAGAATAAGGTAAAAAGAGGTCAAAAGATCTATTTTATTCTCATCTCTATTTATCCCCATTCATTTTTTAAAGAACCTGCTCATGGGTATAGTAGGCTGGACTTAATGGGGAAGTTTGGTTTGCAAAATATGGCTAGCTAAAAATTAAACAAAAAAAATTTTTTAATGGCACAATCATGAATTGCTGAAAAATTTCAAGTTTACTTGAGCAAAGCTAGTGGGATTTTTCATTCTACTCTCCTAACCTTGTTTACATTCATTAAGGCCAACATGGGTCATTCAATGCAAATAATGCTATATACTGCACCTGTTCTACAATTACGGACAATCATTAATTTTTTTGACAGAGCAAATAATTTGCAGTGCAATTTTGGTTAAGGAATTTAATTTTTCAGTATCTATACAAGCAAATGAATAATGGGAGAGAAAATGGAATAAGCAGGCTGTGGCCAGATCATCAATTGTTAAACTGAGATGTTTGGACTTCATTATTCTTTCTTTCCTCTTTTTTCTTGGCAGTCCAACTATTTCAACAACACTGCGTTGAACAGAATTTTGTGTCTACTCTGACAGTGTAATCATGATTTCCTGTGAGAAAGTTAATTCTAACTTATAAATAACTAATTGATAAATTAATTTTAAAAATACAGCTTATTATTTCATGTCATGTCATTGTAGTTGACATTACTTAATCCAGTTGTGTGATCGTGGGTAAGCCGCTTAACTTTTTGCTTCTCGGTAACTTGTGTCTTACAGAATAGTGAAATACTTTCCAGTGACAGTTTCATTTGGAAGATGCAATGATTTACACAAAGTCCTGGCATGTAATTAGCAAAAATGTCAACATTTGTCACTCAATCCCCAAGTTTTCTCATTCAGAACACACATATTTTTTGAGATGAGTTTATCACTATATTGCCCAGGCTGGTCTTTTACTTCCAGTCTCAAGTGATCCTCCCACCATAGGCTCCCACGTAGCTGGGATTACAGGCATGCACTAGCAAGCCTGGCACTCCTTTAAAGTATTCTTTAACATTAAAGAAAAAAAAATTTTTTTTTGGAGAGTCTCTCTATGTCATCCTCGGTCTATAGAGTGCTGTAATGTCACAGCTCACAGCAACCTCAAACTCTTGGGCTTAAGTGATTTTCTTGCCTCAGCCTGCCAGGTAGCTAGGACTACAGGCGCCTGCCACAACACCCAGGTATATTTTTGTTGTTGTTGTAGTTGTCATGGTTGTTTAGTAGGCCCAGGCCAGGTTCGAACCCACTAGCCCCAGCGTATGTAACCAGCGGCCTACCCACTGAGCTATGGGCGCTGAGCCAACATTAAAAACTGTAAACATTTCTTCTGCAGCATAGGTAAAGTTTCAGGAAAAAACATGCTGTGCAATTTTCTTGTGTACAGTACATAAAGAACCGTGCTTACTTTTAGGTGATAATTAAAGGGAACTATATAGGGTTTGTCATTTATTGAGTGGCTTGTATCTGGAACTCTCCACAATCTTTTCATACTCGGCCGTTTAATCTAGACATTAGCATTATCTTCATTACACATATGAAGAATCTGAGGCAGGAGAAGTTAACTCACACAAAGTGACATTTAAGGGTGGAAGTGGGATCTGAAGTCAGATCTGATCAAAAGCTCTTTCCACTCCATAAAATTTTGTTCATAACATAGAACAGGAGCTATAAATTCCAAATAAGACGTAATGGAAACAAGCACAGAAAATGTCTCTATATATTTGCTGAAGTTAAAAAAAGCTAAGCTATTACAACAGAAAGATGACAGCTCTGATGCAACAGCATAAAGAACCCACGAGTTAATTTTCTTCCACGTTATCAGTCCCGAGGTAAGCAGCCAGGGTACTGGGTAGCTCTGCGCCTTACTCGTTCAGAGGTGCAGTTGTTGCTCCACTGGCCCCCAGGGTGCTGTCTTTGTGTGAGTTACTATGAAGTGCATGAGGAGAGCAAACAGTCAAGATTTTAAGGCCTAGATCTAGAATCAGCCTACATCACTTTGTCCACATTCCTCTGATAAGAACTTAGTCACGTGAACTTCACTTGGCTGCAAGGAAGCTGGGGAACAGTTTACAGCAGGTCTGCAATGTACCCAGCTGTACTTCACTTAAATTGTCAAGAGGAATGCATTCTGGTAGACAACTAGCATATCCTCATAGAATGCCCTTTTTTCAGAGTAAAATAAGCATAGAATAGATAAAAAATCTGCAAATAACTTGCTTCAAACAGATAGGAGTTTATAGTTATGATCCTGAGAATGCTGTACAAAACCAAGTCAAGATGACTAGGAAAATATGACTGTAATGTAATTAAATAAAGAGGTGACCTACTCCTTGTACTCTATGGCGATCAAATAGGTTATTTCACCAGAAAAAGGAAGGTGATTTGCAGGAAGCCCAGGAGAGTGAAGCATAGGATGTGTCACTACTTGTCCATCTTTCCCACATTCCAAGACAACAGAATGTGCGGCTCTTGCTGGATGGTGGGCTCTGCGGGCCACAAAGGCACCTGGTGCTTTCTTTCCCCCCTAGTTGCTTGCCAAAGAGTAAAAGCAACTCTGCAGTCCATAATCAGAAAGCAAACACAGAATGGTATCAAATAACCCATTCTCTGGTTAGGGAAGCATAAATTCAAAGTGAAAGGAAAGAGCTGGACTGAGAATCCCAAGAAACTGAATTCCTTTCATGTTTCATTAAGAAATCTATTGCTGGCTCGGCGCCTATGGCTCAACCGGCTAAGGCGCCAGCCATGTACACCTAAG
>NW_003852443.1:12195292-12197501 GCF_000181295.1 Otolemur garnettii | reverse complement strand
AAAAAAAAAAAAAAATCTGTTGCTCATCCTGGAACTGGAAGTCTGTGATGCCGAATAAGCAAATCCTTATCTCCTATTCTCATACACCCTTACAAGAAATACCCATTTGTGCCCATCTTTTCATTCTGACCTTACAGAGGAAAGACTAGTAAACTGACTTGTTGATCAAGTAGACAAAAGTGTCCTCAATTGGCGTCATTCATTTACAGAGTCTGGATTTTCCTAGAGAGCATTTATGTTTCTGTCATCTAATTTTACACTCACCAAGCACCTTTCTATTCCATAGTTTTGTCTGTAGAGTGCACTCCAAATGTAAAACAACCACTAACATTTACTGAGCACTAAGTGGCTTTAGTATTTTCCATGTATGTGTAAATTAATCCTCACAAAAAGTTCCCTAGAGAGGTTCCTATAGTGTACTATAGCTTCTAATTGTGTACTTGCCATTCTAATTTATAAATCAGACTCTTAGAAGTTTGGAAAGTGTCACACATGCAGCATCTCTGAATCAATCCCTAGACCCACAAAGCCAAGGACTGGGTCCTATGTGTGGTTTGAGATCTCTGAGGTGTCCTACACCTTCTTTATATGTCCTAACTGCAACGCAAGGCTTTTGACTGAGATACTATTTCACAAGGAGTTTGGGATACTCACAGACCATGAAGCCAATTCAAGAACTGTCAGTTTTTATTAAGGGGCCTCAAGCTAGTTAGGAGGAGACCAAAAAAATCACTCAAAAGTCAAAGCTACCTCTTTTATTCTATCACCACAGTATATTTTTATATGCTTAAAATAGAGATGAATTTACTCAGCTAAAGCAGTTTGCCATCAGAACAGTCCATATTTCTCAAGTCTCTGGTAAAACATCAAGTGCATTAAGTAAATTTAAATCAGCTAACCAGAAAATTAAAAGAAGCAGGAAAAGAAGGGATTTTTTGTCTGTAACCCTCCAAATGAGAGTGGACAGGGTTCTAGCAAAGGAGCTTTGAGAACAGTATACAGACACAGCTAGAGATAAACATCAATCTGGAATTCTAATACAGCAACACTGATTAACCATGAGTAAGAGGACTTAATTCTCTATAGAGCCAGCAGATGTGAAGTGAACGGAGGCTTCACTCATACCTAAGTGAAGAAGAATGCTTGTTGTTTCTTTGGGCGATCTGCTTCTGATCTGTGGCGTGCCCAAAGTGCAGATTAGGCGGGTAATGTGATGAAACTCAACTAAATGCTACCACAAACTTTGGACACAAATCAGATCCTTTAACTATAAATTTGATTAAGATGAATCTACACTCAGGTAGTAAAGTATTTCCTTATAATCAAAAAAAAAATTATTCATTAACTATCACCAATATTAAAGGAGGGAAAAAGATTTAGATATATATACCCAGTTATCTCTATGCAATAGTTCTTAGAATTCTCAACTTTTGTAGAAAATAAATTAAAGTCTTTTGAATGCTATTTCAAACCTCTTTAAGAAGTCTATGCTGTTTACTCTGGAGAAGACTCAAAAGTGAGATACCCGAGTTCTTCTTACGTTGCTGAAATCCCTCACAATCCACTAACCTACCGTGTTTCCCCGAAAATAAGACACTGTCTTGTATTTATTTTTTCTCAAGAAGACACACTAGGGCTTATTTTCAGGGGATGTCTTATTTTTACTAAGTATAATACAACAATCTACATTTATTCAAATACAGTTAAGTATAATACAACAATCTACATTTATTCAAATACAGTTAAGTCATCTTCTCCTGGAACCTGACAGGGGAAGCTGACCTTGTTGTTAGGGCTGGCGCTAGTGATACATGAACTCCTTTCCCCTAGCCATTCACACATGCGCAATAGGATACCTGCGACTGTAGTTACCACACACGCACCTGTGCAAGTGCGAATTGCTCAGAGAAAGGAGCTGTGGCAGATAAAACGTATTCCAGTCTTCCTTACTGCTCCATGCCAAAATGTATCACTAGGTCTTATTATCAGGGTAGGGCTTATATTTAACAAATGCATAGAAATCCTGCTAGGGCTTATTTTTTGGGTAGGGCTTATTTTCAGGGAAACATGATATATATCACTCTAACACAGAAATACATACAACAAACTTGGCCAACTATACTTGTAACCTAGTTTCATTTGTTTTACTTAATTCTTTTTTTTTTTTTTTTTTTTTTTTTGAGACAGAGCCTCAAGCTGTCCCCCTGGG
>NW_003852443.1:12193778-12195039 GCF_000181295.1 Otolemur garnettii | reverse complement strand
AAAAACCCTTCACTTTTTCTTATTTCTCTGCTGTAGTTTACTCCTTTTTATGTCATCAAAAGATTACTACTTGATACTAAAAAAAATAGTAGAGTATTTCTAATGTTATATTCATGACTTGACCTTATCCTTTTAAAATATCTTAAGTATAACCAAATTTCCTTAAAAATCACCTCTTTTCTTGTCTTTTGTGCTATGTAAGTTAACTTTCAATATTAAATTTAATTCTTCCACATCTTTTTATTTATTTTTTTTTTTTTTGAGATAGTCTCATTCTGTTGCCCAGGCCAGAGTGGGGTAGTGTTAGCCTTAGTTCATGGCAACCTCCTGCCTCAGCCTCTGAAGTAGCTGGGACTACAGGCACCCATCACAATGACCAGCTAACTTTTCTACTTTTAGGGTGTGTGTGTGGGGGTTGTCTCAATCAGGCTAGTCTCAAACTTCTGCGCTCAAGCAATCCTCCCATCTTAGCCTCCCAAAGAGCTAGGATTATAAGTGTGAAACACCATCTTTAATGTGACAAAGTAAGAGAGTAGGAGCAAAGGCAGGCTGGGTATAAATCCGCATCCTGGTTTGGCGCCCATAGCTCAGTAGTTATGGTGCCAGCCACATACAGTGGGGCTGGCAGGTTTGAATCCAGCCAGGGCCTGGTAAACAACAATGACGACAACAACAACAACAACAACAAAAATAGCTGGGTGCTGTCGTGGGTGCCTGTAATCCCAGCTACTTGGGAGGCTGAGGCAAGAGAATCGCTAAGCCCAAGAGTTGGAGGTTGCTGTGAGCTGTGATGCCACTGCATTCTACCAAGGGTGACGAAGACTTTGTCTCAAAAAAAAAAAAAATTTGCATTCCACTGAAATGGTTCTATGATCACGGAGGAGTAAGAAAGGGTAAAGGGGGGGGGGGGGCACCAGAGGCCTCACCAGAGTGGAAAGAAAGGAGGAAGAGGAGGGCTCAGGGATGAGAGAACTCTAATAAGATTGTCATCATAAGAGAATATTAAGGAGCAAACAGTCTCCTAATAACTAATTTGTCTTTATTTTTTCTTTTAGAATTTTCTGCTACAATTTTTACAAGTGTTTAATTTAAACAATTAAAATTTTAATTGCTCTAAAGTATTTTAATGGCAAACATGAAAGACATTTTTAAAATTTCAGAGTCTGATCTTAGTAATTTCCAATTAAGTGTATAAACTAAGTATCCAATGTACTCAACCCTATTATGAAACTAATTGTTGGCTCGGTGCCTGTGGCTCAAG
>NW_003852443.1:12191731-12193540 GCF_000181295.1 Otolemur garnettii | reverse complement strand
AAAAAAAAAAAGAAACTAATTGTTAACTATCATAGGAAAGCTATAATCCAAATGGAGTCCAAGAATATGGGGAAAGGGGTGAGGGAGGGGAAGGGAGAGGGGAGGATGGGTGAAGGGAGGATGATTACTGGGATCACACCTATGATTTTTCCTATAAGGGTACATGTGAATCTTTCTAAATGTCGAATATAAATGTCTTAACACAACAATTATGAGAATGACATGATGGCTATGTTGGCCAATCGGATGAAAGTATTTCAAATTGTATATGGAAACAACACACTGTATCCCATGATAGGATTAATGTGCACAAATATGATCTAATAAAAAAAAACAAAAATAAATACAGATTATAAAGTAAAAAAAAAAAACCAAAAAAAAGTGTATAAACTTTTACATGTACTACTGAATTGAAAGCAAAAACATAACCCATTAGATATCAATGGGTCAGTTTTCACATTTTAATAATTTCAAAGGAAAGGTTAAAAATGAACACTTTCAATATGGTCAGAATAACAACACCAAATAAAATTTCTTAATTTTTCAGACAGAATTTTTTTCTTTCTGGTCATGCTCATCTACGTTAAATCCTTGGTAATATCACTGCTATCATCTTTCCATAAATGTCTATCTACAAATTAATTATCTTCTTTGAGACAAATCCCTGGTATACTATTCTTCTGATTCCCATGGAAAGACTCACTTTTAAGATACAATTGCAGCTGCCCCACACTGCCAGTTACTGTGTCATACACACGCCTTAAAATTCTGTAATCAGCAACCACCAGGTGCCGTATCGCATTCAGCACACCACAGTCAGTCAATACAGACATCCCCAAACACACCAAGGCTGGTTTTGTCAAATGTTTTATTGAGTGTAGACATCTGGAGTACTGTAAAACATGCATTATCTGTAGATTCAAAAAGGAGCAAGCCACATTGTCCTCACTGTCAAATGTGTCAGGCTTGGCATACATGATGGAGATTAATGAAGTATCATGAGAGTAATATGGTTCCTGAAAAGCTTCTACAATTTGGAGTAGGGTCTTAATCACATGAAAAGCAAAGCTGTTCACATTTAGGGAACTTGCATTTCACTGGAGGTACATAGTATTTAAATTTTAAAACAAAAATAATTTGTTTGTAGAAGATTCCCATTTCCCTGACCTTATTTGTCCCTTCAGTTTTCAGAAATTTTAATTAAAAAAAATTATATGCCTTTTGGAAGTTGTACATTTTTATAAGTAATAACTAAAATCTATTTCTTCTTTGGTTGTTGAGGTGTATTAAATTTGAAGAAGATAATATCTCCATCTTCAACAATGTAATTTCTACCTTGTTGTCTGTACTTTCCAGCAGCCTGTGAATAGAAAATATAGAGGAAATGGGTTATTATTTTATAACTAAATACATAGGGTAAATGGCAGGAGCAGATGCAAAAAGTACTGTATTACTCAGGATATATGAAGAAAAAAGAAAAGAAAAAAAGAAATATAGGAAGGCACACAAGTTCAAAACTAGTCTTGGAGAAAAGCAAAGTATTCTTAATTTGGGCTGGACTAGATTTTTCACATATACATAATCATAATGTTTTCTCCACTAAATTGTTGGTATATAAATGTAATTATACCAATATCATTAAGTTTCATTACATGCTGTTTATGCTACATTTCTGATGTGTCTGCAAACATCTAGCAAGTCACTATAACAAAACAGATCAAACCAGGCAGAAAAAAAGAAAGAAAAGTCTATATAACTAGTAAAAATTGCTTTATTTGCTTAAAGAAATTCTTTTTTTTTTTTTTTTTT
>NW_003852443.1:12181749-12191593 GCF_000181295.1 Otolemur garnettii | reverse complement strand
TGTTGTTTGGTGGGTCCGGGCTGGGGATTCGAACCCGCCACCTTAGGTGTATGTGGCTGGCGCCTTAGCCAGTTGAGCTATAGGCGCCGAGCCTGCTTAAAGAAATTCTTAGGAGACACTGTGGATATCCATAAGATAGTTTGCTATCAATTGCAGTATACAGATTTTGAGCTATTTTTTTGTGGGTTTTTTTTTTTTTTTGCAGTTTTTTTGGCTGGGGCCAGGTTTGAACCCACCACCTCCGGTATATGGGGCCTGCACCCTACTCCTTTGAGCATAGGCTCTCTTTGCAGTTTTTTATTTAGTTTTTGCCAATGACTATACACAGACATGTGTACTAGAATTCATCAAGAAGCTTACTGACTAATGGCCCTAGTTACTAGCAGACTCTAACAGGTTGGAATGGCAAAGACAGATATTTTTTCCATTTATAAATTAGTTAGCAAAGGAACTGATTCTACCTGCTGACATGCAGATCCAGGCCTGCAATCTGCTGGTAATGTTAATACACACAAGCAGTAGCTCCAAAAAACCAGGTTCACCCTGGGGCACCAACTTCATCCTAAGCACAAGGGCTCTTCAGCACCCACACTTAGCGCTGCACACAGCTTCCACGGTCCCACATGACCCCACCATCGACTACTAAACCATGAGGATCTGAGGAGCTTTGGGAAAAGATTCATGAAAGTATTTCCCTTCTGTCAGGATTTACTAAGAACACAAACCCTTGCCCAATAGGATTAGCACTTCCCTTTTAAGATATTGGTAGGAATGTTCAAAGTCAAGTGAAATTATACTAATCAGTAACAAAAACCCTAACGAAGATGATACAACTGAGGTAAAATCAACAAAACAGGACGCAGACCCCTAATAAACATGTTTTCAACTATCTAGATTACATATAAAATCGTTTAGATTTTAATAGAACCTGAATATATGAAGAATATGTAAAACTTATTTTTAAAAAGCCTATATACCCTACCATACTAAAAGGCTAATATAAATATATATATAGTCACATGAAGTTTGTAAAGATGTGGTGTATTGAAGGCCATATGCTACTTATTTTTAGAATCTAAGGCCCACTGTTATAAAACTATGTAGACAACCTAAATCAAATACATACTGACATGACATATTAATGTAAGTTTATATACTTTGTTACCACTCAAGTTTACTGTTAATTAAAAGTGACAGTGTTCCTTTAAATTCTCTAGAGACCATTTAATCCATTTCCACTGCTATCAGAAACACTGTTTGAAAAAAAAATCAATACCCATTTGTGAATCTTGAGTATGTATTAAACAAGACACGTCTAACCAGTTCATTTGCACTTGAAAGCAGCCATCTGTAGAAGCCAGCTTTGCCTAAGCAGATATGATTGCTAATAATGTGATATCCCTGTAGACTACAAAGCCCACACAGAGCTATTCAGTATATAGTTCACAGCACTGGCATTAAATTAGTTATGCTGCACTGGTATTAGAAATACACATACATACACACACACATACACAATCTTGCTCTCAAACCTAAAACCTACTTGACAATATGCAAGTAAACATTTGTTGAATAAAGTAGCATAAAGCAATTCATAAGTGCTCTTTGTTTTACTTGGGAGTTCAAATTTTAAAATGTTAGTTTGGAGGTTAAAACCATATAAAATATTTACTGGTATTCTAGATTAAAAAGCCAGAGTCAACCTTTTCTAATTTATAGTACAAGAGCTCCGATTAGTGTTAAATATTCCTATAAGCAGGAAATATTATTTCATTATATATTATAAAGTTTCTCTGAATTATTAGAGGAAGTATTCAAAATTCATATCTTTCAAGTTTATTAGTTTATTAAGGATTGGTAAAATAGGCTTATCATGTAAGAGTATAAAAAAGGTACATCTGGTGTCTGAATTCTAGTAATAGAACATATCCTTATTTTTTCATTTATGAAAAAATATACAGTAGAACCTCTGTAAGTTGACCACCCAAGGGATGGTGGTCAGCATATGGAGGTGGTCAACACAAAGAACTTCCACTGAATACATGTGGTTCATGTCCAGTTTATGAAATTTAGGTCAACTTAAGGAGGTGGTCAACTATGGAGGTTTTACTGTAAAAATCTAAGATTTTTAAACGTCTAATTAGCATTCATGTCTCTGTATTTGCATACATCTTTATACCTATACAGATGACACCATGAAAAACTTAATGGCTTAGGATAGCTGTAAATCATAACTTTGTCTACTCTAATTTTTAAACAGCAGAATGACTCTTATTCAACCCTGAACCACTTACACTAAGATTTTTCCCCTCTTCTTCCTGGGGTTCCAACAGTTGTATTAAAGTTCTTCAGTTCAATATGACCTTTCCATTGACACGAATAAGAAAAAACTAAACTTGAAATAAACCTTTTTGCATTCCTTTAAAATTATGAAATAGTAAACAAAAGAGAGTCCTCTTTTAATTTCATTTCATAACATTTTTCTATGGTGGTCTTCAAATATTAAATTAAAGATAAAATAGCTTTCCTATAGTATTAGTTTAGTTAGCTGACCTATCTATCTACCCATTAGAGATGACTAGAATTCTCTAAGTAGAATCTAGTAAACCAAATTAATTTTGCAACAATGTTTACATTAAAAAAAATCATTTGCTACTCATGTGTAACACTGCTTCATTATTAGTGCCTACAAATCAAATTATACTTATTAGCTAAAATAAAGCATAATTTTGGACCTGCCCTCTAGTGTTGAGAAAGCAAATCAAACTCCCAAAGAGCATTAAACTAAAAAAAAGAAAGAAAGAAAGAAAGAAAAGGTAAAAAACCATTAAGTTTTAGCAACGAAGGGTTTTATTTAAGTTTCTAACCCTTAGAAATCAGAGGGATAGTCTATTAATAATACTAATTCAGATATTCAAATGTAATAAGCATAATTTTTCATTGGCCATCAGTGAACAAATTCTTTGAAATTATTTACAATTACTTAAAACTAGTTTATTTTCATTTTAGATTAGGAAAAAGCCTCACAAATCTATTGACAACAATTTACCTATTTTCTAAATGATCTAAACACATAGAAACATCTATATAGCTCTTAAATCAGCTGCTGGTAATGCTAAGCTCTGATAATCTTATTTTATTCTAGGCTACAAAGCTTAAGGACATCTATTCATTTTTTTTTTATCATGAATATCTTCTTAGCAGGAGAAAAATTATAAAATATGAAAATAAAAAAGTAATTTACCTTGACTGCATTTTCAGAACCTTCCTCTTTAAAATCTTCATATTTCATTACTTCGGCCATAATGAATCCCTTTTCAAAATCTGTGTGAATCTTTCCTGCAGCCTGAGGTGCCTTCGTCCCTTTCTTTGAAAAGAAAGACCAGAGAAAACTAATTGCATTTAAGATGACTGATGGTAAGCACAGAGTTTCTTTTCTCAGATCTGCAGTTGGGCTCAACTAAAACTTAGTTTAGTATCAGTTAAGACATCAGGTATACAATTAGTACATTTCAACTATCAACTTTAAGATTTAGCACAGATAGATGAGTAGATGTTAAAGAAGCACAGCTTTGTTTTCCTAACAGTCATCCACAGTTTTATTGATTTAGATGCAGTGGTCTGGTTTTGGTGTAGGTTTCATTTCGATTTTCTATTCTTCACAGTGGAAAAAAAATAAAGATTTTTAAGTAACTTTCAAGCTGAATTATCAAAGGTTTTAAAAAGATAAAAAGGCCCTCAAAATTTCAGCTCATCTAAAGAACAGATAAAAATCAATATATAAATGGACATTTAAAAGGCATTTCCAACAAATCATATAATCTGTGTTCAGCAAATTGTGAAATTCTCAAAAATTTCAGTAATAAAATTTTTGAACATTTTGCATAACACACCCTGCCTCTAATCATCATGAAGGAAATTCAAGTTGATATGGGAAGAGAAATGTCTTATAATTACCCATATATTAAATTACAAGGACATACATTCCAGACACACACAGCCATGGAAAGAAATTTGAGAATTAACGGTGACCTAAAGGCTGCTTAATAAAGCATGTTAAAGTGATAAGGAGTCTGACACTATAAAGCACAGTTTTTACAATAAAAGATGTATTGGGTTAATATGGCTACTCACTGATGCTTACCTGACTAAATATCTTCGTATATTAAATCATGGATACTTACGATCAGTCTTAAGATAAGCCGGCTTTCACATTTTCAAGCCCAGAGTATGCTATTTTTCCTGCCTCATATATTTAAGTTTGAAAGTTCTAAGGCTTTAAAATACATCTTTAAAATATATAGTAAAAATAAACTCCAGCAATTTGTTTACCAATTTGAATTTGCTTTGACATTATTTTTAAAATCTATATAAAAGGGCCTTGGTTAGAAGCCAATCAATTTTTTCTCTTATTTTTTTTACAAAAGGGAGAAGAGATAAAAGAAAAGTGAACCTCACATTCACACAAGGCATTTAACATTAACTGCCTCCATGTTTTTACCCCTATTAAATAAAAATAAATGTAACAATAAATTACCATAGTCACTGAAAATAGAAATCAAAGCAGCACTAAAATTTATCATGTAGCATACATTTAAAAAGCATAATAAAAGACTAAGTAAGACACAGTATTTCTAAAAGTTCTGGCATTTTTTTATATTCTGTAATATACTACTAGGATTACATATATTTCAAAATATTTTGCAATAGTAATACTATATTCCAACATATTTACATTTTAAAGCAAACCATTACAGTTCAGTTTCTATTGTCCTCTGGGAATAAATTAGTCATTCTCTCTGGTTGTACTAGGTATACGTCAATATTAAAATACATATCATATTTTTAAAGAAGACTGAACGTATAACACTAAAAATAAACATTACTTCTATGAATTCAAATAAAAAAGCATGAATTATTACACATTGAGTTTAGCTTTTTGAGCCCAACTCTGTATCTATGAAGAGCATAATGATGTCATATTGCTTTTATTGCTGAAAATGTAATCCGAGCAAAGCAAAGGAGGAAAGAACCACCCGCAACCCAAACAAACTTAGCGAATACAAAATGAAAAGCAACATCAATTTCACTGCAGACAAACCCAGTCACACAGATTAAGCAAGCACAATACTGGTGCGTCTTATCTCTGACCACAGGAGGAGGGTAGACAGATTCTACAGGATGAAGAAATTCAGACTATGTAATAGGCAGAATCAATTGTTACCTGCCTCAATCAATGCCGCTCCACTTTCACTGTTCAGCAGCTCACAAATAATTAAAGTTATCCTGGACAAAAACCTCATCTGTAATGACTAGCTAACCGCCACCATGACAAACTTCAAAGTCAGTGATATCAATCTGAATTCAATAGTGTGGAACTGGATATAGCTGATGAATAAGTATGAATCTTACCCTGATGGTCCATGCACGCACTTCATCTGGGCCTGCAGTGAAAAAGTATTCTAGTTGGAGTGCTGCAAACCCAGCCTTAATGATCTTTGGCAAAGCACTGAAATAAAATGAAACAAATTCCTTCAACACGTAAGTTGGTTGTGCCAGAAATCGGTATGGGGCTAAAATTATTCATTTCAAATAGAAAATGATAAGAGATATTAGTAAATGATCATTCATCATTCATAATATACCTGAAGAAGTCAGAAAGCAAGCAACTATTTCGAAAATCAGCCCTTCTAAAACTGGATTTAACTGTATTAACCTGAAGATAGCATTTTTAAATTGTTTACTATTAAAAAAAAGAAAAATCAGGCCTACTCATCCTACAACTATTTTCATCCAATATTAATTATTTCCAGGACCTGGGCCGCGAAAGCAAAATTTTTGATTGAAATCCAATATTTGAACAATATATTACTGTTACTCAGAAAAAATTACAGCAACTGATTCACCCTTTCCCCTCCCCCACTGAACATGACGAAAGAGTTTTGGCGATCATTCCTCCTCAAAAATATACATAACTAATACCTATGTTATAATTAAAACACTGTACAGAGATGACAGATGACAGTTAAAAACTTAATTTAAAATAAATCTTTTCACTCTGTCTCATGGTAAAGAAAGGAGAAGATTCCCTCTTTATAATGGTAATTACTCTGTCATTTATTATTCTATCAGCGCAAGCAATTAAATTACTGCAAGGAAATAGTTGATAATAAAGTGTAGGGAAAATGAATGCTAATTAACCTTTGTGTCATGTTCGCTTCCAGATACTTCTGTCTCTCCTCAGCACTCAATTCTTGCAACTTGAGTTCCAAGGCCCCACTAAAAGGAATGACCAAGGCACCTGGGTCATACTTGTCCACCCACTCTTTAATTTTTATCAACCTGTAGACAAAAAAGGGCACAACATTATCTTGTAGTGCATGCATGACTGTACCACATTCATTATTATCAAGTAGCACATACATATTCATAAGAATTGCACGGTTTTATGATGCCATCTTTTTGTGTATAGCTTTCCAAGGTCAAGGCATTAACAGGCAGCAACTGCTTCAGGTATACGCCATAATATTTTACTGTAACCTACTTTTACTTTAGCACATTATATCTAAGGGGACCATTACATAAATATTTTAAAACTTTTTTTAGTTATACTAAAATTGTTCAGCATTAACACCTGTACTCTTGAATAAAGCCTCAATATTTTATAGTTTCTTATTTTCCTTACTTTACAAAGCAAATTTTAAAAGGGGGAAAATAAAAGTTTTGTTTGTACAAGAATCACACCTAAAAATGCCAGCTAATTTCAAACAATCCCTGACAAAGAATTCCTTCTATCCAGATATCAACACACCTGTTTTAGTTTCTTCTTAGTCTTAATAGAACTTATAGTAATCACTGGTCTTGAGGGGGGATTTAAAAATATAGTTGATCGTGTACACACTGTTGTTTTGAACCTGACTTTTGTAGGAACATGTATAAGAGAACTGCAGAACAAATAAATTCTTTTAATCACAAAAGACTTGGAAAGCCAAATCAGGTGGGAAACTGATACTAGTTGTTACCTGAAAAGACATTACTGAGTCTTTTTCTTTTTTCTTTTCAAAGCATGGAGTATTTTGGTAGAGTAATAATTAGAACATAGATGAAATAAGTATAGTTAATATATTAACAAGGTTCAGATCCTACCATTTTCCTAGCTTTTTATTTCTGGGCAGGTTACTGAATCTTTCTAAGCCTCAGTTTTCTCATCTGTAAAAATGGATATAATGTAGTACATAATATATCATAAAGAACCTAGACAAATACTGCCTGTAAATGGCAAACAGATAATTAACAGTAGTTACTATTATTAATTTTCACTCTCAGATGATCATAGCACATACTCCTATAGCTCTAGAACTGAGTTTAGCATAGGATGAACTAAAGAGTCCATTGAAATTTATATGAAAAAATTTTAATGTATGCCATAGTCTTACAAAATTCGACTATCCTCCTATATTTAGATGGAGGTTTTTTTTTTTTTTTTGAGACAGAGCCTCAAGCTGTCCCCCTGGGTAGAGTGCTGTGGCATCACACTCACAGCAACCTCCAACTCCTGGGCTCAAGCAAGTCTCCTGCCTCCGCCTCCCAAGTAGCTGGGACTACAGGCGCCCGCCACAATGACCGGCTATTTTTTGGTTGCAGCCGTCATTGTTGTTTGGCGGGTCTGGGCTGGGGATTCGAACCCGCCACCTTAGGTGTACGTGGCTGGCGCCTTAGCCGGTTGAGCTATAGGCGCCGAGCCTTAGATGGAGGTTTTAATAGATATTAGGGCAAAATATTGTGGCAGAATCCTTTAAACAGTCAATGTTAATGCCACTTTGGGGGAAGAGAAAAACAGACTAAATCATAAATCCTTCAAAACTCAGCTATCACAGAGAATGGCAGAGGATCATGGTCATTAGAAAATTAAAAATATGGACTACTGAGCAGGGTTTAGGATGGGAGAAATGAATGAAAAATTCACAAAACAATATATACATGTTTGTTATAGAAAAGTAACTACTTATTTAATGTTATTAGTAGATTCTGATCTTTATAATAATATTCTTTCCTTTGTTCAGATCCTAAAAAATGGACCAAACTCTAATATTTGTTTTGGAATAAAGTATGTGGGCTTTAAAAATAGTTAAAATAAAAATAAAATTCAAACCAGATATTTCCTTATCCAAAATTATGAAGGACAGGCAAAAAAATGAGAGAGTTAAAGGTACTTCTTCTGTCTATAATAACATAATGGGATTCTAGGTTACTTCACAGACTTATACACTATTCTATACTCAAAACTCTATATTAAAGTGTTATCACCAGTGTTTTGATAACATATTTTTATCATACAAGTTAGAACCAAATATGTAATTAAAAGAAGCAGATCACACACCACATATAAATTCAATGAAAGTGAAATAAAACAAACCCAGATAAAAGGATGATATACAAATATCATATACATTTTGTTTCATAAATAGGGTCAATATAACTAATAAAATTAGAACTGTTATGAAACAATAAGATAAGAAATAATTACTTTGGCTAAAACATCAATTCAGAATAACAATAGTCTACCCTGTCATTCTAACAGCCTTTCCTGCAGAGTCCTTAGAGGGATTATTTGCATTCCTCAGGTGTTCTATTGTACAATTCAGATGAATAAAGACTTACAAATCATTCCTCTACCGCCAATGTGAGACTTTGATCTGGTGAATACACTATTGTACCTTAACTATAATTGGCAAAAAACCTGACAGTGTAGAGCATCACAAGCTTAATAACAAAGGAGAATATCTCAAAGTGTTGACAGATGATCTTCATAATGCAGAAGCAGAGCTGGTACATTTTAGCAGTAAATGAGCACTGAGGTCTAAAGGTCTCTAAAGTGACTGACATCAGACCTGCTGTAGCCTCACTAAAAGAAAAAGGTACCGTCGCACTCTCCGTAAAGTGAGTTAGGCTCTTTGCCTGCAAGCTTCACTTTTGTGACTTTCACTGTCATAGAAAACACAGGGAAGATGAAAAGTGAGTTAGGTTCTTTGGCTGTCTGTTTTACTTTTGTGACTTTTACTATCAAACAAAAGTGAGAAATGTCCCAAAGTGATTTTCAATTATATATTTGAAATAAGTCTTGGGTAATTAAAAATACAACTCAATTTTAAGATTATAGACTTAACATATAATATATCCATTAGGTCTGGATGGTTACAAACGTGTGTTAATGAGAGGCCAAGATCACAAGTTTGAACCCCATAGGGACCAGTTACCTTTTGCAGAAAAACGTCTATTCTCTTGCTACAAACCATACCCCAAACTGTAGATAGTCATCGCAAAAATGTATGCTACTAGCACATGAGGTACATAGAAAATTGGAGTTGAGCTCAACTGCTAAAAAATGCCAAGCACATTCTGCTAAAGTGACTAAATAATAATCTCCATGTACAAATGATAGCAAATGTTGAAAGAAAGCCATCTAAATGCTAGTGACCAAGGTGATGATAACATTTATCATAGAATATCAAATTATGTATGGGGGGGAGATAGGGGAAGGAGGAACAGTAAAGACAGAAGGATCCCAAAGAAGAGTCTAATCCTCTAAATGAACTATATAGACTTTCATAATGAACAGATTATTCCAAGGGGATCCATCTTTCTCCATAAGGTGCCAAACCCCATTTGATTTCCTCAGAGTCTTGAGTGACAAATAGAAACTGTTATTAGTTGTATTCTCCTCCATGGTAATGATTCTATAGCAAGGAGACAAAGCTGAGACAACTAGTTTTAGATTAAATGGGTGATGCTTTGAGATATACTGGCAGATTGTGATTTGTTGATTTTTTTTTTTTTTTTTTTT
>NW_003852443.1:12177945-12180558 GCF_000181295.1 Otolemur garnettii | reverse complement strand
TCTTCAGACTACTTTTGAGTTCTAGTTTCTTGGGTATAATTCCTCCCCTCCATGCCTGGTCATCCAGTAATGACCTCTCCTGACTGCTGGTTCCTGCATATGTGCTATGTGTGTGTGGAGGGGGTCATTTTGGGTGCTGCATATTCCAAGGGAGTCTGGTGGTCCCCTGGGTTGAGATGCATTTACGGGTTTCACAGTTGCTCCTTCTGGGGAGAGATCCATGGAATCCTAGATTCTGGGTCAGTTTGTACCAGTGGTTCTCAGCCTGTGGGTTTTGACCCACAGGAACTGTATTAAAGTTCCTGCATTAGGAAGGTTGATAAACGCAGGCTTATTGTTTCTGTACTAGATAATGACTCTAATAGTGCAGTCCCAATCTCTAATTTCCTGAGAATAATAGTTTCTCTCTTGCATGAAAGGAATAGGGAATATTTTTTAGAATCTGATCATGGAAATGATAGTTTGTTGTAGGCTAAGTGAGGCTAATTCCAGCATCAATAGCCTTGAACCCAGACCTTGACTCTTGCTCTGGTAAAGACTAAAGCATCAAAACTACACATAGTAGTCCCTTTTATCCAAGGCAGAGTATGTTTCAAGACACTGCAGTGGGTGCCTGAAACCTTGTATAGTACCAAATCCTATATATAGTATGTCTCATACTCATTAAAGTTGAGAATTTTCCACCTTTTCACTTAAAGTAAGTGCTTTATGGCTTATCTTCGGCATATCCAAATTGCCGGCATCACTACTCTTGTGCTTTGGGACCATCCTTAAGTAAAATAAGGGATACTTGACCACAAACATTGAGATACCCTGACGGCCTTATAAGACGGCTACTAAGTGACTAACCAGCGATGTCTATGGCACGTGGATACCCTGAACAAAGGTATGACTCACATCCTGGGTGGGATGGAGCAGGACAGCATGAGATTTCATCATGCTATTCACAATAGTGAGCAATTTAAAACTTAGGAATTGTTTATTTCTAGAATTTTCCATTCAGTATTTTTAGACTGTGATTGACCTCCAGTAACTGAAACTGCAGAAAGCAAGACTGCAGATAAGAGAAGGAACTACCTCTTCAGCCCAGTTTTCCCCTGGGGGCCAGGTACCATCAATTCCATCCCTACTGTCACAGCTTT
Organism: Otolemur garnettii; assembly: GCF_000181295.1. Lineage (NCBI taxonomy): Eukaryota > Metazoa > Chordata > Mammalia > Primates > Galagidae > Otolemur > Otolemur garnettii. The sequence continues at coordinate 12,179,416 of NW_003852443.1, read as the reverse complement.
TCCTTCTTGGTTTTGGAACTAGAGAGTCCCTTGCAAACTTTTTTTGACCACCACCTACAGTAGGAAACAGATTTTATTTACACTTTGACTCAAGCATATGGAATATAGACATATTATTTTTATGCATATATCTAAACCGAACCAGTTTTAATAAACAATCCTTACCTTTGTAGAGAGAATAGAACAATCCCAACAGTCTTATTTGACATTCTGCATAAAAGACAAATTCTCGCAACTTAACATACTCCCTGAAATAGTTTCTCCAGCATACTTTAATAAGAACTTTGCCTTATTTTCTATACCTCATGCCCTTCTAGCCTTTCAACTACTCCTAGCCACTCAAATTCTAATTATATTTTCTGAAAATCCTTTAAAGATGGGTCAATCCAGCACTAAAGGCAAGTTATATTACCATTTGTAGTATCTTTTTAAACATTAGGACTTTCTCAAATCTGCTTATTCTGCTGAGTAACATCAAAGTAAATCTAAAATCTTTAAAAAATGTTACATGTGGTATTATGAGACCCTTACGCACACTTAATATAGTTTTCTGTGCAAATCTTTGTCTTTTTAAAAAAAATCAGCAATGACATCTTGTTTCTGACTATATATAAAACTGGTGGCAAGAACCATGTCAATATTCACAAAATGATGTAACTCGCACAAAAGAGGCTCCAGGCTGGTTAATGAAGTGACTTCACATCATTCACTCAAGGTCATTAAGGAGCTTGCCTTTACTAAGCTAGCTTCCCTCATGCTGCCTGTGGTATGGATGTGCCCTTAAATCAAGGCGGCACTAATAAACACTGAGGTCATTTTTACTTTCCTTGAATATTTATTCATTCCTATTACCACTTCTCAGAGTCCTGAAGAATGACTTTATAATATTACAGTTTTCTTTTCAATTTTCCAGATATTACCACTACAAATTAATGTCAACTTATAGTGTTAACTTGTAAATTTTTACAGAAAGTTTATAATGAAAGACTGCACTAAAATTAATACCATAAGCAATATATAAACTGAAATATGTCATAATATTCTTTTCAAGTAAAAAAATTGACTCAACTTACAATGTTAACCTATAAACCTGTTACAGCAGATTTATATTAAATACACTAAAAATACCACAATTTACAAACTAAAATTTATAAGTAATATTCTTTGAAAGTCAAAAAATTAGTTTTAGAAAATCCAAAATTCTTTAAAAAATTATTAAAATATCTTTATTGAAGTGGCCTGAGGTGATCTGTGAAAATAGTTTGCTATTCACTTTACATCAGAAAACCCCACAAAGTCATGCAAGTCGAGAGGCTCAAATCTTTGCGTTCACTTTAAGAACACACGTGAAACTGCCCAGGCCATCAAGAGTATGCATATTTGAAAAGCCACCAAGTATCCGAAGGATGTCACCTTAAAGAAACAGTATGTACCATTCCGACATTACAATGGTGGAATTGGTAGGTGTGCC
>NW_003852443.1:12174283-12177925 GCF_000181295.1 Otolemur garnettii | reverse complement strand
AGTAATGCTGAACTTAAGGGCTTAGATGTAGATTCTCTGGTCATTGAGCATATCCAAGTGAATAAAGCACTCAAGATGCATCACCAAACTTACCGAGCTCATGGTCGCATTAACCCACACATGAGCTCCCCCTGCCACATCCACATGATCCTTACTGAAAAGGAACAGATTGTTCCCAAACCAGAAGAAGAAGATATTCCAGAAGAAACAAAAGCTTATGGCACAGGAATAGATACATACAAACATTGCATAAAATAAATGCAAATAACAGTAAAAAGTAAACGATATTTTATTTCTCCTTGTAAACATTCTTTGAATAAATGTTATTAAGAAAGTCAGTGGTTACAGAAACAGGGAGTAAAAAAAATAATAAAAAAATGCTGGTGTAATTGACTAATGTCTGGAAGGAATTCTAATCCTTCTTCTAAAAGAGGCTCTCTCTATCTTTGATGTATATAAGTATTCTTGCCTTACTTCATGGAACTATATAGAATAACAACTGTACATTTGCTATTCAAAGTATGATCACATATTTGGGTGTGTGGTAGAAATACAGCATCTTGGGCCCGACTGCAGACTAGAATCTGCACTTTAACAAGATCCTCAGGCAACTCGCATAGATGTTGAACATTCAGAAGCACTGAATTTGAAAATAAAAGCACATGAACTGAAAGGATGGGAACATCTGAGATGACTATGCAGACCAGTTGATTATCAAGCTAATGTTGATTACCTAACCCACTGGTACAGGGAAAGAGAGAGAGTGCTAGAAAAATTCCTGCTTACACCTCTCAGTTTAATTAAACCCAGAAAAGGAATAAGTGACTAGTATTTCAGGAAGCATAAGAAAAATATTTGCTCTGAATCCTCTGTAATGTTGAAGTTTCAGTAAAAATAATTAACTAGTTTAGACAGAATTACTAAGATCAATGGTTTCTTAATTTACCATTCATCTTAGTAATTCTGTCTAAACTAGTTAATTTAGACAAAGAAAGACAACTTATAGTGTTAACTTGTTAACTTTCTTTTCTTTTTTCTTTCCTTCCTTCCTCCCAGCCGCCCTTTTTTGAGCCAGGATCCCAGTCACTCAGGCTGGAGTGCAGTGACTCCATCATAGCTCACTGCAGCCTCAACTCTTAGGCTCAAGTGGCCTTCCAGCCTCAGGCTCCTAGGCAGCTGAGAGAGCATCAGGCAACTATGACTTTCTTACTCTAATAAGCCTCAAACCTGGAAAAACACCTGTAGTAAGTTAGCTTTAGAGTCTCAGTTCAGAATATAAGAAGTGATCCCAGCAGAGAGAACATTGTGAAATCTAAATTTATATTAAGTTAAAAAAAAATTAACACAAAATTTTTCTTATAAGAACCACACAGAACCATGGTCTAAAAAGCCTTGTTTGTCCAAGCATGGTGGCTCACACCTGATCCTAGCACTCTGGGTGGCCAAGGTAGGTGGACTGCTTCAGCTCACGAGTTTGAGACCATTCTGAGCAAAAGCAAGACCCTGTCTCTACTAAAAATAGAAAAACTGAGGCAAGAGGATCGCTTGAGCCTGAGTTAGAGGTTGCTGTGAGCTATGACATCCAGGACTCTAACCAGGGCGGCAGCTTGAGACTGTCTCAAAAAAAAAAAAAAAAAAAAAAGCCTTGCTCAGTCTACAGTCACTATAATAAAGCTGTGTGTGTGTGTGTAAAGGGATATAAATTCTAGAGAAATGGGCATTTCTTTTTCAGCAAATAAAATTGGATTTCAGGCTGTTTTGAGGATTAAAAAGCTTTCAGACTCTAGTGATAGTGATAACTGGAAGGCTATCACAAAAATGATAAGTGTTATGACAAGCAGGCAACTTTAAAAGCAAATCAGAAAAATGAGAATACACTGTTCCAACCCTTTGGGCTCACCATGACTCCAGGATTTCGTATGCTTAAAAAAATACATACAATTAATTTATATGTGATGAACATGTAACAGCTTTGTAGAAATAGTTTCTAAGTTGAGCAAAAAAAGGTTCCTTAAAAAAAAAGTTCTTCGAAAGGAATAAATAAGTGGTAAGGAAATATAAGAGTAAATTCTAATTAGTTTGAGTCAATCATAGTTTTTCATTCTCTAGCTGGCAAATGGTTTGACAGCAGGCATGTGAACCATTCTGGGCAAAGGAGCCAATGGGGCATGAGGGAGAAACCTGTTACAGGTTGAGGAAAAGGTTCCAAAAGGTTCCTTGGGCTCTTAAAAAGAGAAAAGAGTCTCTGCTGGACATGACTTCAGATCATGCCCCTGGAACTCTGGCAGGCATGTTTGTGAGTGTAAGAATGGAAGTGGGGAAAAGATGGGGGAAAACACTGGGTCTTAATATCACAGGAACATTGAATTAACCAACACAAGAGACAAACTACCTTGGATCTTATTTATTATCTTGGGATTGTCCTTGTTATTTGTAGCATCCTGATGCCACTAATGATGACACTTTGGGGTTACCCTAATTTAAATATATGACTGAAGCTCCCCTTAACTGGTCTAACTCCAATTTGTTCTTTAAGATGAAAAGAGCTATTCTAGCGCTTTCCCTGAGCTCCCCCATGGGCAGAAGCTATCAACACATTCCACTATACACAATAAATTGCCTATTTCCTTATTTATCTCTTTCCACTATAGAAAAAACTTCTGGAGATCAGGGACTATGTCTTTGTTCTCTGCTACATTCACAGAATTCTCCTAGCCCAGTGCCTGGCACATAGTAGATGCTTAAACATTTCTGAATGGATAGTAAGGTGGAGCCAACTTTAGCTAATACTACATAGCTAAGTGACTCCACCCAGTTATTTAATACATGTATCTCTTACCTTTACCTTTAATTTACTCATCTGCAACTGGTCTAGATAAGCAGGGGTGTCCAACTTGCTGCTGAAGGCCCTGTATGCTGATTTTGTGAGGACTTTTTCAGCTTAACCATGGTATTGGATATCATGAAAAGTATGCAGGAACCTTTTCCCTTTCTTTTTTCTTTCCTTTTTTTGCTAATCAGCTTTCCTTAGTGTTTGTGTATTTAACGTGTGGCCCAAGACAATTCTTATCCAATGTGCGGCAGAGAAAAAAAGGTTAGGCATCCCTGCCCTAAAGGATTTCCTGAGCGGCTTGGAGCAGAAAGGGGAGGGAAAGTAAGGGAGAAACAGTTAATTTGGACCCTCCACTCTCAGATGTCCACAAGAGCTACTTGATTTTTACATGCTGGGTGTCTACATAAGATTTCATCTGAAGACACAGTTATATTATTTTTAATAACTCCAAAGTTTTCTGGCTGGGTACAGTGGCTCACACCTGTAATCCTAGCACTCTGGGAGGTGGAGGTGGGTGGAGAGCTCGAGCTCATGAGTTCAAGACCAGCCTGAGCAAAAATCGAGACCCTGTCTCTATTAAAAATTGAAAAACAAAAAAACTGAGGCAAGAGACTGGCTTGAGCCCTAGAGTTAGAGGTTGCGGTGAGATATGATGCCCCAGCACTCTACCTAGGACCACAGCTTGAGATTCTGTCTCAAACAAACAAACAAAAACAAAGTTCTCTGATTGAATTACCCTTTTCAAATGGAAAATTCTATCACTTTCTGGCATATGCCAAAAATCAAACAAGTATAAATGCTGAAATCTT
>NW_003852443.1:12170855-12172217 GCF_000181295.1 Otolemur garnettii | reverse complement strand
TTTAAGTCTGTCTTTCATTGGATGGCCTGAGTATAACAAACTTCTATGGCTAACTGTGTTACTAAATCAATCACTTGAGCCCAGGAGTTGGAGGTTGCTGTGAGGTGTGATGCCATAGGACTCTACCCAGGGTGACAGCTTGAGGCTCCTATCTCAAAAAAAAAAAAAAATAGTGCATTGTATATACAATGGTGTTTTATAACACAGTAAAACTGTGTTATAGGAAGTGAAGTTTGTCTTTGCCTTAATTTGCTTTTAATTTGTGTATTTCTTTTTTTCTTTTTGGGACAGAGCCTCAAGCTGTCGCCCTGGGTAGTGAGTACCATGACATCACAGCTCACAGCAACCTCTATGTCGTGGGCTCAAGCGAGTCTCCTGCCTCTGCCTCCCAAGTAGCTGGAACCACAGGCGCCCTCCACAATGCCTGGCTATTTTTTGGTTGCAGCCATCATTGTTGTTTGGTGGGCCCGGGTTGGATCTGAACCCGCCACCTTAGGTGTATGTGGCTGGCACCTTAGGCACTTGAGCCACAGGCGCCAAGCCTAATTTGTGTATTTCAATAGTAATATTAAGTCAATACAGAGTTTATGGTATGGTATGGTATAGCATGGGTATAAGAATGAGGTCTATTTTTTTTTTTGAGACAGAGTCTCAAGCTATTGAGTGCTGTAGCATCATAGCTCACAGCAACCTCCAACTCTTGGGCTTAAGCTATTCTCTTGCCTCAGCCTCCCAAGTAGCTGGGACTACAATAGCCTGCTACAATGCCTGGCTATTTTTGTTGTTGTTGCTGTTATCATTGTTGTTTGGCAGGCCTGGGTTGGATTTGAACCCACCAGCTCTGGTGTATGTGGTTGGCGCCTTAGCCACTTGAGCTATAGGCACTGAGCCAAATGAGGTCTATTTTTAATAGTAACCCTCAAGCAACCATAATCTACATTTATCCAGAATTTACCAGTCCCCGTGGATGCCAGCTAACAAAGGAGATTTCTGTATTTGAAAATTATACATCTATGATAGGGGTCCAGGATCCAGAATATATAAAGAACTTTTACAACTCAACAATAAAAAGATAGAAACTAAATTTAAAAATAGGCAATGTAATTTGAATGTGTCTCCCAGGAGGACATACAAATAGCAATAATTATGTAAAAAGATGTTCCTCCTTAGTCATTAGAACAACATAAATCAAAATCACAATGCGATAACCACTTCACATCCACAAAGATAGCTATAATTAAGAAGACAGACAAGGTGGGTGTTGTGGCAGGCGCCTGTAGTCCCAGCTACTCGGGAGGCTGAGGCAACAGAATCACCTAAGCCCAGGAGCGGAGGTTGCTGTGAGCTATGGGATGCCGAGTG
>NW_003852443.1:12168648-12170270 GCF_000181295.1 Otolemur garnettii | reverse complement strand
AAAAAAGCAGAGATGTTTTAGTACAGCAGACATCAATTCAAATTACAGCTCAATTGCATACTATAGCTATCAGCTATAAGAACCTGAGGAAGCCATCTAAGCTTCCTGAGCTTCAGTTTAATCACCTATAACAAAAATAATAATAACTACCCTCCCAGGCTGATATTAGCATTACAGTGCTTTGTATACAGGAGGCTTTCAAATATGTCTCCCCCAGGCGTCTGGGATAGGGAAGGGGGGAACTTTCAAATGTTAGTCCCCAATCTTAGCTGCCTCTGTCACTGAGTTGATCATTCTCAATAGTTACTGCAGGGTTAAAAATACTGTTAGATTAGCTATGAGTAAAAAGTGGGATCTGTTTTTAAAAATCAGGTCTCTATACTTGAAAAGTCTTGCCTAACCAAATCTTTATAGGCAGGAAGGTAACTGGAAAGAAAAGAATTCAAGTTCAATGACTGCAAAAATATATATTAAACAACTGTGTGTATTAATAAGCACGAGACTAGATCTTGGGGATGCAACTTTGAAACAGGAATGTAGGAGATGGGGAAAGAAATCAAAACTTTTAATAGTCTTTCCAATTAAACACTTAAAACACTTTTTTCAGGTTAATTTGGTTAAAATAAGAAAAGGGGAAAAGGAAAGGTCTTTGTTTATAGCAAAGATAGAATTTTGTACGACCAGTAAGAAAGTTAGAAACTCCCAAGAGAAAGATAAATATGGATGTGTATGTCATTAACCCACTTGCAGACACATCCTTTCCCAAACGAATCCCTCTTCCTGAAGTTGTTCTTTTTTGGGGGGGGGGACAGAGTCGTTGCCCTCAGTAGAGTGCGGTGGCATCATAGCTCACAGCAACCTCTAACTCTTGGGCTCAAGGGATTCTCTTGCTTCAACTCCCAAGTAGCGGGACAGAGTCGTTGCCCTCAGTAGAGTGCGGTGGCATCATAGCTCACAGCAAGCTCTAACTCTTGGGCTCAAGGGATTCTCTTGCTTCAACTCCCAAGTAGCGGGGACTACAGGTGTCTGTCACAATGCCAGGCTATTTTTAGAGACACGGGTCTCACTCTTGGTTGGACTGGTCTTGAACTCCTGAGCTCAGGCAATCCACCTGCCTGAGAGCTAGGATTATAGGCATGAGCCACCTCACCCAGCCCTTTGAAGTTCTTCTTAATTCAACCTTTGGAGGTGCTTCCAATAGGAGAGTCTATTCCATGATCCCCTTTACCCAAATCCTCTTACTATGTACCATCTGGAGTATGAGGTCTGACAATTGACTGCACCAACTTGCCACAATGTGCAAGATTTCATAAGCTCGCTATGCCAGTGTCTCATTCATAGCTGTGTTCATGCTGATGTGCGGCAGTGTCTTGCTGAGTGCCATTCACTACTTAGTTGTGTGCTGTTGTGAGAATGTTGGAGCTCGAATTAGAGCCAAAAAAAAAAAACATTAAATTTCTTGTTAAACTTGGCAAGAGTGGAAGTGAAATCAGGAACACGCTAGTCCAACTTTATGGGGATAATGTCATGAAGAAAACAGCAGTGTACAAAAGGATTAAACGTTTTTTTGAAGGGAGAGAAAGCATCACTGATGAAGAAAGGTCAGAGTGGCCAGCAACGAA
>NW_003852443.1:12158506-12166557 GCF_000181295.1 Otolemur garnettii | reverse complement strand
CCTGGTGCTGGCAGCCTTGGTGACTCTAAGCACGCTGAAGCACACCATCTTGCTCAGGGGCCGGCACTCAGCCACTGTGACGATGTCACTGATCTGGATGTCCCTTAGGCAGGGTACAGGTGCACAGACATGTTTTGTGTGCTTCTCAAAGTGATTTTACTTGCAGATGTAGTGGAGATAGTCTTGGCAGATGAAAATGGTCCTCTGCATCTTCATTTTGGTCACTAAGCCAGATTGAATTGGCCCTCAAATGAAGACGTTACCAGTGAAGGAGCATTTCTTGTGGCCTCTTTGGGAGTCTTGAAGCCTAGACAATGTCCTTGTAGTACCATGGGAGCTTCTCTCTGCCAGTTTCTCCCAGCAGGACCTTCTTCTTGTTTTGAAAAATAGTTGGCTGCTTTTGATAGGCTCACTCAGTCTGAATATCCACTGGCTTTCTGGCTGTTCCCAAATTTTATGAATAACATTATAATTAAATAAATATTCTGAGTGGTTTCTCTTACTATGGGATTTCTGTGGGGCAAGTGTGGTTGCTCACATCTCTAATCTTAGTACTCAGGGAGGCCCAGGTAGGAGGATCCCTTGAGCTCAGGAGTTCTAGAGCAGCCTGAGCAGAACAACAAGACCCTGTCCCTAATAAAAATAGAAAAAATTAGCTGGTCACTGTGGCAGGGACCTGTAGTCCCAGCTACTTGGAAGGCAGAAGGATCACTTGAACCCAGAAGTTTGAGGTTGCTGTGAGCTAGACTGAGGCATTCTAGCCCAGGTAACAGAGCAAAACTGTCTCAAAAAATAATAATAATAAACGTATATATACACACATGCATATATAGCTATATAACCACATTTCTTTGAAAGGGAAATGAGAAACTGATAGGCATTTTACATATGTAATTCCATTTAATACATAATCAAATGCTTTGAAATCAGTATCACTTGTCTACAGTGTTGGATGCAGAACTTGAGCTCACTTGGCCCCAAAGTTCCCAAGCTTCCCACTATACCAAGTTGCTTGCTTATTTTCAAAAACTCAAGTTGTGAATTGAGTTATATTTTCCAAGTGCTATTTATTCTTCTTTGATACACAGAAGACTGCTGAACTTTGTTTGGCTGCTCAAGTGACAATGAGTATATCACTTTCAAGGAAGAAGGACAGAAATGAGCAGCTGTGTGAAAGGCAAACAGAGTTAAAATAAGTTGTTCTAAAGATTGAAGATGGTACTATGCTGTTGTGAAACATCCGCTAAGGAAGGGAAAACTGACGCTACAGGAGAACTACTTCAGGAGATGAGTAATGGGCGGAACAAAGGCTGTCTTTAAGTGTAGAGCCCAGGTTAGCTCGTCAGTCATCACACACATTTAGCAGAGAATGGTTTTTATATTTTAAATGGTTTCTTAAAAAAGCAAAAATAGTAATATTTTGTCATAGTAAAATAATATGAAACTTAAGTTTCTGTGTCCACAAATGAAACATTTGAACATGGACATGCCTATTTGTTTACATATTGTCCACAGCTACTTTCCCATTACAATAGCAAAGCTGAGTAGCTGAGTGGCTGCTATAGAGACTGTGTGGTCCTAGCCAAAAATATTTACTATCTGACACATTACAGAAAGTATGTGCGGACCTTGGGAATAGACAGTCTATCCACCTATGCTCCAAATTGTAGAAGTATTTAAACAGAATAGACTGACTTCAAATGATCTAGATATCTTATTAATGAGGACTAAAAGTTACTGTTGAAACAAAAGGAATAATTCAATGGATTTCATCCAGCCAGCTATTTGATCAATCAGTAATATTTACTGAGGCCAGTGCCAAGAAAGAACTGGAGATAAATGCAAAACAAAGAGACCAAAAAAATAAAAAACAAGCCAGACACAGTCCTTTTAGTTGTAGAATTTAAATTCTTATGGGACAAAAAAACAAAAGACAATAAGCAAGATTAAATAGCGCATGGTAAGTACACCAAAGGAAATAAACATGGTGTCATGAAAGCAAAGAAACGGAGTCAGAGGGAGCACTGTAGACTCGGTAGTCAGCCAAGGTGCTCTGAGGAAGCACAGGCAGCTAACCACACTGGGGGAACGGTGTGGGTAAAGCAGACAATCAAATGTTCTCAGATTTCCACAGACACAGAAATGGGAAGCATTTACTTCCATGACTAGCATATACATAGACTACTTTCCCTCATGAATTTTCTAACGTTATTTTTACTACAAAGTACACACAGTATAATTATATAACGGGTTCAAATGGTTCAGGAACAAAATACAAATTAAAAAAAAAAAAAAAACCCAACGCTGTATAATTACTTAATTACCCGAAGGATAGGACCATTCCAGAGAGCCATTTCTGCTTATCAGGTATATACAGTAACAGGTTTTTTTTTTTTTGGTTTTGTTTTTTAATGGAGGAGAAACACTCTATACAATGTAAGTTTTCAGGACACTAGCAAATGTAAATATGCCAAAGAAAGTAAAAATGGTAGTAAGCACTTCGTAAAACAGAATTAAGCTTTTTTTTTAATTCTATGAATGTATTGTAACAATTAAATACCAAAAATGATCATAAAAGAATAATAAATAATACTAGAAACAGTAGAATGTTCTTTGGTTATAATTCACACATAGCCAATGCAGCATAACATACTAGTTGAAGCTTGACAAATGATAAGCCATGAACTTTGGAAAAGAGCTGCTATCATCTGCTTCTTAACAGTTTCTTTTTTGGCTTTTCCTACATAACTATTTAAAATATAACCTGTCCATTTGTGAGTTGGCTATGCAGTTTTTTTCAGGCCTTAAATCATTCTTTTATGATCTTATTTTTAGAGTACAACTTTCTACTTAAAATTTGAGCAGTTTGAAGACGCACAAAATAAACCAGCAATTTTAAAAATATTTTAAAAATAATTATACAATTCTAGCTTATTTCACCTTATGAAAAATGATAAAATATATGATTTTCAACCATTTGAAAAGCCAGACACAGGTCTATAGAAACACAGGTACAATTCAATGTAATGATTCATAGTGTCTCTAATAGAAAGATTCAGCAGGTCTCAATGGAGACCTTTATTCCTTCTCTGAATAAATGATGCCTGAAATTTTTATTCTTGTTCTAATGGAATTTCAATGGCCTTCACTGCAAATCTACTGGAAATTTTTGCATATTAAGTGGAAAAAATTAAATGATGTTAACCACATTTTAATGTGATTAAGGCTGACAGGGTCATTATTTCTGCTAATCACTCAGTTTAAAAAGCTCAAACAAAACTTTATAACAGACAAGGTTTTTAATTTCATGTATATCTTGTTGAAATTTTTTTAAAAACTGTAGAAAAAAAGAAAGAGGAGGAAAAGCAGACTATAGTCCTTGACAAAAACCAATGAGTAGTTCCTACAGTTCGCAGATGGGTTTCATTATACTTAATCTGGTGATGTAAAAACAAAAATGCAAAACAATCTTTCACTGCACATGCTCCTCTGGTTTCTTTCCTTTTAAACATGAAGAGGGTAAGAAAATGTACTTTGTAGAATTTTGAGTTCTGTGTTTCCTATTTGCTGCTAAATGAAAACAAGTATAGTTTTCCCTTTAGATCTTATAACAAACTAAAAACAGAATTAATGCATAATACCACCTCAAACAATTCTTCAGTGTTCTACTTTTTAGATTAATCTATGCCATGCGACTACAAATATTTCAAATGTATCATGGTAAACCAAAAATCTTCACTGATAAAAATCTCCCAAAAGTGTGACACAAATTGCTATCAGAAGAATAACAGGAATTCTAATAATCAGTAGTACTTACTGATAACCTGTCTTTTTCTATTTTCTGACAAGAAAATTTACTTTGCTCATTGGTCATTTATACTAGAACTTTAATATTAAACTAATTCGTTAAGACTGCAGATGTATTTGATATAATTTTGTTGTTCCACTTGTAAATAATTGTTTCTAAAAGTACATTATATTAAGCTTGAAGCAAAAATGAGTAGAAATCTAGCCAAAATGACTCAGCCAGTATCTTCTCTGATTTTCTGAGCATTTCAGCATTTTCCTTGAAGGGCAATAATTAATCTAGTTATATAACAGGCATAACTACACAAGAATTAATCAAAGAACTCAATTATCTATTTTTGTTGGCTGCCAACTGCTTAACCAATATTAGTTGTTGAAAATTACCTTTACCTTTCAGCTACTAAAATGATAATTTCTAAAAATGATTTGAGAACTGTAATTCATTTTGACATATGATGATAATATGACTATTCCTAATCTAGTAGTTAAGAGTTTTACAGAAACAAAATTAATTAGCTTTTAGAAAAATATGACGAGCAAATGGTTTTTGAAAAGAAACAACACACCTGAAGTTCAGACAGTCTAATTCGCATTGATTCACCCCAATTTAGTAAACTTAAACCAAATTCATTAACTAAAAACAAAACATCTCATACATAAAAAAATTAAGTAAATATATTTTGCATTGTAGTTTTCTAAAGCAGTATGAAACTATGATCATTGCAAATAATAGTCAAACTAACAATTATAAAACTGAAGCTGCAGGTGCAGTACCTCAAAACCGAGCATCCTTTTCATGGTAAATTACTCAATTGCATGCAAATCGGTAAATGAATTTACCTCACTGATCACAATCTTAGCAGCCAACAAAAGCAGAGCACCTGGCCATAAACAAGTCCTTTGAAATGCAATTTAGTACTAAAGTTTGAGAAAAGCTGTTCTGCTTTCATATTAAAAATCATGACCAAGCTGCTTTTCGGCAAGAAGTTCAGCCTTTTGTGAAAAGAAAAATTACAGTCTCTAGCAGATTACATAAATATCAAGAAAAGAAGTTAGCATTAATGCTGCATTGTGGCTATAATCTTTGGTGTCGTAGAAAGAATATTGTTGAACTTTTTTATTTTAGTGTGATGCTATGCACTAGTGCATCAACTAATAACCCTCCAGAATTTCTGTGCTCATCTAAAAGAGTCCCTGCTGAATGTTCTAATGCATCTTATTGTGAATCTTCAGCAAATAAAACTTCATGTATGAGCTCATGATGTGCTTTGCTGCCGGAAAGTCACAGACGCTGTGGGAAGCTCTTTATCTTCCCAGCAGTCAGTTCTCTGAGAACATCAGTGCAGCTACTGTAGTTACCTGTAGATTACTTGTATTTTCTCACATCTGTGTCCAGCAATCTAAACCATGATGATAAAGGGTCATTAGGTTTTGAGTGAGGAAGGGGATGGACTAGACAATTTGCTCTGATAAGCTCCTTGTTGGGAGCTCCAGTTTAGAATGTGAAATGTCAGATATGTACAGTTTTACACTAAAAAAAAAAAAAAAAAGAATTTCACTTTTCCACAATAACAATTAAAAACTATGTGGTTCAATGTCTCACTGAAGTCTGCTGATTCACATTTTATTTGGGGGATTTATAATTAAAAGTATTTAAGAGAAATAATTTTCTGCTTGTAAAATGGACGTCCACGCTCTATTAGCCACAAAGAATTCAGGTACAATTACTAAGATAACTGCTGTTTGGAGCACAGCAAAGCAATTTCCCACAGTGGGACTTACAGTTCAATTTACCAGTTGGGCAAATATTTTGTGCTCTGTAGTGGCCTAGAGAGTTAAAAGCTATAGGTAACATTTGAGTAGTGTTATACTTGGAGAAAAGTTTTTTCAATCCAAACAGATGGTTTAGATTTCAAAGTAAAGACTGTATCCTAAAAAATATTCCCCCAAAATAATATGGTAATTTTTTCTTTTCTTTTTTTTGAGACAGTCTTACTTTGTTGCCCAGCCTAAAATGCCCTGCTGTCAGCCTATCTCATAGCAACCTCAAACTCCTGGGTTCAGGTGATCTTCTTGCCTCAACCTCCTGGGTAGCTGGGACTACTGGTATCTGCTACAACACCTGCCTCATTTTTCTATTTTTAGTAGAGATGGTATCTAGCTCTTGCTCAGGCTGGTCTTGAACTCTGAGCTCAAGGGATCCACCCACTTCAGTCTCCCAGAATGCCAGGATTGCAGGTGTGAACCACTGTCTCCAGCTAATATTGTAAATTTTAAAACCAACACAAAAGGCAGGTGTCACAGAAACCCTGACTGACCACTCATTCCTCCCAAAACAGAGGCTCAGAATTTAGAACTCAACACTTTTATTTTATTTTCATATTTGTGTTGGAACCCAAATCATTCTGATACTTAATCACATTTTCCTAGTAATCAGCTGACAAACTATGCTGTATTCTTGATTAGATTATAGAATGAGCATACTAATTACTTAATTTCAAATGGTTTAGAATAATTGTGCCATATTACAGAAATATAGAAAAGAAAAAAAATTGGCATTGTTCAGATATTATACACCATATAGACAGAAGAGCGTTTTAATTAATGAAAAACAGAGGGGTTTACAACTGTTCTTCAAATTTACATTTATGCCTCACTTCTTTACTTATGTTCCTACCTGCCTAGGGACTAAAACTTCAAGAGAAAATAGTGACTGGAAGAAATAAAATACTGCCTTGCCTCAGAGAACTATATTAAAATAACAAAAGTATGTGAATAAAAGCATACAATATTTTAAAATGAAACATCAAGCAGTGATTTGGGTTTTTTTGGGAAATAGTTTTAAAATGGTATTCATTTGGACTGTTTGAAGGCTTTCCAATGTTGCTGGAGAAGAAAAATAAAAATACTTATTTTCAAAATTGTTTGCTAGCACTAAACACAAGCAAGCAATATTTTCCAATAGATTAAAGATAGTCAACATTTAAAAACTCCTGTCTTCCTTTCAGATACATAAAGTACCTAAAATTCTTTTATGAAAGTCGGTGAGATGGGAGGTATGTCACAGTTATCAATGTAGAGACATTTCTTAAAATAAAAATTATCGTAAAATATAACATTTTGGTAACTAACATTAACATCCAAAGGCAATATGAGAACACAAATCCTTAATAATTATTCATACACCAAGCCACTGTAAACCTAAATCATTTCTGAAGACCTGAATGTGTCAAGAACTTTGACAATTATGACTGCAGCCAGAAAACTGTAGCAGTGCAGAATTTCTTATGAATTTCTCCAGTTACTTTTTATAAATGCTGTCTTAGATGACAGCTTAATGTGTACCACATGCAATATTTATTCTTCTTCAGTGTCAGACTGTCTAGCCATCCAAGGGAATACAAAGAATGTCACTTATTAGGATAAAAGCACAAGGAAGGTAATCAAGGACATATGTAACATCAGCCAATCATGCCCTATTTCAACATCCTATTCCATTCATAACAGTTCAACAATTATTTGCTTACTGATAACTTGCTTTCAGGCTGTTTGTGTTTCCCAGAATGGTGGTTTGCATGTGTTTAGCTCTTTAGAATTGGACACTTGCTGTGCCATACACGTTTGTCACAACTTTATATCTTCTGTCAGAAAGGGCTTAGAATGTATAATAATTTCTATTTGTCAGTAACTACTAATACAACAATCAGTAACCCTTGATGTCAAGAGGGCACTAAAATAACTATAAAACAGCACATGCATAACTATTAAATATTTCATAGTAAAATATTTCTAAGAGCAATGCCTAGTAAGAAAGTGGTATTATCAGCTAAGCCACACTCACACACCTTTCCTACATATAGCTAAGAATGCTTAATAGGTACTGTTTCCTTCTTTTGTCAGCCTTCCAAAATTATGAAGGTGACAGTACTTTCCCATCTCAACTCTTGGTCTTTAAGCTATATATCCAAGTGTCTAAGAAACAGCAAATCGGCTTGGCGCCTGTAGCTCAAGTGGCTAGGGTGCCAGCCACGCACACTGGAGCTGGTGGGTTCGAACCCAGCCTGGGCCTGCTAAACAACAATGACAACTACAACCAAAAATAGCTGGGCGTTCTGGTGGGCACCTGTAGTCCCAGCTACTTGGGATGGTGAGGCAAGAGAATCGCTTAAGCCCAAGAGTTTGAGGTTGCTGTGAGCTATGATGCCAGAGCACTCTACCCAGGGTGACAGCTTGAGACTCTGTCT
>NW_003852443.1:12156794-12158013 GCF_000181295.1 Otolemur garnettii | reverse complement strand
AAAAAAAAAAAAGAGGGCTAATTTCAAGAGATCCAGACAACTAAGATGTTTACCTCTGAATATAGGAAAGGAAACAAATGGTTGACAGTCCACAATCACTCTTGGTTTCTTTCTTTCTATTCTATCTCTATCGCAGATTTGGCCTAAAGTAGAATAAGTTCTATGATGTAAGAAATATTCCATATAAACTATTCTAATAATTGAATTTGAATAATTTTTCAAAATTAAGACCCAGGAAATAAAACACTTTCAAATAATAAAAGCATTGTCACAGATTTTTCATTTTTAGTCCTAAAACATACTGCAATCCTTTATATAAGCAGGACTCAGGTTAGTTAAAGATAATTTATTATGCAATTATAACTGCCAGGAACTAATCAATTAACTATCAATCTATTTGTATTTACACATACATATGCTTTTCCCAAAGAATTATGAGAATTTAATAAAATTATATTTCAAGTCAAATGACTCTATTTCTGCCACAGAATAATTTCATATAATATATGTAACACATTTTATTTAATTCTCATAATTCTATAAAAAAAAGCATTATTCTCTCTGACAGGCAAGGAGATCAAGAGCTATAAGGAAATCGCATAAACTATCTTGAGTGGGGCTTAAACAAAACACTGCAATTATGTTTGCTCTCTAGCAAATATGGGTTTCTATGTAATTTTCACTAGGATACAAACAACATAAAAAACTCTTTGTGGACTTTTTGTGGCATGAAAAGCATGCTATAAATGCATGAAATGTTTTACACTTCCTCTCATGAATTTGAGCTTAAAGAATCTTTGAAACATTTAACTAGGTTTCTTACTTCACTTCTCTGAGCTTTAGGTTCTTTTTAGTAAACGGGTAAAAATTTGTCTTTCAAGATTATATCGATTAAACCAAATGTAAATGTCCTGAGGTCCAGCATATAATAGGTGCTCAACAAATAGTGGTAGTTGCTTTTGCCCAAGACTTGATGGTATATGTACAAGTATACATACATGTACACATACAGTGTTCATTATATTGCCACGTACTTAATACAGTATTTAAACACAATATTATACAAAGCATCTATTTATATGTTAGCTAATAAGGGAGATATACACACATGCTTCTCTACTCCCAAAATAATTCTCAAAAACAAATCCAAGTTACTGAAAATGCAAGGAAGTAGAATAAATCATTATGTAGTTAAAAGTAAATACACACACAAAACAAA
>NW_003852443.1:12155184-12156199 GCF_000181295.1 Otolemur garnettii | reverse complement strand
TTGTTGTTGTTGTTGCAGTTTGGCTGGGGCTGGGTTTGAACCCATCACCCTCGGTATATGGGGCCGGTGCCCTACTCACTGAGCCACAGGCGCTGCCCCTACAAAGAACTATTAATTGGAAAATAGTTTTTAGAGGTTAAGTCTGCAAAGATACACAATTTTATGTAGATATAATTTTTATATTAATCTCAGTTGGCATTGTCTAATCAGGTTATAGTGAAATTTTTGTCCCAAATTATATAAAGCATGAATTGTCTGACAACAACACAACCTTATCTACATGAAATTTGCAGTGACAGAAAATGTGACTAGTGTAGGCATATTTCTCAGGACTTGTCCACTTTTCTCACATCACTAATGCCCAGTGCTGAGATACCATGGCATGATAGTAAAGAACATGACCTTTGCAAATGAAGTACTTAGGTTTGAATCTTAGCACTGCTGATTGGCTATGTAATTTTGGCCAAGTTACTTAGTCTCTCTATATTTGCTTTCCCATCTTTAAAATGTAGGTAATAACAGTACCTACCTTATAAGGTTGTTGGCAGTCTTAAACATAACTGCCATTAAGTAAGTGTTCAGTAACTTAACTATACGATGGTTAACTGCCATGAAAACTACTAATATGCCAGGAAAACAAATTATCTGCTACTGTTCTATTTCATGGTGCTGTTTTGAATGTACCCCCAAAGTTCATGAGTTAGAAACTTAATCCCCAATGTAGTATTAAGAGGTGAGGCCTTTAAGAGGTGATTAAAGGTCATGAATGCCTTCTATACCCTCATTAATGGATTAATGTTGTTATTGTGGGAGTCAGTTAGTTTATCTCAGGAGCAGGCAGAGTCTGACTCATTTTTCTCTCTGTCTCTCACACAAGCTTCTACCTTCTGCCTTTTTCTGAACCCATAAGCAGATACCTGTATTATGCTCTGGGGCTTCCCAGCCTCTAAAACCACTGGCCAAATAAACTTTATAAATTACCCAGTCTGGGCTCGGCGCCTATAGCTCAACCGGC
>NW_003852443.1:12137069-12154929 GCF_000181295.1 Otolemur garnettii | reverse complement strand
TTAAGGCAGAAGAAAATGGACTAAAACATATGGTATCTTCTCATTTCCCTGTTTATTTACCTATCAACTCCCTCACCCTAGCAACGAAGAATAATTTTTAACGAACTATATATTATATATTGGTTTACTATATTTTTTAAAAGTCAAATTCTATTTATCATATTAACATATGTCTATAAACTGATCTGTAATTATGGTTGTTTTGGGGGTCTATTCTGTGCCACTATTTCAGAGTTGGCAATTAGGTAAGATTTTTAGTTTTGGTTTACAATTAGCGTATTTTTTCCTTTTCTTTTTTTTGAGACAGAGTCTTACTTTGTCACCCTCAGTAGAGTGCCATGGTATCACAGTTTGCAGAAACCTCAAGCTATTGGGCTTAAGCGATTCTCTTGCGATAGCCCCTCAAGTACCTGAGACTACAGGCGCCCACCACAATGCCCGGCTATTTTTTTTTTTAGAGACAAGGTCTCGCTCTTGCTCAGGCGGGTCTTGAACTCCTGCGCTCAAGCAATCCCAGCCTCCCAAGTGCTGGGATTATAGGCATGAGCCACCACACCCAGCCACTACTATTTTTTCCATAAAATTTTTTACACCTGGCGTTGCTCAGAAATGGATGCTAATGTGATGCTAACATATATTGTTGTCTTTCAACAATAAGGTGTCAAATAAAATTGTAAGGCAAAAACAGCCACAACAAAAGCTTATTATCTTAAGAAGCACACAAAACCTGTTATCTTGAGAACATTTTTTTAAAATTAACTAAAACCCTAAATAATTTGATGGAGATAAAATTTTCTGAAATAAAACATAGAAAAGTGCTAAAGTTGCTAAAGTAAATTTTCAAAGATTTTTGGGAATTCACAAATGTCTATCTTGTATTGTCACTTGGTCATCAGTCATTGCATGGGGAATAGGCACAACATTCAAATCAGAAGGATCTATTTCTACCACTCACCTCCTATAAGAACTAAAATCTCTCCAATTGCCTATCTATAAAAATGGGCAAGAAGTTTTACCCATTCCTCTATATCTCAGCAATTTCTAAGTTCAGAGTGCCTGTTATAGAGCAGAAAATAATAAATGGTTGCTACGCATGTCTTTTAGTTTTTTGGTTTGGTATAGGAAAAGCTACATCAATGACATTAAATGGGGGAAAGGGGAAAACAGGACAGACAAAAGAAAAATGGCACAATTTAAAATATAACAATTTAAACAATTATGTTTGAAAAGTACTAGTAACCTTCTGTCAGACATTCAGCTATGCTTGAGGGAAAAGATCTTTTAAAACATCATTTAAAAAGGCTAAAAATGATTACCAATGGATAGATGCTGTTTGATATTTTTACTTTAAATTTCAAAGTGGCCTAAATCCAAAGATGTTCCCCACAGACTATACTATTCTTTCTTTTTTTTTTTGCAGTTTTTGGCCAGGGCAGGGTTTGAACCCGCCACCTCCAGCATATGGAGCCGGCGCCCTACTCCTTTGAGCCACAGGCGCCGCCCTGTACTATTCTTTTTAAAAGAATTTCTAAGGAAAATGCTGATTATCACCCAGGAACATTGATGACTATCCTTGACTTCAATGACACATATTTATAGTACTGAATAGGCATCTCTGAAGATGATAATTCTTATTTCTCTCTATTGATGTAAGCCTACTTCTAAACTAAAATGTTGAACTCTTAATCCAATGATGATGTTTTATTTCAGTAAAATTCAATTCAAGGTCAATGGTTTAGTGTAATGAGGGCCATGATGGAATATATCTAAGGATCAAATAAAGTAATGTAAATTGAAACACTGTAAAGCTCTAGACAAATATAGGTTATTACTGTTTCTTAATAAAGTTCAATCTATTTCTTTGTGATCATATGTCAAGAAACATTTTAAATGTGCTTCATGAGTGGCAGTATGAATTGGCAAGTCACTAGAAGAGCATGGGAAAGGAAGGACGAAATTCCAAATAAATCTTACGTAATTGTAAATATAACTTAAAAGGTATCCGGGCACTTTGGGAAGGTGAGGCCAGTGGATTGCAAGACCAGCCTAAGCAAGAGCAAGATCCCATTTGTACTAAAAACAGAAAAACCAGCCAGAGGTCTGTGGCAGGTACCTGTACTCCCTGCTATCTGAGAGGCTGAGACAAAAAGATCACTTGAACCCAAGAGCCTGAGGTTGCTATGAACTATGATGACACTATAGCACTCTACCTAGGGCGCCATGGCGAGACAGACTGTGTCTCAAAAAACAAAAACAAAACAGTTTCTCAGGTCAAGAGCTCAAGACTAGCCTAGAAACACAGTTAAGACCTCCTTACAAACATCAGAAAAATGAGCAGAGCATGTTGGAGTGCACCTGTAGTCCTAGCTATTCAGTAGTTTGAGGCATGAGGATTGCTTAAGACCAGAAGCTTTAGGCTGCTGTGAACTATGATGATGGCAAAATGAGCCTTTGTCTCAAAAAATAAAACAACAAAAAACAGTGATGAAAAATGTTTCTGGACTGTAAGAAATCAACTATAGCGAACTAGAAAATAAATGATGTTCATTTTTAAAACCCAAATTAAATTTTAGAACACATTTAGGATATGTTTAAAATCTACTTAAATGCAATGCATTTGACGAAGAATATTTAAGTTCTTTTCAAGTGGTAATGCCCTATTAACACTTCGACTAAAATCCAAAGTCTTCCCCATGGCCTAAAAAACTCTGCAGGAACTGACCCTTGTCTCTCTTGAGCTTTTTTCTTTTTTTTTTGCAGTTTTTGGCTGGGGCTGTGTTTGAACCCACCACCTCTGGCATATGGAGCCGGTACCCTACTGCTGTGAGCCACAGGCACGGCCCCTTGAGCTTCTTTTCCTAAGACTCTTTTCCTTTTTAATTCTACCTGGCTACCTCAGAGCCTTTGCACTACTGCCCTCTCTCCCTTGGATTGAGCTTTCCTCAGATTCCCTCATGATATGGACTCTTACTTCTTAAGGCCTTCCCTGACCACCCCAACTAAAAGTCTCCCGTTACTCTGCTTTGTTTTTATTCATTGTCCTAATCATTTCTTGACATTTATTAAATGTTTATTTCTTGGATACCTATTACTCCACAGTCTGTAAGCCTCATGGGAGCAAGGGTGTTTTCTGTTCACCGCCTAGAATGGTACTTGACACAAAAAAAGGGTCAATGACGACTTGCTTAAAAAGGCTGAAGAAAATATAGTACCTACCTCCTCCTATGAATATGCTCATAGTCTTCATAAGGAACACACATTTGTAATTTATACTCATAATGACAGTTTTTATGAAATTGGTTTCTTTTCTCAATATGAAGCACAAGAAAGACTGAATAGATAACACTAGGCAGTCTTATAAACAGAAAGATATTCAAAATACGTCAGTTATTTTAGAGCATATTTTTAGCAGAATTTAAAAATTGGTGATAAAAATGGTCAGCTACTCAGATACCAAACTACGTCTCACCTATACTATTTCTTTTTTATTAATTTATTTGCTCCTCTAAAATTCCCAATATACTATTTCTACAATATTGTGAATTAAATGGGCTTTTGAGGGTGAGTTTCACAATCAAATGTTTTTCACTGAGAATGCTTTCTAGGTCAATTTGGAATAAGGATGTGCCATAGTTTGAGTAATGGCCCTAGCTGCAAATACAAATATATGAATAGGTTTTACTTTCACTTGACTTTCATTCTAGTCAGACCAACAGCTTCCTATTATGAAGAAGATGGGAAAGAACATGGAGGGACTCAGAAAAGACTCATTTTACAAGGCTTGAGATATGGGAGAGGAAATTATAAGTAGGGAAAGACCATGTCTTATTTACAACCCCATCCAGCAAAGTTGCTCTTCAACTGGGTATTTGCATCCTTGAGAATGCCGTGTACAGTTCCTCAGTTGGGAAGATGACCACCTTGAATGCTTTACTTTCCCTGCCTCACCTGCGACACACACATACACCCATTTGAAAAATAGAGAAAACGAGATACAGGAGATCACAATGGGACTGTTTTAAAAGGTTTTTATTTATTTATTTATTTTTTGAGACAGAGTCTCAAGCTGTTGCCCTGGGTAGAGTGCTATGGCATCACCGCTCACAGCAACCTCCAACTTGGGCTGAAGTGATCCTCTTGTCTCAGTTTTTCTATTTTTAGTAGAGACGGGGTCTCACTCTTGCTTAGGCTGGTCTTGAACCTGTGAGCTCAAGCAATCCACCTGCCTAGGCCTCCCAGAGTGCTAGGATTATAGGTGTGAGCCACTGCAACCAGCCTTAAAAAGCTTTTAAAAGAACAAATACCTATTTTTTTTTAAAATCATGTTGTAACAATTAAAGAATGATTTACTTTAACGGAAGCCAAGGGCGTGACAGTAAAATCCTCTAACCTACAAATGGTGAAGTTACAGGGCCCAATCTGAGAGAGAGATGGGGATGGAGTTGTATGATAGCATGCTGTCATGGGAACTTCACTGCTGTACTTATATATGTACATGTAATAAATTTTGTTCCCTAATTCATATAACAGAAAGAAAAGACAAGAGAACATATCAGAATACAAATTCAGAAGGACAAACACATCTTTTCTTTATTACTGAATTCTTTTTTAAGCTATGATAATTAAGTGTGGAAAGTATTATTTATACAGAACACATTTTATGTGAACAATCTGAATGGACTGTCTTCTACATGAAAGGCTAAGTAATTTAAATGCCCAAGGTCAAAGAGCTAGTTAGCAACAAATAAGGACCACAGCACTAGTATATCAAATTAAATTCTAAAGTAGTACTCTTTTAGTACAAACTGCTGGATAAGATCTCCCTAATTACAAATAGACTATATTCTCAAAGTTTCTTAGAATTCTTTTTTTTTTTTTTTTTTGAGACAGAGCCTCAAGCTATCCCCCTGGGTAGAGTGCTGTGACATCACAGCTCACAGCAACCTCCAACTCCTGGGCTCAAACGAGTCTCCTGCCTCAGCCTCCCAAGTAGCTGGAACCACAGGCACCTGCCACAATGCCCAGCTATTTTTTGGTTGCAGCCGTCATTGTTGTTTGGTGGGCCCAGGCTGGATTCGAACCTGCCACCTTAGGTGTATGTGGCTGGCGCTTTAGCCACTTGAGCCACAGAAACAATGCTATTAATGATCTGTATTTTGGTCTAGCAGTCAAAAGTCTATTTAACTCATCAAGTAGTTAAATTACAACATGAATTCCAAAGGTAGATCTTGTGCACAGGAGGGATGGGCAGAGAAAATTAATACTCCTCTCCTATACTGCACAGGCAGGAGATATTAGGCAAAACACTGAAATTGCTCAAATTAGCACCCTCTCCCTTCCTTTTCTATAGCCTTCTATAGCCTTCTATAGCCTTCTCCTTATTCAACTCCTAAGCACTACAGTCAGGCTTCATTCTAAACCCTGCACAAGGTACTGTCCTATGTCTCCTCCTGCCAATAGTCCTAAGATTTCTGAGCTTCAAAATTCTCTACTTCCACGAAGTAGTAGGCAAACTCCTATTCCAAGAGTATAGCTTATCCCAACTGATAGCTGTGGAAACAAAATCTGACTCAGAAAGCACTAATCTATGAGACACAGATTTTTTAAGCAGATTGTCCTTGAATTATTCACCAAAGACGGTAGAAATTCAGGGAAATTCTTTATGTACAAGAATCATTCATGATTTACAGAACACTGTAAGCTATACACAAAACTTCATATTTCATTTCCTAGATCACAGATGTGTGTGCATGCATAAGGAATATATTTTAATTTCACAAGAGAGAATCCTAAGGAATACTTTCTTTCTTTCTTTTTTTGAGACAGAGTCTCACTTTGTCACCCTGGGTAGAGTGCCATGGCGTCACAGCAATGTGTGCCACAGCTCACAGCAACCTCAAACTCTTGGGTTCAAGTGATCCTCTTGCCTCAGTCTCCAAAGTAACTGGGATTGCAAGTACTTGCCACAGTGCCTGGCTAATTTCTCTATTTTTACTACAGATGGGGGGTCTCACTCTTGCTCAGGCTGGTTTTGAACTCCTGACCTCAGGTGACCCACCTGCCCTGCCTCCCAGAATGCTAGGACTACAGGCGTGAGAGTCAACATACCCGGCCTGGAATACTCGTTTTTTTAAAAGAGCCTAAACCTTTTAATTTCTAGAAGCTAGAAAAAATTTTCTAAAACTTTTCCTATTTGTGTAGAGCCAAATTCTTCAGCTAGTTAAAAAAAAAGACAAAAGTCTGACATATTTGATAAATTACATCACTCACAAATCAGTAGATCAGCACATGGTGCTAATGAAGATTACAATTGATGCTTCCAAATGTATCATTTTCTTAAATTCAGTGAACCATCTAGCAAATAGAAATCATTGGCTATAAGAGTATTGGGCAAAATGTAAAGAGGCCAGAGGAAATTCCCAATATGCACAAAGTCAATAGCAGTATGTTTATAAAAAAAGACATATTTTCTTTTGTGATTATCTCTTTCATAATAAGAATCAGAACTGTACAAGTACATCATTACCCTTGATAAAAATATGAAATTGCTAAAAGTAACCAAAAACCATTTAATGAAAACCAGACAGAAATTCACAAATACCACGTGTAAAAATATATTCAAATACAAAAGTACATCTGAAAAAAAGAGATTCCTAAATGGGCAAAGGCTTTTCCTCACTCCCCCTTTCAGTCTTCCATCTCTTGTAATAAAAAGATCAATTTTCTTTGTGTATTCTTTTTAACTTTCAATATTCTGATCAGAGGAAGTAAGAAATAATGAAATCCACAAAATTCATGCCAAATATTAGCTGGAATCCTAATTCATAGTATAAATAATGCTATTTCAAAAGTTTCATCAGAGTAGGGATTTTTTCCACAGCTATATTAAATTTCTAGCTTACATGAACAATCTTGACAGAAATTGATGACCCTGAAATAGTTTTCAGAAACAGTTTTACAGATATATACACACACATAGACAAAATTATGTGTCAAAAATCTTATACACACTTCCACCTACATACATAATTGCTGAGATATACCAGCTGTAATTCTCATAAGCAGCTCAAGAAATCCAGAAAATATCAGATCTATTCTAGGATTCCCCCCAAGCCAGGCACATAATGTATAGTATCTCCCAATTATTTTTAGTTTTTGTGTACAGATTATATGGAAACTAGCAAAACCAGGAAGGTGTATATAGAAGCAGGAACGGAATCATGGTTTAATAATAAAAACTTTTCCTATTTAAAATTCATTTAGAGAAACTGGCCCATTTCTCTTTATTATACAACAGCTTATAAGACTTACCAAATGTTTGTCTACTTATCTTCAATAAATTTCATCACTCAGGTTAACTGATTTTTTTATAATATGTGTACTACCTGAAAGGTAATGTAACTATGTGACTATAAGCCCACCAGGGTATATGCAAATGTATGTCACACATGCACACATAGAAGTCTCAATGTCTTACATTTTAGTCATATTTTCCAGTTGAAAATGGATATATAGTATAATAAACAATAAAACATAATTACCCTTTATTAACAAGGATGTCAATAAAGGAAAATTTAAAAAGGTGGGGACGAGAACAAAAATGGAACATAATTGGTAGCTATTAGGTACACAAAACATCTAAAATTATTCTACTGATTCCATAATTGGATGGCATACACTACTACCAGATCAGCAAAGGTGCAAAGATTGAAATTTAAACCTCCAATTAAGCAATGGTTTGACAGTTCTAATGTCCTGTACCTGCTTGACACCATGACTCAATAGGCATCTCAAATGAAAATTAATAATGCATATAGTATAATCTCAGTTATAAATATCTGATCATATTTAGAAAATGAAAAATCAAGTGTTCAAAAATCATTAGTACTCATCCCAAACAAAAACTTCTACATAGTTTTATTTATTCAAGAAATAGCAATTTGTAATAATAATAATAATAATAATAAAAAGGTTTCTGTGGATTCCCTTCTAACATCTTGATTACTGTCATCTGATCACAACACAACTGCAGCTAACCCGGCTGCCACGTCAGCTTTTCTTCAGGGGCTAGGTCTTTAATCATAAATCAACGAAATGACTAATTCAGTGTTGTTAAAACTAGCGAGTAGAGGGTTGGAGTCATTCCAGTTTTTACATCTTTCAAAAGGTCAATACACCTACTCAATAACACAATAGACTTATCTTTCAAAATGCTTCCTTCTTTTCCAGGATTGAAAAATAACATGTTACCATTTAAATTTAAAGTGAACTTTAACTAGTAATTAAAGTGTTCACTATTTCTGAAATGGTGACCTACTAACATTATGTCAGTTTTAGTCTTCCTCTTGCAGCCAAAAACCTTTCTCTTTCCTGACTGTTTAAAATAGTTTTCCAGCTCTAAAAAACTCATGAAAATATGTATTGTTATTTCCTGCATTAGTCTTATTTGCTACTGTAATGTTTTATGTTAATCTTAAAAAACAAAACCTTTTTTTTCCTGCTAAAGAAGCAACTAATGCAAATGGAGCTTAGATGTAAATATCATCAAAAAACAAGATGCTAATACAATTAAAAGGATTAGTAGTTAAAATGAATTTTAACTATTTACATCTGTTTGCAGTATTATAAGTGATGAAAACCTGTGTTCATATCCTTCATAATAAAAATTTGTTCTGCACTTTAATACAAAGGCTATGTTGCATAAACAGAGGATTTAAAGCTATAGCAGAGTGGCTGAATGAAAGGTAAATGGCAATCTTTCTGGCTCCAGTAGATGCCATTCCCTATCGCACAATGTCTCCCACTCATAAATACATGACAAATACTTCCTCAATCATTTTTTACGAGCAGGGATGCACAGGGGGTAGTCAATGGCTAGCTTGAGGGAAAATAGGAACAGCAGGCGGCAGAAACTGTACAGAAAATGGCTATGTGGTAAATTCTCTTCTGGAACATCACTCAGTTACCCAGTCTTTGATCTTTCAGCTACAATTACACTAACTTCCACAAGATCTGGATCCCTCCCCCACTTCACCCCCCAAAACACATGCATACCAACCCCAAACCAGAGCATTAGTTATACATAAAACTTATTAACATTTGGTTTTATAAAATGGGATCATTCATACTTCCACATTGTTATAAATTAAAATTTCTATTTAGACAAGAGTTTACTTTCAATTGGCTATAACCATATCATCATCACAACTGGTCTCACAAAAAACATGGGGTGTCTGGCGACAGCTAAATCACAGACTGGCGTCTCCTAAACAGTCTGTCTACCATTAGGGTCTGGGAAATGGTATTTACTATACAATTAGAGCCAGGAGTTCTACCTGTAATCATCCAAATACAGGTGTGAGAAGCCCCTTTGGGCAAGGAAACTGACTCATCCCTTTTCATTTAAACTTTGATGTCTGTATTGTTTCAGGAAACCTTACCATTCATACTATAATGAGAAGATTTATTAACTTCAGGTCAAGTAATAAATTTTAAAATTCCTTCCCAAAGGTATCAATTTTTAACACATTAATCATCAGATTTACAAGAATTTAAAAGAAGAATCGATTATTTTAAAGTTAATTTCTTTCTGGAGGACACTGATCAGTTTGAACTATATTTTTATGTTAAATTTATGCTTTCTAGAATATTACCAATGAAGAGGCTAAATTTAGCTTCCTATCAGGAACACAAAGTGTCTTATAGTGATATCAACAGGGCATTTTTAGTTGCAGTAATTTCACAGAATTTATTCTAATGATTTATTGGAGTTAACCATCTGACATTAATTATTGTTTTGGCTTCTAGTCTATGAATGTTTATTTTTCAGTTTAAAGCCTTCTCACTCTTTGATATCATATGGAAATGAGAATTTTTAATGGAAAATTGAAACCATGTGCATCTAAGTACTTAATGAAGTACAGGGAGAAACCCACAAAATATTTTAGGAGAATTCAGATATTTTGCTTTGGATAGTTTTGATTTGTTTATATGACTCAGTAGTATAAAATACTGAGAGTCCAGTGAGGCAAGTCAAAGTGAATACCACGCCAAATGTATATATGCCCACGTGTACACGAACACATGATTTTTTAGACTTGTTAGTGAAAGAAAACCAAAATGATAAGCAACATGTGAATGCACAGTTTTTACCTTACTATACCTTTAAAGCGTTGGTAACAGGTACCTACTTGGCTTTCTCCCTGTCTCCCACAGGCTGTTTTTCTTAAACATTCAGTTTGGATTTTAAGATTTATGCCCAGCTACACCCCTACGTGGATATTTTAAAGTCATATATAACATCAACACAACTAGAAATTCTTAGCTTAAAAACATCTACTGTTGCAACCGCGTTCATTCTCATTCTGCAATGGAAATAAACAATAATATCTAACAAACTTAAATTTGATAAGTAAATATGTATGATTCAGCATTGCCTAATTTAATTCAGTTTTTCTAAATTCTCTCAGTGCAAATCAATTTGGAGACTTATCTCTGAAGGAAAACATAAGGCAAAGAGTTCTCATTCATTTTAAAGTTTTTAATAATAAAAGAGAAAAATATTAAAGTCAAACATGCATGCGTGTGTGTGTGTGTGTACAGACATGATGTGTCTGGGTATAATTGGGGAGGAAAAACTTACCATTTGTTTTTCTTTCTAATGTAGTCTTTTTCAGAAAGATTAACCAAGTAGACCATTGGTTTTGAAGTCAAAAACAAGTGTTTATTCAATACTTCGATCTAAAATGGGAGATGGAGAAAAGAACCCCTTTTAAAACTTGAATAAAGATGGAAAAAATTATTGAGTAATTTGAAAGTAAACTTGCTTTAAAACAAGTAAGCATTTTCTTTCTTCTTCTTTTTTTTTTTTTTTGGTGGTGGTTGTTTTAGCAGGCTTGGGCTGGGTTCAAATCCATCAGCCCTGGTGCAGGTGGCTGGTGCCCTATCCACTGAGCTACAGGCACCACCAGCATTTTCATTTTCTAATTCTCGTTTCCAAAAGATTAGTTGTTATGAATTATCATGTGGGAGGGAATAAGCAATCACTAACAGAAGTAAAAGTTTAGATACGATAAGTGTAAAATAATGACAACTCTAATTTGTTCTCTAAGAAATGAAAGGTAGTAACAGATGGCATTACATTTAAACTTACCTCTTTGTCATTCCAGTCATGATAGAAGCGAACAGGTTTCTTTTGATCTATAACCCAGGATTTGACTTTGCACATTATATCCTATACATGATAGGGGGAAAAAGTAAATAAAGGATGAATATTAAGCATTTAAGAACTAATTATTAAAGTTTTCAAATCCCTAAAATAAAAATAAAATTTCTTTTTTTAAAAATAAAGTTTCTTAATGAAAAGGGGAACTAAACTACACAAATAATTTTTCAACATCTCATTTAAAAACCAAATAATAATAAAACATTGTGGTATTACAATTTTAATATATAAAATGAAGAATATTAGCAAAATTAGTAACAGTCTGAAAAATTTCAAGACAATTCAATCATACCAAAGACTAAATACAAGAGTTAATAACATTTCAACATTACCTACTGATGTCACATGTAAGACAAACATTTAGAGATATACTGGAGAGAGACTATATTTTTTTCCCTTAAAAAGAAAAACAAACAAAATAGACAAAATTGAGCCTGTTATTGATCATCTACCCTCCAAAAAATTAAATCAACTGACCAAAACCCTTTTTATTTTGAATTAATTTTTTGCCAACACCTTCTCCCTGTCCACTTCTCCTAGCCGCACCCCCCACCCCCCCACCTGCCAAAGCCTCCATTACACAATGGCAAGAGCCCTGCTCTGGTGACCTCCAACCAGCTGCATTCACTTTCAGAACATCTCTCTCTGCTGGAAATCTAAAGGCCTTTTAGTTAGCAAGCTAGTGTGCATTCAGAAGGAGTAACTGCAGGAAGAGCCCAATGTGCTTTGTTTCTCTGGCCTTTCTTCACAGAAAGATTAATCATCTGTGAAATGGAAACGGCAAACAGCAAGTGACACAAACTGAACCCTTCAAGCCTTTCCTCATCAGTTTTGTGGTTCTGAATCTAAAAGCTGCGTGTGGCAAGGTTCTCCTTACAGGCAGGTGTTAATAAAAGGCTCTCAGGTCTGAAAGGTCAGACTTAGCTCTTCGAGGAGAAGAAGTATATTTGAGAGTCATCTGGTTTTTTTTTGTTGTTGTTGTTAAAGATAATTTATAGATATGCTTTAAATATGCATTTCTCAAAATTTATTGTAACACAATTATTAGTAACAGATTTCTTGGATTTTCACTGATGTATTTTACTTTCCCCTAATCAATTATTCTCCTATAAATATCCACTTGTATAAATTATCTCAATATTTAGTATACCTTCCTTCCAAATCTTGCGTTACCTACAGGAAAAATAAGGAAAAAGCCTTATATCCTTAGATACTGATTTGAAACCCTCCAGGCAAGGACTTCCCACAGATTTTAACAAGGAAGGGGCAAGCTGAAAACTTTTAATGAAATCTAACATGTTCTGCTTAAGAATAATCACTTTTACTCTTCTATAACTGAATTTCACTCATAAATGTTTAAAAGTGGCTAATGTAACACCATTTCCTACAAGGAGAAGATCAAAGTGCTATATTACAAATGCATTATGATTAAAAAAGCCCTGTGCAGCCTTGCTATTAACTGTTCTTTAAACCCTAAAAGGCTTCCCATAGATCTCACTTGGCACTGCATATACAACCTTTGACAAGTAATGTAGACCATTTTTATTCATTGCCTAAAATTGTAGGCAATTATGTGCGTCACACTGGCCACCTGCAAATTCTGAATGCCTGCTCTAGTTGTCAGTGCAAAAAACTAATGTCGGAGGGGATTAATCTAGGGGGAGAGAGTCCTCTTTAATGGCTCCAGCAGGTGAAATGGCCCAGCTGGTTACTATGATGAGTGGCTAGAACAGCTTATGTAGAGACACGCAACAAGATTATACAAAAGAAGGAGAAAACGGTACCATCTTATATTTGGTTCCATTAGTTTTTTCAATTAAAGAAAGGAAAGAAAAAGTAGACGAAAGAAAGCCAAACCAAAAATAAGGAAAGGAATTCAATTTTAATCATATAAAAAGTGTAAAAATACTTTTGTAACTATAAACATTTTTACAAAACCAAAGCGCCTCAGTAAGTGCTGATCACTAGTGAAGGAATTTCAGTATTTCTCTTTCATTAAAAATAAACTAGACCATTATTTTAGACATAGAAATTTTATCACAAAAGCATTTTGGCATTACTTTTCTTTTTCTCACACCACAAAATTATATTACAAATTAGAACACTCAAATTTGATTTAGAATTAATTCATAAAGTTCTCTAAGAGAGTGTTCCTTACCACCACATTCACATCTTTTTAGAATTTATAAATTAT
Organism: Otolemur garnettii; assembly: GCF_000181295.1. Lineage (NCBI taxonomy): Eukaryota > Metazoa > Chordata > Mammalia > Primates > Galagidae > Otolemur > Otolemur garnettii. The sequence goes on along the minus strand of NW_003852443.1, from coordinate 12,141,511 downwards.
AACCTAATTTTTCAACAGCTGAAAGTAAAATATTTTGTATCCACTGTACCCTTAATTATTCCTAGGAAGATTTAACAGCTGAGAAAAGGCACCTTAGATTTACTAAAACTGTCAGTTTTAAAATAGACTGCTCTTAGATAACATTATATGAATGATCAGTATAAGATATAGTGTGGTGCAATGTTTTTCTTAAATAAATACAAATTTTAATTTTAGCAAAAAATTAAAAGATGTTGTATTCCTTATCTGAAAAACTTCTCACCAGATAAAGAAAAATATTTAGGCTTGTTTGGATATAATACTCAATGGACTGATGCTCATATGTATAAACACCTATGTTAATAATGATGATTAGAAGAAAAGGTTCCAGTTAATTGAATGAGGTTAATGGGGGGGAGGGTTTCCAATACATATTTTACCCACTTTTAACAAATTAGAATATAATAAAAATATAAATAACACTTTCAGCCTTGGTGCATTTATAAGTTAGGAGTTCACATTTCTCTTATTATATAGAAACATATATGCAGGAGTACCAAACTGGATTGTTCTGCTAATTTTAACAAATTCTTAATTTACAAAATAAATTGTGAATATTATTAAGATACACAAAAGTTCCTGGTTATGTGAATTTTTTACAGTTAGATTGCAGTTATTTGAGTGTACTAACTTGAGAGGTAACAGTATAATGCTTGAGTCTACCATTTAACAGGTCTGATACTTTATTGATAAAATGCAGATAAGATCTACTTCCTGGAGGCTGTTGTGAAGATCAGAAGAGATAATGCATATACTATTCAGTGCAGTCCTCTATAAATGTGAGTAGTTGCTATTATTGTTATTGAAAGATTAAATACCAGTGATCTACAAAATAGCAATATATTTTCTTGGGTGCTCCTTTAAAGCATATGTACATCTTTTCTAATCTGTATATTTACTAATCCTTTTCTTCAAATTTCAGTTATGAAAATATTAACTTTCTTTGTGAAATCTCAAGTCAGGCTTCTAATTTCATTATTCTACAAAACTAGCTTTTGCTGAATGATCCCTCAATTGCAAAGAAACTTAATCCAAACTCAGTTTGAATACGCTGCTCTTTTGCTTTGACCCTTGAGATGGCTTTGCATTTAACTTTATAGAAATGCTCTAATTTCTTGATCATTCTTGTTTTTGTTAATAGCAACTACAATGTATTTAGATTTGGGGAGTATGCCCAACTTTCCATAGCTATTGAGTTGCAGAGCTGAAATTCAAATTCAGGTCTGAGTGATTTGAAAGTTCATGCTCTGCCTAACACTTTGGCTTATTTGTCTTAATGCTCCTTGTTTAGCCTGGAGATCCCCAAGGCTGTTGTTCAAAATCTTCTCATTTAGCTCATCAGAAAAATTTAATATTGTTATTTTATTATTAATATTTGGATATAATAGCTGACTGTCAATCCATGTATCACAAAAATACTTTTCTTTGCACACAATAATAACCCAGTCATTAGACTTTCCTATGCTTCTTTGATATTCTTCAGTTCCCACAGCAAGATTATTAATCTATGATCCATAAATGGATTTCATGGGTTCCTTAACATCTAAAATCATATGTAAAGAAAGCTCTGTTGTGTGCCTTTGACGGAAGATGGCACATATTTTCCAAATGTTTTTCAAAGGGATCCATGATGCAAAAATCAAAAAACCATGGTTGCTAGTGATTCTGTGCCAATACTCAAATGTTCAACAGTCAATTAAGTAAATGTTCTAGGCCCCTGGACTCCTAGACCAGAGGTAGACACTGATCTAAAAGTTGCTTCAGCTACAACCTCCACTCAAAAAGATCAATACTGTGCTGATCCACACTCTACCTACTATAATGTTTATTTAACACAATTTTAGTTAAAATCATAACAGGGATAGAGAACATTATAAATCAAACATATTATTTTTACAGAATTAGTTACTTGAGAGTAAAAAAAATTTAGAGAAAAAATGTAACTTGCCCTACTATGGTTAAAATAAACCATAAAACTACAGTAATATACAGTAGAACAGTATAACATGGCACAAGAGAGATATAGATTTTAAAAAGCCATTAATTGGAGATTTTCTAGTAAGTTACGGGATGATAATATTATAGAACACTGTATCCATTAAGACAAAATATATCTGAATGTACGTTTGCATGAGAAAAAGTAAAAAAAAAAAAAACAAAACACTAAGTGAAAACAGCAGGTTCAGAACAAGAAAATAAAGTTAAGAATATAGACACTTTGGCATCAGATTTGAGTTCAAGTCCTGGCCCTACTCCTTTAGCTGTGTAACCCTGATTGTTCCTATAAAATTGGGATAATAACTCCACTTGAAGATGCAGTGTATATGAAGATTAAATACATGTAAGACAACTGGCACAGTTTCAGGCACACAGTAAATATTCAACAGACAATATGGACAGTAGAATGCATAAAGTAATTCAATTTGTGAGGAATTCTAAAACTATCTGTTTAAATAAATATACTCAAATAATGAAACTGGACAGACACTACACCAAATTTTTAGTAATAGAAATTTTTAGAAGCTTAGATGCCAGAGAACTTTTCCCTTTCTGCCTTTCCTTAAAACTATAATGATGTTTTTAAATTTTTTAACCAATTAAGTATCATATTTATAATAGAAAAAGATAAATGTATATTGAGAGGGTGAGAGAGAGAGGAGGACTTTATCTATTCTCTGCCCATCACCTGTAATCCTAAAATTTGACGGCCTTAAATGGATAGACTTAGTAGTTTATTGAGGTAACTAACTCTTACTCTGTCATGATTATAACTTCTAAGCCTGATGCTTACTGTTAGCAAAACCTGCCACTCTAATAGCTGATACTGATATCCAGATGAGCTGAGTTAATGCTAGTTAGGTAGCTTTAACACTGACAGCCAACAGAATTGGGGCAAGTTTTCCAACTCAAAAAAGTCTTGCTGGAAGTCCCTACTACAGATTCGCCAATTGCCCTCTTTAAATACCTCAAGTTGCAGAAAAACCAAACTAAGCTTTCTCTCCTAAAGAGACCTCCACTATATATTCTAACTTGATGTTTAGCATGTATCAGAATCATGGTATTAAGCATCTGTTGCACTACCAGGCGAATGCTATTTATCAGGCCAGAGTTCTGATCCCTGACCACCGTCTTTCTACATACTTCAGTGACTGAAACTTTCAAAAAAGGATTAGGCACTTAAGGACAGAACTAAGACAACTACCAATAATGCTTTATATGACTATATATGGGTGGGGAAGGATACCCCCCAGCCCAAGAATTAAGACAACAGGTTAACTCTGGCAACAACCTTGGTGGAATACATGTTGGCAGCCGTGGATTTTTAGTTACACGATTCTCCAAGGCAGGTAGTGAGAAATACATCTTAACATAATGCTCTTGGCCTTGTCTGCTATAAAGTGGCAGTCAAAATGGACACCAATTTACACTTGAGGTATGGATCTTAGCAGAGGATCTGGCCATTCCTAAAAAGAAGAAGGCAATTGTTCTTATGATTACTGAAAATAAGTTTCTTTTCCTTCTTTATTTTTATTTATTTTTTTCTTTTTTGAGACAGTCTCACTCTGTTACCCAGGGTAGAGTGCAGTGGCATCTGCCTACTTCACAGCAAACTCAAACTCCTGAGTTCAAGCAATCCTCCTGCTTCAGCCTCCTGAGTAGCAGAGACTATAAGGTACCTGCCACAATGTCCAGCTAATTTTCTATTTTTAGTAGAGATAGGGTCTCATTCTTGCTCTGGTTGGTGTCAAACTACTGAGTTCAAGTGATTCTCCTGCCTCAGCCTCCAGAGTGCTAGGATTACAGGCACAATCCATGGTGCCTGGCCTAACTGAATTGTTTAAATCTCTAATATCCTTACTAAAATTTTACCTGCCTACTTCTTTCAAATACTAAAGGAAATACTGAGATTTTCTCTCATGACTATAGGTTTGTTTTTGTTTCATCTTTTAGGTCTGTCATTTTTTGCTTTATATATTTGAGGTTGTATTCTTAGGCACATACAAACTTAAAAAGTTATGTTTCTCCTTGGTAGACTGAACATGTAGTATTATGAAATGGTCCTTTTTATTTTTTTTTGAGACAGAGTCTCACTTTGTCACCCTCTGTAGAGTGCTCTCGCATCATAGCTCACAGCAACCTCTAACTCCTCTTGGACTCAAGTGATTTTCTTGCCTCAGCCTCCTGAGTAGCTAGGACTACAGGCGCCCACCACAATGCCTGTCTGTTTTTAGAGATGGGTCTCTCTCTTGCTCAAGCTGGTCTTTTTTTTTTTTTTTTCTTGAGACGGAGCCTCAAGCTATCCCCTTGGGTAGAGTGCCATGGCATCACGCTCACAGCAACCTCCAACCCCTGGGCTCAAGCGAGTCTCCTGCCTCAGCCTCCCAAGTAGCTGGGACTACAGG
>NW_003852443.1:12129101-12136298 GCF_000181295.1 Otolemur garnettii | reverse complement strand
TTTTTTTACTTAACAGTGTAACCCCATCATAACTCAAAGAGTGTGTGCATTTAACATGTGTTTCTTGTAAGCAGCACAGAGGTGAGCTTTTAAAATCCAATCGGATATTCTTTGTCTTTTTTCAATTAAAAAAAATCTATTGGGGTGAAATAAATACAAAATTAGCCATTTTAAGGTGATTTAATATAAAGGTTTTCATACACTCACAATGATGTAAACTGCCATCTCTATCTAGATTACTCCAACATAAAACTATGTACGCATTAAACAGTTTCCTGCATTAGTGCTCCCCCTAGTCCCTGGCAACCACCAATCTGCTGTTCTGTTTCTATATTTCATATATATAGGCTATCCCCAATACATGCCTTTTGCATTTAGATAGTAATTGTAACCAAGGGTTGGGATGAGATCACATCCATGAAAATATTCCTGTAGGAACATCCAAGAAAATATTTCTATAATAAGAGGAGTAGCCAGGTGTGGTGACTCATGCCTATAATCCCAGCACTTTGGGAGGCTGAGATGGGTGGATTGCCTGAGCTCATGAGTTAGAGACCAGCCTGAGCCAGAGTGAGACCTCGTCTCTAAAAATAGCCAGGTGTTGTGGCGGGTGCCTGTAGTTCCAGCTACTTAGGAGGCTGAGACAAGAGAATCACTTGAGCCCAAGAGTTAGAGGTTGCTGTGAGCTATCATGCCATGGCACTGTACTGGGGGTGACAAAGTGAGACTCTATTTAAAAATAAATAAATAGGGGTAGCACCTGTGGCTCAAGGAGTAGGGTGCCAGCCCCATATACCAGAGGTGGTGGGTTCAAACCCAGCCCTGGCCAAAAACTGCAATAACAACAACAACAAAAAAACAATAAAGGTATCTTTAAAATAAATAAATAAATAAATAAATAAGAGGAGTAAAGGACATAGGACTCAACTTCACGTGGCCACCAAAGGCATAAGAGGATACGCCTGCAAAATAAACTGAGGAGTTGCTAGTGAAGTAGGAGGGAAATCAGTAGAATGTGGTCATGGAATCCAAGGGAAAAGTATTTCAAGCAATGACCCAATAGTGTCCATTGCTATTGATCAATCACAATGATTAAAAATGTCCACTAGATTTAATAAAGCAAAAGTTAACTGATTGGCCCAGGTGAAACTAGTTTGAGGGTGATAGGCTTGGTAAATCAGATTAAAATGGACTGAGTTAATAGGAGATGGAGAAAATGGAGACAGTAGATGTAAACAACTCTTTCAAGAGGTTTTTACAATGGAAGATGCAGGAAATAACTGTAGTTGAAGGGAAGAAGTGTGGTATACAGAAGTTTTTTTTTTTTTTTAAGATAAGATCATCTTGAAACTATTAAAAAGAATGTAGTTTGAGAGGGACAAGTTGTATATATAAGAAAAAGAGCTTACTTACTGGTAACTGAAATTTGACTTTGTACATATACTAAAAAACACTAAATTGTATACTTAAAAAGGGAACTTTATGGTATGTGAATTATATCTCAATACAGCCATTTAAAAGCAACAAAAGAATAAAAACAAGAGATGACTGATAGTATAAAATTTCTGAGGAATTAGGAAATGATAAGATCCAAAGAATTCATGGAATAATTGGCCATAGATAAGAAGAGTGAATAAATATAGGCTTTAGGTTTGGCTAGTGGAAAATTTCTATGTCAGAGGGCTTTCATTTTCATTTTTGAAACACAAGAGGCAAAGTTATCTGCTGAAGAAGAGATCAATGGAATTAAGCTGTTGGCATAAATAAGGGGCTTGAGGGGAGTAGAAAGCAGTTGCAGCAGAGTGCAGGAGGACAGGTAGGAGAACTGGATAACTGCGGAGGGCCCACTTGAGGTTGGTAACAATGAATTGATGGGGATACTGATATGTCCTCTTTTTAATTTTCTTCCTCTATTTTTGGTTACTGGAAAGGAGAAAATAGATAGGTGGGAACATCCAGGAAAATATTCCTATAGTATATATACCATAACATCAGTTTTTATGAATTCATTCCCTTCTCCTCAAGGAACATAAAAATTGATGACTGTTAAGTAATCTGGTCTCAAGTGAGTTTAACACTCGTGATCCTTGCTCCAAACACATTACATTCTTCTGTATTATCCTGGAAGCCTTAAACAGCTTCATATTTTCTGTTATCCTCAAATACATAAGGTGTACTGAGGACTCATACTGTGCGGTTCATACCATTTTATACAATATACTAAACTCGTTACCCACAATGATGCTTTGCTCCCAGTCCACTCCCAAACGAATGTGACTTACCCCAGAGCTTCTGTTGAGGGGAAAGTCCTACATGGGACAGTCTCCTGGCCAGAACTGGTTGGATTTGATATATGAAGTGGACTTATGCAAGAAACTGTGCCAAAATGGGAATTAACTGATGTAATTAAATGCTTGTTCTCAGGAATCTGAATTGGGAAACACTGAGGGATAGGACTGGGGACTAGGATAGGCAAATATGCTGGAAGAACACAAGACAGAATCAACTATAAGAAGTTATAAATAGGCTCAGCGCCTGTGGCTCAAGCGGTTAAGGCACCAGCCACATACACCTAAGGTGGCGGGTTCGAATCCAGCCCGGGCCTGCCAAACAACAATGATGGCTGCAACCAAAAAATAGCCAGGCATTGTGGTAGGCACCTGTGGTCCCAGCTACTTGGGAGGCTGAGGCAGTAGACTCACTTGAGCCCAGGCGTTGGAGGTTGCTGTGAGCTGCGATGCCACAGCACTCTACCCAGGGGGATAGCTGGTGTCTTTCTCAAAAAAAAAAAAAAAGAAGTTATAAATAAGCTAACTGTGAGTAGTAATTATGAAGAGGCAGAAGTTAGGAACAAAAACTTATAAAACAGAAGATTAATTTTAGTGGCAATAAAAGAAAAGTAAGCAGAATTGTACTGCAGTAAAGCTAGAGAATATCCAGATTATATGAATGGGAGAGTGCAGGAGAGACGATATATAATAGACCTGCAGAATTCTAGGTGCTATCCTTGGCTGATCTACAATTTAACTGCAAAAGGCCTGGTTATATCCCAATTCCTGCTCTTAAATATTTTCAGATTTCCATTTCCCTTATTGCTTTGCATTCTAGAAATAAAACTCCATTTCTTGAAATAGTCTGCATCAAATCTCTATTCCTTACAAGTAAAGATCCCAATTAAAAAATATAATAAAATTTGTATGGGATTAAATGACTCAGAAGTTTTCATCTCTAGCAGTTCTTACCTATACGTTCACATAATATATTATCAAATAAAAAGTCAAACCTTAAAAGAAAAATAATTCTTTGTTTAAAAGGAGTATAAACTGAGAAAGTAAAATATACAGTATTAAGATGACCATTAGATGAATCCTGGTCAATTATGCTCAGACTCTCATTCTTTTCATCCCAGTTCAAAGAAAGGGAGACACTTTTACCAGATGCACTGTCAAAATCTCCCATTAATGCTTGTAACAATTATCACGATAATCATTTGTCCTGGATCTACAAAGTAGTTCTACCTAACACAGTCTAACTCTCACATTGCTATTGCCACATCAAATTATGTGACTTGTCAGTCTCATTTTGAAAAATTCATAATCCCTTTCCTAGTTCTGAGGAGTATGTATTATGTGAACTCAGATAATGAACTGTGATAATTTCTAATTAAATTCCAAGTTCATGTACTTTTAAATGGGCTACTATGTTTAATAAATATTTTTAACTTTGGGGTTCATTTTCCATGAATATATTTTATAAAAGTAATAAAAACAAAGAAGAAAACTATTTAAGAGGTAGGCATTCATAACTCGCAAGTCAGCATTATCACTTACTATTTCCTACTAGGCTGTTTTCTTTTCTTTTTTTTTTTTGCAGCTTTTGGCTGGGGCTGGGTTTGAACCTGCCACCTCCGGCATATGGGGCCGGCACCCTACTCCTTTGAGTCACAGGCACCGCCCCTCTTCGAGGCTGTTTTCAATGGAGATTTCTTTATAAATGTTTTCATCACAATGTACATATAGTATACTCAATTTTCTGTTTTTCCAATTTCACATACACCTATGTTGCCCATCTTATGCTTTGGACAGATTATCTAATCTTTCCGAGCCTTACTTTACTCATCTATAAAATGAAGATAATACTTATAAATTTTTTTTTTTATTATTTTTTTTGAGACACAGCCTCAAGCTGTCCCCTTAGGTAGAGTGCCGTGGCATCACAGCTCACAGCAACCTCCAACTCCTGGGCTCAAGCGAGTCTCCTGCCTCTGCCTCCCAAGTAGCTGGGACCACAGGCGCCCGCCACAACGCCTGGCTATTTTTTGGTTGCAGCCATCATCATTGTTGTTTTGACGGGCCCGGACTGGATTCAAACCCGCCACCTTAGGTGTATGTGGTTGGCGCCTTAGCCACTTGAGCCACAGGCGCCAAGCCAATACTTATAAATGTTGTTACAGATATTATATGAAGGCTGGGCCTCCAAAGGATACTTGTACAACAATGTTAACAACAGCATTATTTACAAAAAGCATTATTTACAATAGCTAAAAGAAGAAATAACAGAAATGTCCACAAAATGTGGTCTATACATGTTTTTCTTTCAAAGCAAATGAAATTTTGATACAACATCAGAAGTAAAAACAAAAGTAAAATAATTATATGGTTCTACTTATCAATAGGCACCTAGAATGGATAAGTTCATATAGACAGTGAAATAGAGGTTATTAGGAGCTGGGAGAAGCAGGAAATGGGAGTTACTGTTTAAACAGCATAGAATTTCAGTATAGGCTGATAAAGCTCTTGAAATGGATAGGAGTGATGGTTGTACAACACTGTGAATCTACTTAGTGCCTCTGAATTATACACTTAAAAATGGTTAATGCAATTTATCACACACAAAAAAATTTTTTTAAGAGAACTTCTGCTTTAGGCTATGTCTGGAAAGATGGGGACAGAAGAACAGCAAACAGGTTCTAATAAATGAGCTCATGTGGAACCAGTATGTGTAAAACCCTAAGTTCACTATCAGGAGAGGGAAGGCCGAACCACAAAGAACTTTGTGAGCTAGGGCCTTTATGTTGCAGTATCCTATATAGAATGATGAAGTACTTTAATCAAGGGAATAACATCATTAGATCTGTGTTTTATATTTGAGAAAAACAAGAGCAAGACTGGAGGTAAAATTTGCAAAAAATAAACTAAAAAGAAATGAGGCCCAAATTAAAGAAGTAGTTGTGAAAATATAAAGGAAGAAAGAGATAAGGGAAATATTCAAGAGATAAAATGAATATGATGGGATGAAGATGCTAAAAGAGAAGGAGGTACAGATACAAGTTTTCAGTTCAAACACCTTAGTTCCATTAACTATGGAGACTGTGAGTCTATGAATGGCATCTACATTAATGAATCCTTTCCAGCAGATTTTTAAATTTACTTTGCTCACGTCCATCTGAGGAATCACTATCTATGGCAGTTATAGCCATACAAAATGTATGGGTGAGAGGATGTGGGTAAGTAAACAAATTCAAGTGAACCAAATACTACCCTAGTACCACATTCTTTCAGAAATGTTCTTTTTGACTCATTTAAGAATACTCCTGGAAGGGCAGACAAGAGTCTAAAAAGGAAAAAGGATAAGTGTGAAGACATGTAGAGGGAGAATTATATTTTTACCATACCTTAGAGATACTATAATGTTTGGTTCCAGAATACCACAATAAAGCAAATTTCACAATCAAGCAATTAACACAATTTTTTTGGTTTCCCAATGCATATAAACTTATGTTTATACTATATTATTGTAGTCTACCAAGTGTGCAATAGCATTATATCTAAAAAAGTACACATGCCGGGCACAGTGGCTCACACCTGTAATCCCAGCACTTGGGAGGCCAAGGTGGGTGGACTGCCTGAGCTCACAGGTTCAAGACCAGTCTGAGCCAGAGTGAGACCCTGTCTCTAAAAAATAGCTGGGTTTTGTGGTGGGCGCCTGTACTCCCAGCTACTTGGGAGGCTGAGGCAAGAGGATCACTTGAAACCAAGAGTTTGAGGTTGCTGTGAGCTGTGACACCATGGCACTCTACCAAGGGTCACCAAATGAGACTCTATCTCAAATAAAAAAATAAATACATTTAAAAGTACTTATTAATTAAAAAATACTTTTGCTAGAAATTGCTAGTGATCATCTGAGAGTTCAGTGAGTAGTAGAAATGTTATTGTTGGTGGAGGATCCTGCCCCAATAATTAAGTTTGCTGCATCAGTTGATTCTTCCTTTCATGAAAGATCTCTCTATAGCATGCAATGTTGTTTGACAGTATTTTACTCACACTGGAATGTCTTTCAAAACTGGAGTCAATCCTTTCAAACCTTGGCACTGCTTTGTCAGCTATATTTATAGAATAGTCTAAATCCTTTGTTGCCATTTCAGCAATGTTCATAGCATCTTCACCAGGGGAAGATTCCATCTCAAGAAACTACTTTCTTTGCTTATCCATAATAGCAGCATTTTATCTGTCCAATTTTTTTTTTCTTTTTTGGAGACAGAGCCTCAAGCTGTTTGCCCTAGGTAGAGTGCCATGGCATCACAGCTCACAGCAACTTCAAACTGTTGGGCTTAAGTGATTCTCTTGCCTCAGTCTCCCAATGTCCAAGTTTTATCATGACATTATAATGATCCAGTCACCTCTTCAGGCTCTACTTTTAAATTTAGTTTTTTTTGTATTTCTACCATATCTTCAGTTATTTCCTCCACTGAAGTCTTGAATCTCTCAAAGTCATCCATAAGGGTTGGAATCAACTTTTAAACTACTATAAATGTTCATATTTTGATCTCCTTCCATGAATCCCAAATGTTCATAATGGCATCTACATTAATGAATCCCTTCCAGCAGATTTTTTTATTTACTTTGCCCATACCCATCTGAGGAATCACTACCTATGGCAGTTATAGCCATACAAAATGTATTAAGTAATAAGACTTAAATGTCAAAATTATTCCTTGATCTATGGGCTGTAGAAAGAATATTGTCTTGTTAGCAGGCATAAAAACAATCTTGTACATCTCCATCAGAGCTCTTAGGTTACCAGGCACACTGTTAGTGAGTGATGATTTTTTTTTTTTTTTTTTTTTTTGGACTAGGTTCGAACCCACCACCTCTGGAAGGCATATGGGGCCGGCGCCTTTGAGCCACAGGCGCCTCC
>NW_003852443.1:12115859-12129081 GCF_000181295.1 Otolemur garnettii | reverse complement strand
TTTTGGAATTAGTCTCACTTTGTTGCCCTTGGTAGAGTGCTATGGTGTCATAGCGCAGAGCAACCTCAAAGTCTTGGGCTCAAGCAATCCTTTTGCTTCAGTCTCCCATGTACCTGGGATTATAGGCATCCACAATGCCTGGCTATTTTTTAGAGTTGGAGGTCTCAATCTTGCTCAGGCTGGTCTCAAACTCCTAAGCCAAGTGATCTGCCCACCTTGACCTCTCAGAGTACTAGGATTACAGGCATGAGACAGGGTGCCTGGCCAGAGCAGTAATATTTTGAAAAAAAAATTGTTTTTTGTCTGAGCAATAGCTCTCAACAGTGGGTTAAAAATATTCAGTAAACTGTTCTTTCAACAGACATGGTATCATTTAGGCTTTTTTGTTTGACTTACAGAGCACAGAGTAGATTTAGCTTTTTTTTTTTTCTTTCTTTTTTTTTGGGAGGGGAGACAGAGTCTCACTATGTTGCCCTTGGTAAAGTACCATGGCGTCACAACTCACAGCAACTTCAAACTCTTGGGTTTAAGAGATTCTCTTGCCTCAGACTCCCAAGTAGCCCACCACAACACTCAGCTATTTTTAGAGACAAGGTCTCTCTCTGGCTTAGGCTGGTCTTGAACTCATGAGCTCAGATGATCCACCCACCTCAGCCTCCCAGAGTGTTAGGATTACAGGTGTGAGCCACTGCGCCCAGCCTGATTTAGCATATTTTTGAAGGCCCTGAGTTTCAGAGTGGTACTGAACATTAGCTTCAATTTAATTAAAGCCACCAGCTACATTAGCCACTAACAAAGTATCAGCCTGTCCTTTGAGGCTTTCAAGCCAGGCATTGATGTCTCTCTCTTTTCTTCTCTAGCTATGAAAGTCTTAGATGACACCTTCTTCCAATAGAAGGCGGCTATTTCATTTACACTGAAAATCTATTGTTAGTGTAGCTCCCTTCATCAGTGATCTTAGCTACACCTTCTGGATTGCGGCTTCTACATCAGCACTTGCTACTTCACCTTGAAATATTATGTTATGGAGACAGCTTTTTTCCTTAAACCTCATGAACCTATCTCTGCTAGCTTCAAACTTTTCTTCTGCAGCTTCCTTACCCCTCTGTCTTTTAACTCTAAAACTGAGGGTCTGACTCTGGATTAGCCTTTGTCTGAAGGGAATGTTGTGGTTGGCTTGATCTTCTATTCAGACCACTAAAACTTTCTCCATTATCAGCCATAAATTTGTTTCACTTTCTTCTCATTCGTGTGTTCACTGGAGGAGTACTTTTCACTTCCTTTAAGAACTTTTCCTTTGCCTTCACAACTTGGCTAATTATTTGACATAAGAAGCCTACCTTTTGGCCTATCTTGGCTTTTCACATGCCTTTCTCATTAAGCTTAATTGTTTCTAGCTTTTGATTTAGAGAGACGTGCAACTCTTTCTTTCACCTGAACACTTATGAGGCTGTTGTACAGTTACTAACTGGCCTAATTCTAGTATTGTTGAATTTCAGGGGACAGGGAGGCCTGAGGAGAGAGAGAAGGGAAATGGCGGGTCTGTGGAACAAAGCACAAACAACATTTATCAATTAAGTTGGTCACCTTCAAGGGATGTGGGTTATGGTGAACCCAAATCAATCATTTTGAGAATTACCAAAATATGACATGGAGACAGGAAGAGAGTACATGCTGTTAGGTGGACTTGCTGGACATAGGATTGCTACAAACTTTCAGATTATAAAAAACACATAATCTTTAAAGCCCAATAAAGTAAAGGATAATAAAACAAAGTATGCCTGCATACTCTTGAATCTTTCAATTTTAGTTAAATCCACATATTTTAAATGTATTTTAATCACATATAAATATAAATGTTTAAAAATACCTTAACAATAGTAAGAAATCTAATAGCTATATATTACTGAGAATATTGTTTATTTACTGAGACATTTTCAAAGAAAAAATAAGAATCATTAATTATAATTTTTGTTGAACTTCTTTAGCATTTAATTAGATTCCTATTAGTTCCATGAATATTTTCTAAGTATAACACATTCCAAATAATTGATCAATACAAAATAAACTGTTGCTTAAAGGCTAACTTCATTTTTTAAATTTATTTTCCCAAATTGAATGTATACACACTTAAATAGATTTAAAATTAACTTTGATCTTGATGCCTTGGTGTTACAGGTTGAACTGTACTGCTCCTCCCGCCCCCACCAAAATGTAAAAATCCTAACCCTTGACCTTAGAATGTAACCTTTTTTGAAAATTAGTTAAGACCATACTAGAGACTGGGTGCAGTGGCTAGATAACCTTAACAATAGTAAGAAATCTGGATTTCTTTCTGGAATTACTTGGGTGCATTACCTAGCTCCCAAGTAATCCCAGAGGCTGACGTGGGTGGACTGGCTGAACTCACAGGTCAAAAGACCAGCCTGAGCCAGAAGTCACAGCTACTTGGGAGACTGAGGCAAGAGAATTGCTTGAGCCCAGGAATTTGAGGTTGCTGGGAGCTATGACGCCACAGCATTCTTCCAAGGATGACAAAGTGAGACTCTGTCTCATACTAGAGTAGGGCAGGCTCTTAATCCAATATAACTGGCATCCTTATAGGAAGAGACAAATTTGATCAGAAACACAAGAGATAAGATGTCCCTGTGAAAACACAACAGACTGAAGTTCTGTTGCCACAAGGCAAGGAACACCTGTGGCTATAAGAAGCTACAACAGGTAAGGAGGAATTCGCCCATAGAGGCTTTAGAGGGAGCATAATCCTGCCAACACTCTTATTTTAGACGTCTAGTCCTCCAGAACTATGAAAGAATAAATTTCTGTTGTTTTAAGCCATTCACCTTGTGGTACTTATTACGGCAGTCCTACGAACAAATACACTCTTTCCTAAGACACGTAAAGTGACTTAGGCTTGCTCTAGACCATCAGAGAAATCAACTGCACAACACGGGTCTCCTGATTCCAAGTTTCAGGCACTTCTGACCATAATTTATTGATAGTATGCCCGAGTTTAAAAGCTGATTCTGATAACTGATTTTTTTTCTTAACAGCGGAGAGTTTTCCAAATTTCCTAAGAATAACCGAGGAAGAGAAAAAGGTGGAACAAAAATTTCTAAAAATAAGAAAATAACACGTGTTAAAAATTAATACATGAAAAATTAGAAAGAAAAATCTTTCCTGTGACAAAGATACATAAAATGCAAGAAGAGTGTATGTTAATTAATGAGAAAATGTATAGTTTAAAGCACTGTTTTTTTGGGGGGGAGGTTTCATTGAGGGTACAAGAAACCAGATTACACTGATTGCATTTGATAGATAAAGTCCCTCTTACAATCATGTCTTGCCCCCCAAAGTTGTGGCACACACCAAGACCCCACCCCACTCCCTCCTTCCCTCTCTCTGCTCTTCCTTTCCCCACCTCTCCCTCCTTCCTTCTCTCTCTGCTCTTCCTTTCCCCCACCCCCACCGTGTCATTAATTGTCCTCATATCAAAATTGAGTACATAGGATTCATGCTTCTCCATTCTTGTGATGCTTTACTAAGAATAATGTGTACCTCTTCCATCCAGGTTAATAAAAAGGCTGTAAAGTCTCCATTTTTTTAATGGCTGAATAGTATTCCATGGTATTCATATACCACAGCTTGTTAATCCATTCCTGGGTTGGTGGGCATTTAGGCTGTTTCCACATTTTGGTGCTTGTAAATTGAGCTGCAATAAACAGTTGAGTACAAGTGTCCTTATGATAAAGGGATTTTTTTCCTTCTGAGTAGATGCCCAGTAATAGGATTGCAGGATCAAATAGGAGGTCTAGCTAGAGTTCTTTGAGGGTTTTCCATACTTCCTTCCAAAAAGGTTGTATTAGTTTGCAGTCCTACCAGCAGTGTAAAGTGTTCCTTTCTCTCCGTATCCACGCCAGCATCTACAGTTTTGAGATTTTGTGATGTGGGCCATTCTCGCTGGGGTTAGATGATATCTCAGGGTGGTTTTGATTTACATTTCTCTAATAATTAGGGATGATGAACATTTTTTCATATGTTTGTTAGCCATTCGTCTGTCTTCTTTAGACAAGGTACTATTCATGGTCTCTTGCCCATTGATATATGGGATTGTTGGCTTTTTCCATGTGGATTGAGTTCTCTATAGATCCTAGTTATCAAGCTTTTGTCTGATTCAAAATATGCAAATATCCTTTCCCATTGTGTAGGTTGTCTATTTGCTTTGGTTGTTGTCTCCTTAGCTATACAGAAGCTTTTCAGTTTAATTAAGTCATTTGTTTATTTTTGTTGTTGTTGCAATTGCCATAGCAGTCTTCTTCATGAAGCCTTTCCCCAGGCCAATATCTTCCAGTGTTTTTCCTATGCTTTGAGGATTTGTATTGTTTCATGCCTTAAATTTAAGTCCTTTACCCATCTTGAATCAATTTTTGTGAGTGGAGAAAGGTGTGGGTCTATGTTAATTAATGAGAAAATGTATAGTTTAAAGCACTGTTTTTTAAATATAAAAGACAATTCAATCATTCTTAAACCAAAAGCTTCAAAATTGATTTTGGGACATTTGTTACAATTTTACTAATAATTATTCTCTAATTATGTGATAGGAAACACATTTCAATATTAAGGACAATGATGCATGTTTTCATGCTATAAAAGATTAAGATGATCTATCTACTTTAAGAGTACATTCAACTTAGTCAACTCCTAAGGAAAACCATTTCTTTGTATAAATCACTTCTTCAAAATCATGAAATCCATATATTCAGTCATTTCTCTAAATCCAATAAGTTTTCATCACAAAACCAAACTTAACACCAAAACTTGAAGTCTACATTGTCACCACATCAACATTAAATATTAATGCAAATTATGGCTTGCTGAGAACATCCTAAATAGCCTATCACCATGACCCTTGATTGCCTAAAAATAAAATAAAGTTTCTCAACAATTTTTTTAATAGAAATAACCCTTGGATTCTAAAATTCCATTAGTGAAATTAAATATTTTATGTGATTTATTAAAAATTTTTTTTTTACCCCAAACAAACAAACACACAAACACCAAAGTATCTAAAGAAGCTGTAAATTTTTACTTACATACTCAGGTTTTAGTTTTTTATCTCCTCCTCTCACAGCCACTTTTTCTAGTTTATCTATAATGGGCCCAATCATTTCCTCATCTTTAAGCTGAAGCTCTTCATGTATTATTTCTATATCTCGAATAGGATCTACACTTCCTTCAACATGTGTGATATCATCATCTTCAAAAGCACCTAAAATGAATTAAAGGGAAGAAATTCAATAAACAAATAAGATAGAAAGTCATTATGATTACAGGAAGAGAGAAAGATTCCTACCTAGAAGGTTAACAAATAGCTATAATAGATAAATTATTCTGAATTCTATGCAAGTAGGACATGGTGCTTTTTTCACATTTAGTAATACTGAGGGTACTAGCAACAAAACAGTAGTTCAAGAGCCTTGACCTTTCAAAAATTGATTGAAATAAATACAATTATGGTCTTTACAAAAAGAAAATTATGTTCTAGAACTACTGGCATTTCCAAGTTTGGTACATTAAAATATACTGAATTCCAGGCATGAAAGACTTCAAGTTCTAAACTGCACTATTAGGGTTTCCAAGGGAAACCAGATTTAGGGAGGGGGGCCTGAAATCATCTGGCAGACCTCTTCCCTGCTTCAATCTACTTTATCACTGTGGTTCTGACGGTGATTAGATAATGAACCACTCAGACACACAATTTACACAGCAGCTAATTTCATCGGCCTGATTTGAGGGTATGGTTTTTAGGGGGCTATCAAAGAAGCAGATGAAGGTGCATTTGTCATATATGAGTGACAACCATTCACACTATCTGAACAAAATGGTGCTGGCCCTTATTAGAAACACATGCTATTATCACATATTTAAAGTGCAGTTGAAGCCATAATTTCAAATTGCCAACTGGAAACATAGGGTAAAACAACCAGATATTACTGAAGCATGTGTACTGACTTCATGCCCTTTTGAAGACATAATGTGGCAACATAATTCAACTGGGATTTACTCAAATTACCATATAAAGAACAGTATCACAAAAAATGAACAAATACTAAGAAATATTATAAACAAAAAGCAATGATATACCCACAAAACACATTTATAAACAAATTATTTCATTAAAATTACCAATTAGATTATAGTCTCAAAATGAGATGTTTTCTAACAAAGTATCAATTATTTTAGACAGAGGTATCATGGTAATCATGACACAGTCTGAATGAATTTGGTAAGAGAAATGGTGAACATAGCTCATTCTTAGAAACTAAAGACCAAGACATTCTCATATAAAGTTACAAAGAGTTTTTAAATATAATTTCCCAGAATTAAAAATAATAAATTATTTGCATTGAAATATGCATTATTCAGGAAAAATAAAACCATAAGTATACTGCAATTCAAATGTAAGAATTTAAAGTAATATTTAGGTATTATTGACATACAAATGATGTATAATGTCAAATTCATATAAAAAATTAGCAAAAAATGAGTACCTACATTACATTTTACAAATAAACACAACAGACAGTGGTTTAGGTAAATTTTTGGAATCTTTCAAAATATAAAAGAAGTTTTCCTAGAAGCATGATACTATTTACTCTCATCAAGATTTGAGGTATTTTACACAAGTGGCATGGTAAAATATGAAAATAAAAATTAAAATTAGCTTCCTGGCAGTCAAAATAACATGGTTAGTTATAGAAGTAACTACATTTTTCTATGGCACTAGAAGGAAAAATATACCTTGTAGTTGTTTCTACGTAGGGGCCAATGAGTAACTATAGTGATATCCTTAACAACATCTCTATAGTGAATGTATTACAGGTTTTAAATGGCAATTTCTTAATTACAACCCTCAATTTTAACCAAGTGGATAACAGAAAGGAACTTAGTAATTATAATTCTTCTGAAAGCAAAGAAAAGAAAGCTTTCTGATGATCTAAGTAATCCAAAGAAAAAACCCAGACTAAAGAAGGAAGGTGGTGGTAGAGGGATTCACCTATCTTATAACCTTTAAATTATCTTTTTGATTGCACTCTGCCTACACTCTGCCAAGGATAAGCCTTGGAAAAGAGTTATGACTGTATCATGGCAAATCCACTGCCCCTACTATAAGGAAAAAAAACTCAAATCATAGACTCTACACATACTCTGGATACACATTGCTGTCCCATGTCCTGAGGTTAGGAATATTAATATATTTATTTGTATTGTGAGGTGGTAATTTTAATTTATTTTTTAAAATAAATTGAAAAGAATATTTCAATTCAAATATTCATAATTCATAAAATATTAAAAGAATTTAAATTTATTTTTTCAAATAAGCAATTCCAAGTATTAAGATAAAAATTAAGTGAAAATTAAAGATATCCTGTGAAATGAATACCCTTGTGATAAAATAGTGACTAAAATAAATATAAAATAAAAACTTCTATACAATCTGGTGGCCATTTAGGCAGCTTCCCATTTCTTAGGGCTAAAAAGCTAGAGGTTCTTTTCCAAATACATAATCTTAGATCAACAGAACTCCCCATACACTTAGGTTACAGCATTCCTTCACATCTTGTCCTTTTTATTAGTACAGGCTTTAGTGCTTAAGGAAATATAGTCTTTGAAGTCAGATAGAGTTACTAGTCACAGAATCTTAGACAAATTATATAATTTCTATATATCCTGTCTTCATATCTTTAAAATGAAGATGCTGGCCAGGTATGGTGGCTCGTGTCTATAATCCTAGCACTCTGGGAGGCTGAGGCAGGTGGATTGCCTGAGCTCAGGAGTTTGGGAACAGCCTGAGCTGTCTTTTAAAAATAGACAAAAGAAAAACCTGCACTGTGGTAGGTGCCTATAATCCCAGCTACTTAGGAGGCTGAGGCAAGAGGATTTCTTAAGCCCAGGAGTTTGAGGTTGCTAAGAGCTATGATGCCATGGCACACTACCCAGGGCAACAGAGTGAGACTTTGTCTCAAAAAATGAATGAATGAATGAACAAATGAATGAAATAAAATAAAGATACTTCTACCTCTCAAAGAATGGGTATAATTAAATCAGATAATATATGTAAAGTGTTTAGCAGAGAACCAACACACAGAACTCTTGCAGTAATTAAGGTATACTATTTTTTTGTAATGTGGAAATTAGTAATTTAGAAGAATTCTACAGTAATACACTCAACACATTAATTTTGAGTAATACATTTTTATGTTACTCAATGTACTTGGAAAAGGTTAAAATAAACTATAAGAATTTAGTTTATTAGCATACTTTTACCCTAGTCCAGGGCCAAAGTTGTTTCAACTTCACATGAAGCAAAACAATGTTTAGTTTTAGTGCACTGGTAAGTTTAGAAGACAAAGACAATACTATATTATACGGAATCACTTAGTGAGAAAGTTGCTTCCATTTCCATTCTCTTTCAATCATGCCATGTTTTGTTTGTTTGTTATTTCAGATTAATATGATTAGGTTACGTTGTTTACATTTATAAGGTAAAGTCCCAGTTGTAGTTGTGTCCTTCACTCAGGAAGTGAGCCATATACATGTGTGCTGTTCCCATTGGGTAGGAACTTGCCAAGGAGATAGTGATGGGTTATGACGGGATATGAACTTGATACTGATGGGATATGATCTGATTTTTTGATGCTATTGGTCTTAAATGTTTAACATTTCTAAATTTGCCTTTTTATCAACAGAGCAGGCCTCAGCCTTAGAGCTTCTAAAGAAAGTAAAAAGTTTAATAAAACTGTAGTTTTCACTATATTTATCTTTATTATCTTCAATATTGGCAAATGATACTAATTTTCCATGTACATTAACAACAGTTTCTTGTTTCAATAAATTTTACCAAAAATGTGAATTATAATATACAAATGTATAAATTTAAATGCATTTAAATTTAGATTAACATATATAAAATAACCACTTTTTTGGTAAAATTCTATCAAATTTTATTTTTGGTACCTTTCCGTAGAAAGTAAGGTTAGGTAGGACAGGTAAGTAAGACTTCAAGGAGGAGGTGACATTTGAGCTGAGACCAGAATGGCTAGAATGAGAAGGTAATGTGAAGATCTGAGGGAAGAGGTTCTAAGAAATGTAAAAGCCTTAAAACAGAAACAAGCTTCAAATGTTTCAGAAACAGAAATACGGTCATTATAGATGAACCACAGCAGAAGAGGGGAGATAGGTTGAAAGTAGAGCAGTTTCACATAAATCAGAAAGCCATGAGAGTTTTGGTTTTATTCTAGCTGCAATGGGAAGTCACTGAGTGAATAGTTTTATTATACGAAGAGAAGGTAGGGTGGTAAGATATGAATTGGGATTTAAAAAAACTACTTCCCACTCAGTGCCCATAGCACAGTGGTTATGGCGCCAGCCACATGCACCAAGGCTGGCGGTTTGAACCTGGCCCGGGCCAGCTGAACAACAATGATAACTGCAACTGTAATCACAGCTACCTGAGGCCCTCCTCTTGGGCAGGAGAATCACTTAAGCCCAAGAGTTTGAGGTTGCTGTGAGCTGTGACGCCACAGCACTCTACTGAGGGCAACATAGTGAGACTCTGTCTCAAAAAAAGAAAAAAACCCAGCTACTTCAGCTTCTTTAAAAAGAAGAGTTTTAAAATGTATTCAAAGAGAGGAGGATAAGAGTGCCTGCAGAAAGACAAAGGTAGGAGGTGGTTGTAGTGGTGCCAATGAGAGACAACCAAATAAGTGGTAGCCTGAAGTAAGGTTGTAGAGCAGATGAGAAGAAGTGTTTATACTGGAAATATTGGGGATGGACTGGATATAACAAGGAAGGTCATGACTGGAGATATAAAATGGGAGCTGTCAAACGTGTTGAAGTTATGGATTTGAATGATGTCACCTAGAGAGAGCACTCAGATGTCTGGTGGGGGAGGAGGATATGGCAAAAGAGGTTGAGAAGGAGTGATAAGTAAAGTTAGAAAAACTAGGAGCATGCCCTTATGCGAGTGGGGAAAAGAAAATGTTTCAAGAAGGAAGGCATATTCAGCTGTCAGATGCTGTTTAGAGGTAAAGATAAATACAGAAAACCAATCACTGGCTCCGACAAAAAAGTAGTTTTTTGAGAATACTTTTCTAGTTATATCTATTTTCTAAATTATTTATTCCATCCATATATCAGAAATAATAAAACTATGATTCAAGAATGTGAACAAGCATCTATATATACACTTATTTCTTATAACTCAAGTCTAAAAGAGCTAGATTTCAGCACTTCTGAATCCATCAAGTTTTGAGAACATTCCTCTCTATACATTACAAGTGGACTAATAATATAAAGTAAAATACCCTAAGATTTCTCAGTCTGTGAAAGGGAACCCATTTGTCATGAAGGCGGCTACTTTCAAAGGTTCACATTCAAAGTAAGATGGCATAAACACGGAAACAACTTATCCTTGATCAACTACAGGTTGGTCAACCAATACAGAGTCATCAACACCAAATACCACCAAGAACAGATGAAGAAAACTACATTCATATAAGCATTAATATCAAGTGACACGTAATTGTCAGAATTCTCCAAGGTAACTCTATGCCTGAAGACAATAGAGTTAGATACAATAACTATGTTTAGAATTATAAGGGAAGAAAATGTGTCTCAAAAATTTTATTTACAACCAAGCTGTTTTCCTTTTCAGGAATAGAGAACAATGGTGAATAGACTATGCACTTTATTTACTCTCTACACTATAATAAAGCCTAAACAACCACAGGAATACTGTTAATAAAACAGAAAATGGAGGTTATAAACTATGAAAATTTAAAAATACAATTGTGCCTTGGTATATGCAGGGGACCAGTTCCAGGTGGCACTGGCATACTCAAAGTCCCCCAGTCAGCCTGTAGAACGAACCCACATATAGGGAAAGTTGGCCTCTATGTATGCAGTTTCAATCACACTTGGTTGGCAAGAATGTGAGTGGATCCATGAAGTTCAACCTCCTATTACTGAGGGACCAATAGTAATGATGTAAAACGTAAGGGATAGTAGAGGTGAGGTAAAAGCATAAATACACTAATTTCCTCATCATCCGTTGTGCATAATCAATAGATGTGTTATAATGATGAAGCGTGTAATTAAAAAATAATTTCTCTGACTTTTTAGGGTTTGGGGTTTTGTTTTTTCTTTTAAGAGACAGTGTCTCCTCTGTCATCCTGGCTTGAGTACCGGAGCACAATCATAACTCAGAGCAGATCCAAATTCCTGGGCTAAAGCAATCCTCTTGCCTCAGCCTCCAAAGTAGATGGCATCCAGGTGCCTGCCACCACATCTATCTAATTTTTAAATTTCTTGTAGAGATGAGGTCTCACTATGTTGCCCAGGATGGTCTTGAACTCCTTGATTCAAATGATTCTTTGACCTGAGCCTCCCTAAGTGTTGGGATTATAGGTATTAGCCACTCTGCCTTGCCTTTTAGTCTTTTTATGATACTTTTTCTTATTTTTTATGAGTCTCATTTTGTTGCACTTAGTAGAGTGCTGTGGCATTATAGCTCATAGCAACCTCAAACTCTTGGGCTGAAGCAATCCTCTTGCTTCAGTTTTTCATTTTTAGTAGAGAAAGGGTTTCACTCTTACTCAGGTTGGTCTTGCTCTCCTCAGCTCGGGTGATCCACCTGCCTCAACTTCCCCAGAGTGCTAGGGTTACAGGCGTGAGCCACTGCGCTTAGCCCCATGATGCTTTTTCTAAATTCTAACAACATTACTTAAGAATATATCTTTGTAAAGAAAAAAAGTACCTTAAGTTCAATAGTTTCTTCTATATTACTTTTTGGTAATATACTCAAATTCCAAATAAAATCTTTTATTCTATTTAAGAATAACACATACACATGATCACATTTCTCTTAGGTGACAACAACCAAATGTTAATACAAATGATTTCTAGGCATTGATTTTTAAAAAGTTCTTTTATCAGTTTTGTCTCACTTAAACTTTTCATAATGAACATGCAATATTTTATATGAACAAGTTATTATTTTTAAAAAAGATATTTTTAAAAAACACAGTATACTAATTTGCAGAAAAATTTGCCTAAATTTTAGTTAAAATTTTGGTTTTTATGACTAGCCACAAGGAGAAAACCATTGTTATCATAAAAATTATTTTACACTTAATCATTCCTATATATACAAAAGTAAACCCTCATTTTTAAAACTTTGGTAATAGAAGGAAATTAACCGTAGTAGCTTAAATTAGATTCCATCACAAAGACTTCTTACCCAGCAAACACAATATTTCCTTTCAGAACAAAGCACTCTTTTCAAACCTTCTTGACTTCCCTTACATTTCCAAGCCCTTCATGTTCTCCTCTGTTACCCAGCACGTGATCTAACCTTTCCTGCTTCATAAGGAAAACGCCTGTCATCTTTGGAGAACCAACCCCCATTTTGCTGTTACCCAATCTTTTCTTCTTCCCAGAAATAAAATGGAAAACAGTACCTTCTACTATTTCTGGTCAATGTCTCTCCCATCTCTGCTATGGATCCTATCCTTCCAAAGGAAGTTTGCTTCACAGATTGCACCTTTTATTTTCCAAGACCTGCTTCTCTCTCCTATATTTGTATTACCTTCATTTCCACTAACCTTCCCACCAACATTTAAGTAGGCTTTAGCTTCTATATTAAATCAAGACCAGTCATCGTGGACATTAATTCCCACTCCAGCTATTGTTCTTTCCTCCAGTTCAGAGTCCAACTTTTCGAAAGAGCTGTCTATACCTACTCTCCCCACTTCTTGACCTCCTATTTATAACTCAGCCTACTGCAGTCCAGCATATGCCTCCACCAACCTACCAGAAATCAGTCTCAGAAAGGACACTATCATGTCTTCATGATGTTACAGTGGAAACCTGAATGACCACTCAGTAGCACCTAACATCAGAGCACTGAACTTGTCTCTTTCATTGCTTCCAACCACATTCTCTTGATTTTCTTTTGTTTTCTCTGGTCATTTCTTTTCAAGTCATTCCTTTTTCTTGCTGTAACTTCCCCATAAAGGCTGATGTCTCTCTTCACTTTCTTAACACTCTATTATACTCTCAGTAACAGAATTCCCCTCATTTAAATATATTCAGAGATATTGGCCTATAGCTTTCTTTTTTGTTGTTGTATCTTTGGTTTTGGTATCAGGGTGATAGAGGC
>NW_003852443.1:12114366-12115504 GCF_000181295.1 Otolemur garnettii | reverse complement strand
TTCTTTTACTGAGGTCCAGTCAAAATGCATAAATATTTACTTGGTGAGATATATCTGGATATTCACATAGTATTACATATTCTGCATAACATTTGTTTCTTGTTATGATGTGGGAGATATGATGAGTTGGCTCTTTTCAATGATTGTAAATGGACCGAAGGTTGATCAGTTAACTCATTCACTCAAAGGTTGTCTCATTCCATAAAGATATGAGAAAAAAGGATAAGTCCGTGTTCTGTTTAGGATGCTAAATAAACTGTGAAGTGCCTTGGAAATAAAAATAATACTTTGGAAATTCAGGACTTCAGTGAACTGCTTTGCGTTACTTAAATTTGAGTTGTATTCAGAAGCAAGCATCCCTGGATAGATGTAGACATAAAGTTTTAAAACACATGATGTGGCTGGGTGCAGTGGCTCATGCCTATAATCCTAGCACTTGGGGAGGCCAAGGTGGGTGGATTGCTTGAGCTCACCAGTTCAAGACCAGTCTGGGCAAATGCAAGACCCTGTCTCTACTAAAAATAGAAAAACTGAGGCAAGAGGATTGCTTGAGTCAAGAGTTGGACATTGCTATGAGCTATGAAGCCACGGCACTTTACCCAGGAGGACAGCTTGAGACTCTATCTCAAAAAAAAAAACAAAAAACCAAAAAAACAAAAAAAAAAACCACCCCAACACATGATGTATTGAAGAGTATAAGCTGCACAACAATACTTCATTTTTAATTTTTCTTAATTTTTGAAAGGGCTGTTGCAGTGAGGACCAAAAATCCTGCTGGATGAATTCTAAAAGAGCTCTAACACTTCACAGGAATACTTCACAAACAGTCAAAGAAACCTTGTGCTATGATTGAAATGTGTCCCCCAAAAGTTCATATGTTAGAAACTTGGTCCCCAGTTCAGCAGTATTGAGAGGTGAGACCTCTGGGAGGTGATTAGTTCATGAGGGCTCTGTCCTCTGAATGGATTAATACAGTCACAGATCAACAAATTAATGGTAATTGATGGAGTAAGCTAGTCATCATGAGAATGGGTGTGCTATAAAAAGCCAGTCTGCCATGTCTCCTGAGCCGCCTCATCATGTGATGCACTGCACTGCCTTAGGACTTCACAGAGAGTCTCCATAGAGAGAAGGCCCC
>NW_003852443.1:12113044-12114217 GCF_000181295.1 Otolemur garnettii | reverse complement strand
GCACTGCACTGCCTTAGGACTTCACAGAGAGTCTCCATAGAGAGAAGGCCCCCACCAAATGTAGCCTCTTGACTTTGGAGTTCCCAGACTCCAAAACTGTAAGAAATGAATTTCTTTTATTTATATTACCCATTCTCATATGTTCAGTTATGGAAACACGAAAATAGACTAAGATATCTTAATATTCCAAATAGCATGTCTAGAGTTTCCTGGGGAATAAGAGGGCATGTGGTCAAGATAAACCTATTTGACTTCTTCTTTTTCCACCTTCTATCACTATACAGTGCAAAGATAAAGAATTCCTTGGTATACAACTAATAAATAAATTGCTACCCTATCAACATGTATATAAACCAAAATATGCTTTGCTAAATATAAGTTTTCCAAATGAAGAAGACTTCTTTTATATATATAAAACAATGTGTTAAACTTACGAAAATTAAAAACAAAAATCAAAATAATAGGATCTTGCTATCAACAGCCGGACAATCTGATTGGGAAATAAATCATTAGCACAGGTAAAGAAGATAAAGAGACCAGATGCAGTAGCTCACACATATAATTCTAGTACTCTGGGAGGCTAAGTCAGGAGGATCCCTTGAGCCCAGGATTTCAAAACCAGCCTGAGCAAGATTGAGACCCCATCTTTACTAAAAATGTAAAAATTAGCCAGGCATTGTGGCAGGTGCTTATAGTCTCAGCTATTTGGGAGGCTGAAGCAGGAGGATACCTTAAATCCAGGAGAGGTTGCTGTGAGTTTTTTGACAGGATGGCACTCTAGCCGGGGGCAAGAGAGTCAGACTCTGGTTCAAAAAGAACAACAAGAACAACAACAAAAAGATGATGAAAAAAGAAGAAGATGAAAAGGCATGACAAGTAACAGGGAAAAGCAGCAGATAGAAAATAAAGGTTAAGATGAACAAAGCTTATCAGAGAGTTGCCCATAGTAAGAAACTGTTATGAAGAGTAATAAAAGATAAAACTTTATTACATGATGTAAATATGGAGGATAGGGAAGTCCAAATATCAAGGTAAGTCTGGAGTTCATCTACTAGTCAACAGGGAGCCAATAATAGTTCTTATGTTAATGAGTAATAAATGGAAAGCAGCATTTTAGAAAGACTAACCAGAAGCAAGAAATTAGCTAAAAGCAAGTTCCAGATATTATAAGAA
>NW_003852443.1:12109839-12111959 GCF_000181295.1 Otolemur garnettii | reverse complement strand
ACACTGGAAAATGCAAGTTTCTATTTATTTTATATAAGTGACATGACAAAAGTTCTTTATTATGTGGGGGTCGGTGCAGTAGCACACTCCAAATGCTCTGATTTAGGCCCAGCCAGTGGTTCACGCCTGCAATGCTAGCACTCTGGGAGGCAGAGGCGGGTTGATTGCTTGAGCTCACAAGTTTGAGACCAGCCTGAGCAAAAGTGAGATTGTGTCACTACTAAAAATAGAAAAACTGACGCAACAGGATCACTTAAGCCCAAGAGTTGGAGGTTGATGTAAGCTATGGTGCCATGGCATTCTACCCAGGGTAACAGGGTAAACTGTCTCAAAAAAAAAAAAGCCCTAATTTAGTACTTTAAGTTCAACTTTACGGATACACTTAAACATTCTAGTGTTAATCTAGGTAAAGACCCTTTCCATGTTGACAACAAAACCAGAATCTATTCCACAGCTGGAGCTTGAGCTTATTAATATTGAGATTTATCTCTGTATAAAATATGTAGTTTTAACCACTTTCCTTAAGTTAGAAAGTATTAGAAGGGCATCTTAATGTATTATATTTTCTTCAAAAACCAACTTGCCTAATAATATCAGAGAATAAGGCAATTTTTTTTTTTTTTTTTTTTGCTGATAACATAGAAAGCCTATTCTATTCTCTCTCTCTATTTTTATTAAGTCATTTGTACATAGATAATAAATACATTTATGGCATTATGAAATTCAATGTGTTGATTATTTGTACAAATTGGAGTGCTTAAATATAGCCTTCACCTCAATTACCTAATTATAGGATTAAGACATTTGTGTTCTACACCTGATAGATCCAACTTGTACTTGCAATATGCTCCATAGGTGTGGTCCCCCTACCAACCCTCCCACTATCAACCCACCCCCCTCCCCTTCCCCACCTTCATCCTAGGCTATAGTTGTGTTTCGAATAAGGCAAAATTTATAATAAATTATAAAAAACATAAATTATTCTGCTAACAAAATTCCATTAAAATGGATGTAGATTTAAGTCTTTAGCCTTCAGAGTTTGGAGTAAATGAAAAGAGTTGTATCAACCAAATTGTAGTTATTTTAAGTGGATACACTTATAGATCTTTGAAGAAAAAAATTTGTAAACATGTAAAAATAGAAATACTTGGTCTAGCAATGTAAACTGTTAATTAGTTGATTACTTGATGCAAAAGCATAAATAGAATAGTATGTATGACTGGAGTTGGTGGGTTATATAAACAATAACAAATCTAAGTAGTCTTCATCGTCTTCAATATTTGTTTTCTTTTTTTTTTTTTTTTGAGACAGAGCCTAAAGCTATCGCTCTGGATAGAGTGCCGTAGCATCACAGCTCACAGTAATCCCAACTCCTGGGCTTAAGCGATTCTCTTGCCTTAGCCTCCGAAGTAGCTGGGACTACAGGCACCCGCCATAACGCCTGGCTATTTTTTGGTTGTAGTTGTCATTGTTGTTTGGCAGGCCCGGGCTGGATTTGAACCTACCAGCTCTGGTGTATATGGCTGGTGCCTTAACCGCTTGAGCTATAGGCACTGAGCCTCAATTTTTTTTTTTCTAAGGAAAAAACTATCATGTGAGATATAGCAAAGGCCCTAAAATAATTCAGTCTATGCGATAAGCTTATTATTTAATAATGGAATAGAAAATAGAAATACAGGTCACTAGAAGTATTTGCTTTTGCTCTATTTGTCTTTCCTTTCCTCTCCTTGGCTCTTCTCTCATTCTCAGGGAAGGCTCTAAAACTAAACGTGGGCCAAGAGGAAGAAAACTACCATCCCTGTGACATATTAAAGAAATGATAAGTGATTCATGTAGGACTTCTACACAAAGTAAACACGTGGAAGCAATCAAGCAACACTATAAGTAAAAATAATTTTGAATCTCGAGATAAATAAATAAGTACTTAGCATGGGAGAGAATAATAAAGTCAGTCAGTTTCTAAGAAACTTTAAAAGTTTTAGTTCATTATTTTCTCCTAATTTCAAGAGTTCATTTAAATTAAAAATATACTTTTAAGAAGTGGATAGGCTCAATGCCTGTGGCTCAAGTGGCTAAGGCGCCAGCCACATACACCTAAAGTGGTGGGTTCGAATCCAGCC
>NW_003852443.1:12045851-12108958 GCF_000181295.1 Otolemur garnettii | reverse complement strand
CGCTGAGTCAGGTTTTACATTTTTAGTTGTTGCAACATATTAACTCTTTCCAAAGAAGAAGACAGAAAAGAAATATCTTAGTGAGAACTAGTATTCATCTTTCAATAAGATTTTCACTTCTTATTCCATATTACTAGATATTTAAATGTATAAAAGGCAAAATTAATCAATGATAGTTTTAATTAATAATGAGATTCTGCCCTACTTCCAATGTTCAACTAGTTGTTTTTGTTGTATTTACCCTTGCCAATAGCTATTTGCTAACTTCTCAACTTCTAAAACATCACTTAGCCTTCTACCAGTAGAAAAAGCCCTATATAAACTGTCCTTACCCCACCCTTCCAACCTTCTCACCACCAGCGTTGTCCATAAATCCTCCACTCAAGCCAAACTCATTAAACACTGAAAGTTCCTTATTTGCTCATTCCTTTTCTTGGGCTTCAAAGATATAATAAATGTCCTTTTTTTCTATTACAAACTACATCCATCTTTAAAACGTGTAACTTTGTTACTGCTCATCTACAAGGCAATTCCAGAGGAATTCAGGTCTAAGAGATCTTCTATGATACCTGAGTCATATAAGACCTGTAATGACTTGTTTGGAATGAAATGCAGTTAAAGCAATGGTTAAATAGTATATTACCCTAAATATGGCCTATGAGAAAGTCCATTTGTATATCTTTCCAAGAAGTTATGCTGTAAGGAGAAAAAAAGTACCGAGAGAAATTAACAAAAACTAGAAATCTCTCTTTATTACCAGTACTACAAGGAATGAATAAAGGGGTCACTGAACCCTCCATTATTCAAGAAATAAACTAAACAGCAAATCAGAGATTTAACCTAATGTTGGTGCCTATGGTATTCCTCTCTCAATCAAACTGAACTACTCTCAGCACTTTCATTTTTTATTATCCATGTTCTTTCCCCCCACTTCTACCTTTTGAAAAAAGCGCACATCTTTCATGGCCTAACTAAATGATACCTTCTTAGCAATGCCTTCTCTAACCATACCCTCTATTGGAACTGCTACTGTCCATTCTATTCATGTAGCCTATAGCATGTACAGCTAGTGTTATGATGTGTGATTCTATTCCTTGTTAACCTATAGATTATGTCTTGAACATCTTTCTAGTTCTAGTTTGCCTTGGTCAAAGCTGATACAGAATTGGGTAAAAAATGAAGCAATGAATGAATGGATGTTTCAAGCACTCAGAAAGGAAAAACTGTTAGAAGGAAACTACAGATTTGAGATGAAGCTAAACATGCAGCACACAGTGAGACATTTAGCGAGCATTTCCAAGAAGCCAGTGCTAAGCTATCAATCACAAAAATCCCCAAAGAGGCAAAGCATAAAACATGGCAAACTACAGACTGCAGTAACAGACAGAAAAAGTTTCTTGTGTTTTATCACTTCATGCCTGAACTGCTGAACTATTACTGATGGATATTCACTTACTTATTTTCTGAGGACTTCTTGGGTATACTGCACTAGATTACGTATTTTGGTAAATACGATTTGCAAAATATGTAAATTAAATTAAAAGAAAACAAAAGCATACCTATATAGTATTCCAAGACAATAAATGGAGAGAGAGAAGAGAGAAAGAGAAGAGATTCATCAGCATGAATTGGGATTCAGAGGGGAAGCCTTTCATTCAGGAACAGATAATAGTGAAGAGAAACAGAGAGTAGAGGACATTCCAGCAGGACAGAAGTGTAAGTGTAACAAAAGTGATTAAGGCACAGCAGACTCTGCAATCAGAATGTCTGGATTCAAATCTAGATTTCAGACTATGTGATTAGTTGTGTAATTAATTTCTCTGTGCCTTAGTTTCCTTCCCTGTGAAATGTAGATAATAATAATATCTACCTCAAAAGATAGTTCTGAAGATTCAAAGTGATAATATCAGTAAATAGCTTAGGATGATGCCTGGCACATAGTAGGCACTCAAAATACATAAGCTATATTTATAAACGAGAAGCTAAAGACAAGGTGTGTACCAAAGTTTCTAAATCCTGGCATTATAAACATTTGGGGGCAGATAATCTTTGTGATGCATTGTAGGGTGCTTACGAGCATCCCTGACCTCTATAAAATGCCAATAACACACATGGAGATCAAAAATGTCTCCGGACATTGCCAAGCCCTGGTGAGATGCATCAGTGCATAATAAACAATGAAGGTGGGGCTGTGCAGCAACAAAAAGATGTTCATAGGTTCAAAGGTGTAGATGTTAATTAAAAGGTTTTAACACAGAATTGAGGAGTTAAAATTTTATCTCTTAGATTATAAAATTCTTATAGAGATTTTTGGAGAAGTGTTCTTGTGATCTTGCTCTTGTTGGCTTGTTAACTCTCACTCGATTGCTGGTAGGCCACAGGTTGGACAGCCTTGCTTTAAATGATTCTGTCAGTGATGTTTACAATCTAATAGCCCAGAAAGGGACTGATGGTCACAAACAAAAATAGATGACTGTTGGTTACTACTAATAGTTACAGAAATGACATGGAGGAGTCAAATCTAAAAACTATATTAAAGAAAACAGAGGCTCGGTGCCTGTGGCTCAAGTGGCTAAGGCGCCAGCCACATACACCTAAGGTGGCGGGTTCAAATCCAGCCTGCCAGACAACAATGATGGTTGCAACCAAAAAATAGCCGGGCGTTGTGGCGGGTGCCTATGGTCCCAGCTACTTGGGAGACTGAGGCAGGAGACTCGCTTGAGCCCAGGAGTTGGAGGTTGCTGTGAGCTGTGATGCCACAACACTCTACCCAGGGGGACAGCTTGAGGCTCTGTCTCAAAAAAAAAAAGAAAACAGAATAGCATTTACAAAGATTTTTTTTCTAGTGGGTAAGAAGAATAATATCAAATTAAGACGAAATCAAATATGTCTGGTTATTCAATTGCAGTTAGCCACTTAAAGATACATCTTTTAAGAAATATACTTAACAAATGTTTACTGAATATTAATTGCAAAGAGAACAATGCCAGGAGCTAGAAGGCACATTTCTAAGATAAGGAAAAACTGAACAACATTAGTTTCTGCTTTCAAAGGTGTTTACAATTTAATAGAGGAGACAGATTAGCACATAATATATACAGGAAAGTAAACCAAAGATGAAGGCGAACAGGAAAGGAGTCAGTGTTCAATACAAGTTGATGGAAAAAAGAAAACCTCAAACTTTCGAACTGCAACATTTGAAATAGTATTATAAAGATGCTATTTAAAATTTAAATTAAGATTCATCAGGTTTTGGATTGGTGTCTATAGCTCAAGATGCTAAAGCGCCACATACACCAAGAGCTGGTGGGTTCGAATCCAGCCCTGGCCTGCCAAACAGTGACAACTACAACCAAAAAATAGCCAGGCGTTATGGCAGCCACCTGTAGTCCCAGCTACTTGGGAGGCTGAGGCAAGAGAATCACTTAAGCCCAGGAGTTGGACATTGCTGTGAGCTGTGATGCCATGGCACCCTACCCAGGTTTTAAGGCTCTGTCTCAAAAAAAAAAAAGATTCATCAGGTTTGATCGAAGTATCACTATTTTTTAATCTCATATTTAAGGTATATTGATGCTGTGAGAAGAGATAAAATATTGTCTCCAGAGTTTGAAACTGCTGTTTACATGCTCGAAAAATGTAAACATATGACAGGTATTAATCAGTCAAGTAAGTGGCTGGCTATAATTTTAAAAATAACCATTTTATAGCCTTGATTTATAATATCAATGAATTCTGATTTTTACCTAGTTTTTCTAAGATATAGAAGGGAGAATAAAAGGCATGCAAGAGGGAAGACTCACCAAGAACACTTGGTGTTATGATAGGAAGATGATGATTTGACTAAAGCAACACGACACAATAAAGATCACATTCTTGGGGTTTAAATGAAAGTACTATGAAGGTACATGTCCTCAAACCAGATAATATACTTCATCAAATAATTATACCCTTAAATATAATAACCCATAGTTCTAAAATGAGAACAGAAACATGGAAGGAAGGATAAGGCCTAAAGGAATTAAAGATAAGCAGCCATGCCCTTTGGGAGCAGATTATGCAAGTTTTCAGATGCAACCTACTCTATAGAGATTTCCAGAATTACTATTGGCAACCCTGAAGGCCTTGTGAGCCCCCACAAGATCTCCATCAACACTTAAGCCACAGCAAAAATCACCACCAGGTGGTGCCAAATCAAAGCCAGTACCACATGGTTTGGACAGACCACCTTCTTGTGACACCCCCATAGCCCAGAGCCAGCTATGCAGGTTCACCACTTACTTCACTCACCTAGCAATAAAGTGACCCCATATTTTATGCAACTGACACTTCTGGACTCACATAGTACATTATGGAAGAGAATTGGTTATTATATTGTATTCAGGGGGAAAGGAAGTTACAGCTGGACTTTTTTTAAGAAGAGTAGTTAAAAATAAATAAAATTTTAAGCTTTAGGTCATACATTTCATAAATATGAACTCAGATGAATTCTTTAAAATAATCAAGAAATAACGCTGGGCACGGTGGCTCATGCCTGTAATCCTAGCATTCTGGGAGGCCAAGGAAGGTGGATCACCTGAGCTCATGAGTTCAAGACCATCCTAAGCAAGAGCTGTCTCTAAAAATAGTTTGTCGTTGTGGCCGGAGCCTGTAGTCTCAGCTACTTGGGAGGCTGAGGCAAAGGAATTACTTGGGCACTGGAGTTTGAGGTTGCTGTGAGCTATGAGGCCATGGCACTCTGCTGAGGGTGACAAAGTGAGACTCTGTCTCAAAAAATAAATGAATAAATAAAATAAAATAATCAAGAAATAATAAAAATGCAGAGTACAAAAAGTTGTGACATAATCAAGACTTTAAATAGTTAAAACTTGAATACAATTAATGTTTCAAACCTTTCCCACATGGCTCTACTAAGGAACCATGATATTCACAGTCTTCAACAAAGGTAAAAAAAAAGTTATCACTGATCCCCTGACAAAAGTTAAAAAATTCCATTAGCTCTTTTGTCTTCAGAGCTATCTTTTTTTTTTGCAACAGAGTTTCACTATGTCACCATCAGTAGAGTGCTATGACATCACATCTCACAGCAACCTCCAACTCTTGGTCTTAAGCGATTCTCTTGCCTCAGCCTCCCAAGTAGCTGGGATAACAGGCACCTGCCACAATGCCCGGCCATTGTGTTGTTGCAGCTGTCATTGTTTTTGGTGTCCCAAGCTGGGTTTCAACCCACCAGCCTCAGTTCAAACAGAGGCTGGCACCCTACCCACTGAGCTATGGGCATCGCCAGCTATTTTATCTTTATAGCATAAAATAAGGGACTACCAAACTAAAAACGAATCTCCTTATCCCCCCGACCCTCAATGTAAAATCAAAACACACACACACACAAAATGTTTCTCTAAATTCTTCTAAGAATCACCACAGGCTTGGCACCCGTAGCACAATGGTTACAGCATCAGCCACATGCACTGAAGGTAACCGGTTCGATCCCAGCCCGGGCCAGGTAAACTTTGACAACTGCAACAAAAATAGCCAGGCATTGTGGTAGGTACGTGTAGTCCCAGCCACTTGGGAGGTTAAGGCAAAAGAATCGCTTAAACCCAAGAGTTTGAGGTTGCCGTGAACTGTGACACCATTGTACTCTATTAAGAGTGACATAGTGAGACTCTGTCTCCAAACAAACAAACAAACAAACAAAAAGAATCACCACAAAATTTCCAATGAAAGACTTCATGGGAAAGGCCAGGCACGGTAGCTCATGCCTGTAATCCTAGTAGTCTGGGAGATCTAGGCAAGTGGATTGGTTGAGCTCAGGAGTTTGGGACCAGCCTGAGGAAAAGCAAGACCCTGTCTAAAAATAGCCAGACCTTGTAGGAGGCACCTATAGTCCCAGCTATTTGGGAGGCTAAGGCATGAGAATCACTAGAGCCCAAGAATTCAAGGTTGCTGGGAGCTATGATGCCCTATGGAGGGTGACTGAGCGAGACTCTGTTTAAAAAAAAAAAATGACTTCATGGAAAACTTACTCCCTTCCATTTCCATGTTATTCCCCTCAACACCAGATTTTAGCACTGCTTATATATGTTATACCTGTCAAGATCTGATGACTGTATGTTATGTATTCATCTGAACAGAACCACTACACTTAGTTACAGGCTATCATCAACCAATTCATTCTCTTGCTAAAATCAAGTCATCCAATTACTCCTTGACTAATCAAGGCTGTTTTGGCTTTTTCTTTTTTCAAAAGGTACTCAACAGCATAAACAGTTCACTTACAAGAAATGGAAAGGGGCTAATCAGCAGAATTATTGTTTTGCTCCTACAATTTGCAGTATTTAAATTTAGTTGCTGATTGGACTGAAAGTTTTATGATATAGCATATGAAACCAGTTTAATACAACTATGAAGCTGTGTAGCTGTATTGTCTTGCCATTGCTACCCTGTTCTACTTTGCAGGATAGATAATTGACTACTTTCTTTAAAATAAGGTTATATAAAAATAATAAATTTCAGCCTGCTTTCTCACATACACTGGTTTTATAAACAAAGGTATACAAACTATTAATTCTGAATCATAATGTTTAAAGTTAACACCTGTGCAAACACACACACATAAGATAACATCACAATTGCTCAGGTGTTTCATCTACATTTATTTTAGACTCCAAGAAATAATAAACTAAGGATACATCATTTAATTATTATTTTAAAAAATAAAGCTTATCTAAAATAAGAATATGTTTTAAATAAATACATGTTACCCCTCATATAATAAATAAAATAATGAACATTAATTTCTAAATGATGATGAATACTTTAATCACAAGAATAATTCTGGGTGCACATAAACTATAAAATAAAATCATTACCCATCAGTCTTGCTACTCTTATCTATATGGAATTTCTGAGAGATTATCTAACAGAATGACTAATGCTGAAATACCAAACTAAAAGTCTGAATTATATTTAGTAAGCATTTATGTTATATTTATTAGAAATCATTTAAAGGAAATGGTTTTATGTTAAACTCTGAAATCTTCAGAAAATTTTGAAAAGAAATGGGATCCATTGTTTAAATATTTACTTTGTTAAATACAAAAACACATTAACCAAAATGACATTTACCTTATAGGAGGAAGCAGAATTACTTTTTAATAGCATTACAAAATGCTACATTAAATAGGTTAGATTTTTAAAATTTTAAACCATAAATAAATTTCTTCTGGGCAGTGCCTGTGGCTCAAAAGGGTAGGGTGCTGGCCCCATATGCCAGAGGTGGTGGGTTCAAACCCAGCCCGAGCCAAAAACTGCAAAAAACCCAAACAAACAAAAAGCAAATTTCTTTTATACATTAAAACAGTGCTATGCACTAACCATCAACCAGAACTTACATAAAGAAAGGAAAACAGACACAAAAAGGATTAAAGTGATTTCTGAATCTTTCAGATATGCATACATGCAAATAACACATATAAGTAATGTTACATGTCAGTTAATCCTCCACAGGCTTATATTTTGCACACTAAGACTTATCTAGAAATGAAATTCCATACAGAGTTGTAAAACTATACTTCCACTAAATGTCTGAGAGGATCATTCAACATATACATAAACATTTCAGAAAAGCCTTAATTTCACAAATGCATTAACAAGGGACATAAATGCCAGTACTTTTCAAATGAACTAACATCAATTTTCAAAAAAAAACTTACTACCATTTTAATACTTAAAAAAAAATTTAACCTGGTCATCGATGCTAAAATTCAAGGAAGCAAATAAATTAAAAACCTAAATAAATTAACAGAGAACTAATATTCTTTAGAGATAAATATTTCCTCAGAGTAGGCACACCTGCCAATATATTAAAACTAAGTAAAATCAAGTACAAAAGTGATAAATCAAATGCCATGGTAGACTTGACTTCTCGAGACAGCATTTTCAGCCGTCTTTTGTGGCTTTGTTTGGCGCCATAGTCCTTTAAGTTTTGTCTTCATAAAGCCCTAACTAGTTGTAATCATTTGCAGCCTAATTGTGGACATTTATCTGCTTTTCTTATGCATAGAACATAGCTATTAAAGCTGAATGGTGATGGTGTGAAGTATAGGTTAAATTGGGTGAAATTAAAGCAAATTACTCCGGGATGTGGAAATCTGAAAATAGAAACCACCAATGATTTGCAACCCTCTTGATGATCAGCTTCACAGAACCCTAAACGACAAGAAAACTTACATATTTTAAAGTTAACTAGGTTTTTAAAAATAATATGTATAAATGTATTTTTAACAACATGCACCTCTTAGTAATGGTGGAAAGATTATTTGTTTAACTCAGCTGCAATGTTAAAAGGATCTTGAGTTTCTATTTTAAACAGTGCAGTTCAAATTTAAAATAAGATTTCCTTGCCTTTACATAAATTTTTACCTATAAGAATGCATCCAACTATATAAAACATGTATTATTTGTTAAAGTTTTAGCCCTTAATAAAAGTATTAATAATATTAAACACAACATAACACTGAAGTTATAGTAACGAAAGCAAATCAACAATTTATATCATTATGTATAATATTATAACATGTATTATATGTTATATGCTATATTATATGTTTTTTATTTATAAACATATTGTAAACATATTGTAAATATGCTATATAAAAATATGCATGTGACTAGTATAAGGTAACATACAGAGGCTTAGCAATAAATGTAAAACTTTAAAATGTAAGAATATTATTTTCACTTACTGAAAATCTTACTGCTTTGGACTAAGACAATAAAAACATATGTCCACAGGCGGCGCCTATGGCTCAAAGGAGGAGGGCGTCAACCCCATATGCTGGAGGTGGCAGGTTCAAACCCAGCCTCGGCCAAAAAGTGCAGAAAAAAAAATGTCCATTTGCATCTTGCATTAGATGCAAAGTAGTACTAAAAAACACTAGACCACAATTTAGATCAGTTTAAAGTGGAAAAAAGTTTCCAGCAATAAAATTGATATTCTTCCTTCTTTTATTGACTGCTATGTAAAACGTATATTTTAAAATCAGGCATGGTGGTACCTGTGTGTGGTCCCAGCTACTGGGGAGGCTGAGGCAAGAGGATTGCTTCATCCTGGGAGTTGAGGCTATAGTGAGCTATAATCATGTTACTGCACCCCAGTATGGGCAACAAAAGCAAGACCCTGTCTCTTAAAAAAAAAAAAAAGCAGGTTTAAATATCTGGGGAGATATGAAATTATATATGATGTGGCCCATACCTTCAAGGAGCTTACAGAATAGTTGGAGAAATAAGAGAAGCTTATGTAACTAAACCATAGCAGCAGGAAATGGCACCTATGTAAAGAGGACTCCTGATGTAAGAGTTAGGAAGGAATGAGCAAAAGGGGAGTGGATGAAGAGGTTTTCACAGAAGTTATGAACCTTAAAAGATAAAATTTAGCTAGAGGTACAGGAAAGACAAGGGTGGAATCCCTAAGGTACATTCAGTACACAAAGAGGAATGCAGGACAGAGAAGAGCGCAATGGAAAATGTACTAATGCTTGAAAATGAAGAGCCTTGAGGACCAGACAGAAAATAGAATTCCCAGAAAGCCATGAATGTTTTAAAAGAGGCAGTAACATAATCAAATGTAATGACCCTTCAGTGGCAATGCATCTAATTTCTCAATGGCCAAATCACAATTACAGGTGATATGCCAAAGATGTGGTCCTCTGGAATAACAGCAGTATCCCTGAGCCCTACACATGTTCCTCTTCCCTTGCCTGGCTATGAAGGTACTGCTTCCTATTTAATAACCGTATGCTTACACATTCATTATCTTTGTGTTTTGCTGTTAGCATAGTACAAAACCTAATATTCACTGTAATATTCAACTACTGTTGGATTTTTCTTTATTTTTTCCCCTAAACTTGGTTGTAGGGATATTTGTGTAATAAGTTGACCACCAAAGGGACTGCAACAAACTGGTCAACATACAGAGGTGGTCAACATAAGGAACTAGGCTACTGTACTGATACGTACATGTGGTGCATGTCCAGTCTATGAAAATGAGTTCAACTTAAAGAGGCAGTCAGTGTAGGAAGGTGATCAACTATGGAGGCGCTACTGTATTTTAAAACCATGGCAATAATACATACTTCTAAATAACACTGTAATGCTAGTAAGACTTGAGTTAGAAATTTAACAAAATACATATAATTATTTCATACTTTGTGAAAAATAGATTTTGCCTCCTCTGTGAAATAAAATCCAAATTCTCAGACAGAGTCATTATGAGATATAAGAATGGTTGAGAACCACTGACCTTGAAGGAAGAAACTGGAGGAAAAAGAGACTAGAACAGTGATTCTTAAAAATATTCTATGGCTTGGCGCCTATAGCTCAACCGGCTAAGGTGCCAGCCACGTACACCTAAGGTGGCGGGTTCGAATCCCCAGCCTGGACCCGCCAAACAACAACAACGGCTGTAACCAAAAAATAGCCGGGCATTGTGGCGGGCGCCTGTGGTCCCAGCTACTTGGGAGGCGGAGGCAGGAGACTCGCTTGAGCTCAGGAGTTGGAGGTTGCTGTGAGCTGTAATGCCATGGCACTCTACCCAGGGGGATAGCTTGAGGCTCTGTCTCAAAAAAAAAAAAAAAAAATTCTATAATGAAGATGATTCCCAGCCCTCTCCTTAATTCTGGGTTACTAGGGTCCTACCTGGAATTCTGTATTTTAAACAAAACCTATGTCTGATATAGGTGGTTCCAGGGTCACACTGATCAGAAAAAGAGAGCCCAAGCAATAATTAATTACTAAGGCCAGTTAAATGGTAATAAAAATAAACTGAAGTAAAAAAAAAAAAAAAGTACTTCCAGAAAAGACCAACAGAAACTAATGGCAGATTGTAATAAGGGATGCAAGGCTACTTTAACATATGCAAATCCATAAATGTCATCCACCATATTAATAGAAGCAAAAACAAAGACCATATGATCCTCTCAATAGATGCAGAAAAAGCATTTGACAAAATTCAGCATCCTTTTCTAACAAGAACACTTAAGAAAATAGGCATAGGTGGCATATTTCTTAAGCTGATTGAAGCCATCTATGACAAACCCAGAGCTAACATCATACTGAATAGAGTAAAACTGAAAGCTTTTTCCAGTTAGAACTGGAACTGAACTGAAACCAGAAAGGATGTCCACTATCTCCACTATTATTCAACATTGTGCTGGAAATTCTAGGCAATGCAAGCAGGCAAGAGAAGGACATAAAGGGCATCCAAATGGGGGCAGGGAGGTCAAACTCTCACTCTTTGCTGATACATGGTCTTATACTTAGAAAACCCCAGAGACTCAACCACAAAACTAAATTTTTTTAAATTTAAAATTTGATAGGCATTTTCTCTTCTCTCCAAATTCACAAAATTGCAAACACCAATTTCAAGTCTGACACTGGCACATACAGATTTGTTGTTAACTCTCCAACATCTACCTATAACCTATGACCCCCAACTGCTTCTTAGGAATTTAGATAGTTTCAGGTTAGAGTTCTATCTACAATAAGTAGTCAAAGAATGAGCATGTGACCTAAGAGGGCCGAACTGGAGTAAACATCAAAAGTTTTTACTTCAAGACTAGGGCAAAGTCATTCTTTCTTCCCAACGGATGTGAACTAAAAACCAGGTGGCCAGTTAAATGCAGGAAACCATCTTAGGACCATGAGAGTAACCAGGCTTAGGATGAATCAAGTTGGCCAAAAGGGAGAGAGTAGAAACAGAAAGAAATTAAGTTCTTAGAGATAGTCTGAGCCAGTGTGTCAATGTACTTGAAACAATGTATCTTATCTTCTCAGTATTGCAAATTAAAA
Organism: Otolemur garnettii; assembly: GCF_000181295.1. NCBI lineage: Eukaryota > Metazoa > Chordata > Mammalia > Primates > Galagidae > Otolemur > Otolemur garnettii. Next base: position 12,097,111 of record NW_003852443.1, on the reverse strand, counting down.
TTATACTGTAACTGGAAGTATTATAAATCATACACTGTGCTTCCAATCATAAATAAAACATTGTGATAGTATCTACTATTCCATATTTAAAGATGGTACACAGCAAAGACAAGGGTGGAATGCATAAAGTATATTCAAGAAACTAAATGTGTATGAGAGAAATACATCTAATTGCTATAAAAAGTGAAAGGATATGTTCAGGTGAATAGTCCTGGCTTCATAAATTATGATTTTTGCTGTTAACTTCTTCCATTGTCATATAGCTAACATCAATCTTTCTAGCCTCAGGTTTCTTCATTTATAAACACTGATAATATGTATTGAAAAAGAAATTATGCAGCAAAATCTCTGACACAAAGAAAGTATATAACAAATATCAGTCCTAGTCCCCCCCTCTTTCTGGAAATTTCATATCAAGAAAATTCTTGCTCCCTTTCACCTAATTATCCAGTCTACCTAGTTTAAGTTTTCTTTCTTAAACACAAAATGATTTGTTTAAGCAATATTTAAGCACTTATTATAGCTAAGAGTATTACCTATCAAAAATTTGGATTAGTTTGTCAAATTAAATAATTTCAGTAAGAGACAAAAGGAAACATGTTTTATAAGATAATGGGAATGCCTTTCCTTTTTTCATTGTCTAGCAAATGATTTATCATTCAAAACTCAAATGTCACTTCCTAATACTTACTAGAAGATAATCTGATATGGTTTTTATCTAACTCAGTGGTTCTCAACCTGAAGGTCGTGACCCACAAGAACTGTATTAAAGGGTCGTGGCATTAGGAAGGTTGAGAACTACTGATCTAACTGATGTCCATCTTATTGTTTCATTAATTTAGGGAATTTCAATCCACACAATTAAAGAAGGCCAATTTTGGCTCAGTGCCGGTAGCACAGTGGTTACAGTGCCCGCCACATACACCGAGCGTGGTGGGTTTAAACCCAGACCGGGCCAGCTAAGCAACAATGACAACTACAACAAAAAAATAGCTGGGTGTTTTGGCAGGCGCCTATAGTCCCAGCTACTTGGGAGGCTGAGGCAAGAGACTCACTTAAGCCCAAGAGTTTGAGTTTGCTGTGAGCTGTGACATCATGGTACTCTACCAAGGGTGACATAGTGAGACTCTGTCTCAAAAAAAGGGCAGCCAATTTATTTATAAGTGGGACCTAAATTTAAAATTTATCTTCACAAAGCAGGAAGATAAAACTTCTCTGGAAGCATTTCCCCAGGCAGATTGAGAACAGGTATCAGATATGAGCAAGAGGACCAAGAAGCTCTCTCAGGACCCCTCTGTTGGAGTTACAGTACTTGTTCACACACTTGGAAAATATAATCTGAACATGAACTAGAAACTCTCAACAATAAAAAAATCATAGATCCAACTAAGCATTTACTTGAATGGGGTTCTGGTCCTGAAGAAGAAAGTCATTTCTGACACTAGTGCACAGTTTAATAATACTTCCTTTATCATTTTGCTAGGTATCACCATCTATGTAATTTTAAGTATCTATAAAATCCTGTTCTGTAATGACACAGGTTACTATAAAAATTTTGTTAGTGATAATCAACAGTACGACTAAAATAATGGGGTACAAGTCTAGGCGCAATGGCCATACTTGCAATCCTAGCACTTTAGAAGGCTGAGGCAGAAGAATCACTTTAGGCCAAGAGTTCTAGACCAGCCTGAGCAACACAGTGAGATGCCAGCTCAATAAAATATATAAAAAATCAGCCAGGCATGGTAGTGCATGCCTGTAGACCCTGCTACTCAGGAGGAAGCTGAGGCAGAAAGATCACTTGAGCCCAGGAGTCTGCAGTTTCAGTGAGCTAAGATGTATTGTATCACTGCACTCTAACTCAGGCAACAGATCGGAGACATAAAAATACAGTAGAATATGCTTCTTATACTATTGATTTACTTAACTGCTACTCCAATCTATGGCCCCAAATTATCCTGCTAAAAGGTTTTATTAACTTAGACCTAAATGGAAAAATATTTTAAAGTTCTCATCTCTTCTCCAACAACTCCTGTTTAGTTAAGAATTCACTTAGTATTTTCTTTTATAATAGTGTCATAATTGTCATGCAAAATAAGATTAACTCACATTAACAGGAATCAGCAATCAAGTCTTAGAGAAATCTTGAGTAAACTGATGAAGAAGCAAGGAAAGAACCCAGAAGTCAATGCAATATTTAGCCCATTAGGTATCAATAAAAAAATTTCCCCCATTAGATGTCAGTAAATATAAGCTACTTAACAATTTAGTCACTAACATACTGGACTGAATCTTTTACACCTTCAGTTCATCCTCAAAAGCTACAAGAAAGACAGTACTCCAGCACAAGTAAATTCAGAGTATTTAGAAACATAATCCTTACAAGTATAATTATTCACTCAATAAGTTTATTATTATAATATTTAAAATACAATGGCAATACATTAATACTAAAGATAAAATACTATATAATAATTAATATAAGATTGTGCTTATGTTTTGGGAATAAGTTGAATTTAACTATCAATCTCAAATATTTTTTTCTTAAGGTTTAGAACCCACTATTATACCAGTATGCTATCACTACAGAAAAATAAAGTACTGGTATATAAATCTGATAAGAAGAAATCATATCCAGTTTTAGTTTACCACTGACTAATTAGGTAGCCTAAAATTTCAATAATACCACAGTACAATCCCACTGGAAAACTACCACTCCCTGACCTGGTAGGGAAAAACACTATAAAACACAGACAAGATACAAAAAGCAGGATATCAGAAAGACTGCTTGGGAGCATATGCTCAACAGGAGGGGTTATATGAAGTGAATTTGTCTTTTTAAGACTTTGAGCCTACAGCCAAGTATTGGCAACACAATGAGAGATACAGATAAACCACACATTTCTGGCCCAGGGAACAAAAAACCTACAGCCAGAAAATGGAAGGGAAAGAGCCAGGAAAAACAGAGGGAATCCAGGCCAGGTGTAATGACTCATGCCTGTAATCCCAGCACTCTCGGAGGCCAAGATCTCATCTCTAAAAACAGCCAGGTGTTGTGGCAGGTGCCTATAGTTCCAGCTACTTGGGAGGCTGAGGCAAGAGAAGAGCTTGAGGTTGCTGTGAGCTGTGATGCCATAGTACTCTACCCATGGTGACGAATCAAGACTCTGTCTCAAAAAAAAAAAAAAAAAAGAAGAAGAAAAAACAGAGAAAATCCCCCAAACCAATATATATATGTGTGTGTGTATATATATATCTCATTGACTGATACCAGAACCTTGCAAAGCAAGGGCAAACTCAAAGCAGACCAGCTAAAGACAAAATATCTAAAGTGACATTGAAGCTACCACCTAAGAAATTAGAGTCTGTAGTTCAAATTCAATTGCTCACTAATGTAAAAGAAACAACACATATCAGAGTAAAACAATGGAATCAGAATTACCACAACGTAGCATTCACAACATAAAGCACACAATCCTAAATTACCTAATTTAGGTAATTTAGAAAAGCAAGTATACTGTTAAGAGAAAACAATATGAAAGTAAACTTGAAATGACCCAGATTTTGGAAATATCAGAGAAAAATTTTAAAGTGCCTATTAAAACTATTCTCAGTAAATAAAAGTACATTATACACAAGGAACAAAAAGGCATTCCCAACAGAAATGGTGCAAGAAAGGAACAAAGTCAGGCAAGCAGGTAGTCAGGAAGACTTAGAACTGACAAACACTATACCTTTTTTAAAAAACTACATAGGCAGCTCGGCACCTGTGGCTCAAGTGGCTAAGGCGCCAGCCACATACACCTAAGGTGGCAGGTTTGAATCCAGCCCAGGCCGCCAAACAACAATGACAGCTGCAACCAAAAAATAGCCAGGCATTGTGGTGGGTGCCTGTGGTCCTAGCTACTTGGGAGGCTGAGGCAGGAGACGACTCGCTTAAGCCCAGGAGTTGGGAGGTTGCTGTGAGCTGTGATGCAACAGCACTCTACCCAAGGGGATAGCTTGAGGCTCTGTCTCAAAAAAAAAAAAAAAAAAAAAAACTATCTAGTCTGAATAACACAAAGGAATAAGGATGAATAAACATGAGCAGAGCCACAAGGAATTGGTAGATAATGGTCCAGCATACACGTAAATAGGGCCCTAGAAAGAACAGAGAAAGAGATGAGGTAGAAAAAAATATTTGAGGAATTAATGAACAAAATTACTCAATTTATTGAATAAGACAGAAATTTACAGATTGAAATTCAATGACCAAGAAGAATAATCAAGGTTAATAAAGAAGTCTAAGCTGAAACACAATGTCAGACACGTAACAGCAAAGTATATAAAACAAATGTCAAAGGTAAAGAGCAAACACGTAAAGCAACAAAAGAAAAAATTTTCAATTAATGGCTGGTTTTTCATCAGAAATTATGAAGGACAAAAGAGACTATAACAACAATTTTAAAGCACAAAAAGAAAAACAACCAAACAAAAACAATAACCCTATCAACCAAGAATTTTATATCTAGCAAAAATATTCTTAAAGGATGAAACTGAAATAAGGACATTTTCAGATGAAAGAAAACTAAGAGAATTGGTTGCTAACAACTGCACTATAATTAATTCTAAAAGAAAAGTCTTCAAGTTAAAGGGAAGTGATAAAAAATAAAACCTCAAATTTTCAGAAAAAAATAGAGTTCTGAAAATGAAAAATATCCACTCTCTAACAGGCACACTGCTTGAGCTCAGGAGTTCAAGACAAGCATGAGCAAGACCAAAAACAGAAAACTAGCCGGGCATTGTGATGGATGCTTATAGTCCCAGCTACTTGGGACAAACACTGAGGCAAGAGGATAGTATTGAAGCCCAAGAGTTTGAGGTTGCTGTGAGCTATACTGCCATAGCACTCAACCTAGGGTGACAGAGTGACTCTATCTCAAAAAAAAAAAACAACAAAAGAACAAATATCTAAGTTGTAAAAGACTATATTTATTTATTTTCTTGAATTCCTCATAATACAAATATATCCTTACAACAAAAGTTGTTGTAATGCCACTGAAATGTACATTTTTAAATGGCCAATTTTATGTAATATGAATTTTATCTCAATATTTTAAATTGTGGGGTTTATAATACATATAATGTATATGTACAGTATTATATATTAATATAACTATGTCATAAAGGACAGAAAGGAAATACGGGCTTGTATACTTGTAGTTTTCTATATTTTACATGAAGTGATATAAATTATGTATAAACTATTAAGAGACATGAATAGGTTGAAAGTAAATGGATGGAAAAAAGCATATTAGCTATACTAATATCTGATAAATTTCAAAATAAAAAGTACTGCCAGAGATGAGATAATTTTTATAATGAGAAAAAAAGTAAATTCATCAGGAAGGCATAATATTCACATAAGGCATAATATATACATAATATATATGTGCCTATTAAGAGCTTCAAAATATAGGAAGCCAAAAATGACAGAATTCAAGATGAGATGGAGAGTTTCACAGTCAGAGCTAAAGACCCTAACACTAAATTAATGTCAATGTTAACTAAATTGACAGAACTAGACAAAAAAAAAAAAAAAAATCAGTAAAGATACAGAGGATCTGAACAATGCTACCAGTCATCTTGACCTAAATATTTGAATTTGAAAAAAAACCTGCCCATGAAGAAAACTCCAGGCCTAGATGGCTTTACTGATAAACTCTATTAAGCATTTAGGAAAAAATAACAGCAATCTTCCACAAACTCAAAAAACCAAAGAGAATTACTTTCCAAATGATTTTAAAAGCCTAATCTTACCCTGGTATCAAAATCAAACAGAGACCACAAGAAAAATAAAACCATAGAAACAATAATCCTCACTAACAGAGATGGAAAAATTCTTTAAAACTTTTTAGCAAATTAAATCCAGAATTCTATAAAAACATTTAATCCTCATGGCAGTTAATACATATTGGTAACACAAAGTGTTTATTACTCAAAATCAGTCTAAGTAATTCACCAAATAATACAATAAAAAAAAAAAAAACATGGGGGAAAATTTAAAAAAAAAAGAAAAACCAAGGACCATTCCAATAGATAAAAGAAATGCATTCGACAAAACTCAACATCCATTCAGGACAAAACCCCTCAAACTAGGGATAAAAATGAACTTGATTAAAGGCATCTACAAATAATGTATGATATCATTTATAATAGCACAAAAATCTGAAATATTTAGGGATAAATTTAATAAAATACGTACAAGATCTGTATTCTTCAACCTACAAAACATTGTTGAGAAAAGAGCTAAACAATTAAGAAATTTACCATGTTCATGGATTGGTAGTCTCCAGAATCGTTTCAATACAAAGTCAAAAATCAACAAAATTCCAAGCATTTTTTCTTTATAAAACAAAGTAGCAAACTGAGTCTAAAATGTATATAGAAACATAGGACTTAGAAAAGCTAAAGCAATCTGGAAAAAGTAGAACAGAGTCAGAAGACCTATACTAACTGATTTTAAGACTTACTATGTGCTTGGCACCTATGGCTCAAGCGGCTAAGGTGTCAGCCACATACACCTAAGGTGGCGGGTTTGAATCCAGCCCAGGCCCACCAAACAACAATGATGGCTGTAACCAAAAAAATAGCTGGCTGCAACCAAAAAAATAGCTGAGTGTTGTGGTGGGTGCCTGTGGTCCCAGCTACTTGGGAGACTGAGGCAGGAGACTCGCTTGAGCCCAGGAGTTGGAGGTTGCTGTAAGCTGTGATGCACTCTACCCAGGGGGACAGCTTGAGGCTCTGTCTAAAAAAAAAAAAAGACTTACTATGAAGCCACAGTAAGCAAGACAGTGTCGTATTGGCAGAAGAATAGACAAACAGACCAACAGAAAAGAATAGCCTAGAAATAGATTCATATTTGACCTCCAAAAATGGCCAATTGGTTTTTGACAAAACACTGGTATCTGTAGAGAAGAAAATTAACTTTAGCTCCTTACCTCATATCATATGCAAAATTAACTAGAAATGGATGGCAAACCTGAATGTAAGAGGTAGTTATTAAACTTTAATAAAAGAAAATCTTCGTGACACTGGATTGAGTATTTTTTTTTTTTTGATATAAAGTCTCATTTTGTTGTCCTCAGTAGAATGCCGTGGAGTCATAGCTTACAGCAACCTCAAACTCTTGGTCTCAAGCAATTCTCTTGCCTCAGTCTCCCAAGTAAGTAGCTGGGGCTACAGAAGCCTGCCATAATGCCTGGCTATTTTTTTTTTTTTTTTTTTTTGCAGTTTTGGCCCAGGGCTGGGTTTGAACTGGCCACCTCTGACATATGGGCCAGTGCCCTACTCCTTTGAGCCCCAGGCACTGCCCCAGGCTATTTTTTAGACACGTGGTCTAGCTCTTGCTCAGGCTGGTGTAGAACTCAGGAGCTCAAGTGATCCACTTGCCTCGGCCTCCCAGAGTGCTAGGGTTACAGGCACGAGCCACTGCACCCAGCCTTGAATAAATATTTCTTATACAGAATACAAAAACATGAACAGAGAAAAAAATGAATATGCTAATGAAAAAATTTTGAAAGACACAATAATGTTAATTAAAAAAAAGCCATAAATGTTGAGAAGATTTTGCATAACATATACAAGTAGAACCTCCCATAGTTGACCACCTCCCCACATTGAACACCCCCTTAGGTTGATCTAATTTTCATAGAACAGACATATACCACATGTACTCGATGGAAGTTCCTTATGCTGGCCACCTCCATATGTTGACCAGTTTGTACAGTCAATTTACAGAGGTTTTACTGTATTTAATAAAAGACTTATATCCAGCACTTATCTTATTTTTCTTTTTTTGAGACAGAGTCTCACTATGTCGCCCGCAGTAGAGTGCTCTGGTATCACAGCTCATAGCAACTTCAAACTCTTTGGGCTTAAGCGCTTCTCTTGCCTCAGCCTCCTGAGTAGCTGGGACTACAGGCACCCACCACAACACCTGGCTATCTTTTGGTTACAGTTGTCATTGTTGTTTAGCAGGCCTGGGCTGGATTCGAACCCGCCATCCTCGGTGTATGTGGCTGGCACCCTACTCACTGAGCTACAAGCACCCAGGCATAACCAGCCCATATTAATATTAAAAACTCTTTTAGTTCAAAATAAGACAAACAATTTAATTAAAAATGGCAAAAGATCTCAATAGATACTTCACCAAAAAAGATATATATAGATAAGTAAGCCCATGAAAAGATGCTCATTACTACCCAGAAAAAAGAAATTAAAGCCACAATGAAATATTCTCTAAAATGTCTTAAAGTTTAAACAACTGACAATATCAAGTGTTAGAGAGGATGTAGAGAAATTGGAACTCATATATTGCTGGTGAGGATTCAAAACGTTACAGCCACTTTGGCAAACAATATAGCATTATCACACACCACACACTTTAGCAATCCCACTTCCAGGTTTTTACCCAAAAGAAATAGGAATGTATGTCCAAACACACACTTGTACACAAATATTAATAACAGTGGAACTGGAAACAATTCAAATGTCCATCAACAAATGAGTGGATAAGCAAATTGTTATCCATGTATAACCACAGTATTAAAATTAGGCTACAAAACAATAAGAAACAAAATATCAATAGACAGAATATGGATGAATTTCAAAATCATTATGTTAGGTTAAAAAGAAGTCAAACACAAAAAACCCACATAGTTTATGATACTATATGAAACTGCAAAATGTCAAAAGTACGATGATGACAGATCAATGGCTGCTGGAGGATATAGACTGGGGAAAAGGATTAACTGCAAAAGGGTAAGAGGAAATGTTTTAGGCTGATGAAGGCAACATATTTTGACTGACAGCAGATACATAACTGTACGCAATAAACAAAATTCATTAAACTGCACACCAAAACTGCATGATTTTGTTATGTACCTATGTACATAATACCTTAACATTCAGGGGAAATATCATATAAGGAGAAACTTGTTATATAAATTATTTTTGAAAAAGCTTCACACTTGATTACTGAAGCTCCACATTATAGGCTCTTATAAAATTAAGATTGAATTTCACCTATTCCGAAATCTTAGTTTGAGAGAATAGCAGTTTACAATGATTTTCTGTCAAATGGATTTCAAAAAATTATTTTAGTGTCAGATTTCTAGAAATAAAAGTGAAAGTTGATTTTATAAAAACAATAGAAGAAAAAATGAAAAAATTTCAATTTCAGATACATGTTGTCACAAATATGTATAATGAACAATTTATGAACAATTCACTATGTGGGGGGATTAACTACATTCTGCTCCAAATGATTTGGGGAACTTCTTAGATACAGTCTCAAGGGCTGGAGGCTTTTCTAAACTCTTAGGTGACCATGTGCTTATGCAAGAAGGGTCTTGACACAGTAATTAAGGTATTAAAAGTTGAGCATTTCACCATAGTAAGGCCTTAGACATGGAAAGATAAAGAACTTCTTTCCTATCACAAAATTTGGAGGTGGGGGCGGGGAGTTTGAAACAAAGAAAACAATGCATATGTTTGTATAAAAACTTTATTTTCAAAAGGAACCATTTTATTTTAGATGTCAAGTTCATCAGTGCAAAACTTTGTTTTCTGAAGATTTCCCCAATAAAGTAGTTCATTTTTGTGCTAATTTGCTGTATTTTTACAAGCACCAGGCTGAGCAAGCCATGATTGAGAGAAGCCATCTTATGCACATTGCTGTTGTCCCACATCATTCAGAACAAACCTTTTTAGATCGTTAACTACCACAGGAGTGCTGATTACACAGGCACCAGCAATTTCCTAACCAATGACCACCTGAACAATGATGTGTTCAGCTTCTCAGACCCTGCAGCCTTTCAAAGGTGAATCATTTCACAGTTTGGAACTAGATCTCCATAGCAACTTCCCTTTGAGGGTTTTAGAATCACCATCCAGTAATTCTATGATCATCAAGCTCAACCATTCCCAATGGTTCTTTTCACAGCAGATGGAAAAGGAAGCCTTGAAATTTTACAGTCTATTTCAAGCAATTCATCTGGCAGCCTATTAGAATTCAAAATATTTCGACCTTCAATCACAAAGCATGTTATCTGAAGCTGTGGTGATCTCAAGTCAAGACAAGCAGACGTTTTAGTCTAATCATCCATGATGAGAAGAGACTGACAAAAACTCTTAATTCAACCACCATCAAAATGCTTATTTTAACTGCATGAAAGTCTTTCAACAGGCAATGAAAACACACCATGTACCATTTTATCACAACCTTCTGTTCAAGGGAAATATGAATTCTGAATATTGACATGGATCTCTGCACTGCTTAGGCTGCTTGGAACAAATATGGCTCTTAAAAGTTGGCATAAATCCAATTTAAGAGCAGTATTATTCTCCACTGTAAAAGCCAAAAACCTTAAGCAAAAGGCAACAGACTTTTGATAAAGTCAGTCAATTTAATGAAACCTGGGACATCTGAATGTCTTAATTTTTTTTCCATGAACAACCTAACATGATTAATCAAAAAATTAATAACAACTCCTCAGGAAATTAGTATCAATTGAAAGGAAAAGACAGACCTTTAAAAAAAGATCTTAATGTATAAAAAGTTGTTAAGTTTTCCCTAACTCAACTAACAATCTAACGTTTTCAAAATATACTAACTCTCCTATTTGTAAAATACTAGATACAACCACATAAAAAAGGTGTAATGAACAGCAGTTTTAAGTTACTATTTATCCAAACTCTTTTGTATTTGAAGGTTTAACTATATAATTTCATTAAATAAATTTTAGTATCTATTATAGCTATTAGCCAAATTGTAGGTATTCATTTTAGTTATTTGTTATAGATGTTTAGTGGCATACTATAATACAAGCCTATGCAAAAATACAAAATACCTATCTTCTAGTTGCAAATTAAATCAAAGCAGCACAGTTCCCTATGAAGAACTAAACTAATTTTGAGAATAAACCAAATCAAAATAAACACTGGTAAACAAGAGAATTTTAATTTGAGTCCATCTCCTTCCACTTTAGAATGCTATAAATAAATACCAGTTCCAAAGATTTAGTAACTGGGAGAAGTAGTATCTAAATTTAATTAGTTAATAACCAAAAAAGAAAAAAAAATTTAAGAGGCAGGTTGTCTGTCACTCAGGTTAGATGAAGTACAGTGGCATGATCATAGCTCACTGAAGCCTCAAACTTTTGGGCTTGCCTTGGCTCCCAAGCAGGTGAGATTACAGGCATGCACCACGAGCCCCAGCTAATTTTTTTAAAAAAGTTTTCTTGTAAAGATGGGCCTTAAGATAGATAGATAGATAGATAGATAGGCCCTGCTATGTTGCCCAGGCTGGTCTTGAACTCTTGGTCTCACATGATCCTCCCACTTCAGCCTCCTAAAGCATAGGGATTATACATGGACATGAGCCACTGTCCTCAGCCAAGAAAAATTTTAATAGACTTTACTTCCTTAAGAAAAACTTACAGACATACACACACTTCCCATGATCAAACTGTTATCACTTTACGCATACATTGTGTCAGCTAACTTAAACTGTCTTTTTATATGGCCCCTATGAAATAAGTACTTTTCAAATCAAACATACAGGATATACACTATGCTTTGTTCAATATCAAGGAGAAGACATCAAAATTATTTTATGTTTAGAACTAGTTCCAAAAAACTTGTACAAACTAGACAAACTGATTTCTGAAAACTAAGTACAAATTTTCCAAGAAAAAATAAGTAATTTAATAATTATTTCAATTTAAAATTAAAATTTGCTCCTAAATAGCATTAGTTTTTATTCTCAAAAGTTTTACTTTCACCAGAAAGGAATACATATAGCAAGAAAGATGTCATAACATTATTCATTTACTTGACTAATTTTGAATTGCTTTGGTTCATGATTTGAGCTGAATAACTTATATTAAAAGTCTTAGAGTCTTAGTCTTTTTTTTACATAAAAAGAAAAGTAAATGTGAGTAGAAATTTTAAGTAAGGCTAATGTTTAAGTTAAAAGGATAATAAGCAAAAAATTAAATACAAATATCTGTATGTATTTTTTTTAACTACAGTTTATCTTACTCATACCTAGAGGGAAAACGTAACTAAGGAAATTAGGGAAGAAAACTTGCAAATGAAATTATCTAATACCTCAAATTTTAAAATATAATTTTATGGTTACAGTTTGACAACAATATGAGAAATGACTGGCTATAAGTTTCATGATCAAAGTTTACATAAACAAACTTCTCAAAATAGTTATGCCCGAGCATTCTTTCATTACATGTGAGTTCAGTTTGCTAAATATCTCAAACTTCACAGTCCATATGCTAGGTACTCAAATATATACCTTTGTCAGCCTAAAGGCTCATTTATAAGAATCCTGTATTAACTTAAGAATACTTTAAAAATAACTCTTCAATATCAACAATTACAGAACCTGGCTCGGTGCCTGTGGCTCAAGCAGCTAAGGCGCCAGCCACATACACCTAAGGTGGCGGGTTCGAATCCCCAGCCCGGGCCCGCCAAACAACAATGATAGCTGCAACCAAAAAATGGCCAGGCGTTGTGGCGGGCGCCTGTGGTCCCAGCTACTTGGGAGGCTGAGGCAGGAGACTCACTTGAGCCCAGGAGTTGGAGGTTGCTGTGAGCATGATGCCCTGGCACTCTACCCAGGGGGATAGCTTGAGGCTCTGTCTCAAAAAAAACAATTACAGAACCTAAAATATTTTTGCCCAATTACCTGAAAAACAGACAAAAGCTCACATGGGATAAGCTTATAAAGGTCTACAGACAAGTCTACTGATGATTAACAATATCATAATAAATTCCTAACACTCCATGGCCCTTACAAAGCAAATTCACTGTTTGACTAATTTTGAGTTATGTTGTAAGGAATTTCATTTGCCTCATTGTTCCATTTGGCTGAGAACTTTTTAAAGACAGATAAATCACTAATTTTACTAACTCAGATCTTAGGGCTTTGAATCTGACATTGTAGGAATTTTTTTTTTTTTGGAGACAGGGTCTTGCTATATTGCCCAGACTAGAACCAAACTGATTTTCCTTTCTCAGCCCCCCAAGTAGCTGAAACAAGAATGTCACCTTGTCTGGCTGATTTTTAAAACTGTTTTAGAGAAGGAGATCTAGCTATGTTGCCCCAGATTGGTCTCAAACTTCTGGCCTCAAGTGACCCTCCATCCTCAGCTGAGATTACAGGAACCAGCTACTGCTCTGTAGGCACTTAATAAATGTTTACTATCAATTATTAGATAGTAGTGATGGCTATAACTAAAAAATTTCATGTTCCTGAAATATTCTGGACTGGTAACTAAACTTACTTATCACTTGCCAGACATGTAATTAACTAGAACCAGAAATATAAACAGATTAATTTAATAAGAAATTATAATGAAATAGAATATATCTTGATATATCTTCATTTTTTACTTTTATTTTCCTCTTTCCTCCCAAATTTATGAGAAATCTGCTCTAGGTCGTAAACTAACATACAACTACTCAGTTTAACAGCCTAGGATAACCTTAAATTTATATTATAACATATAATCAAGCAACATACTGTAATTGAAGCACACTGAAAACAGCAGTTACTAGCTAATTAACATTAGCAGAAACATATCTCTCAATGAAGGTGAAAAAATCTAAAGATTCCATATGAAAATATAATTTATTATAGACATTATATTTAAGTTACATGGAAAACAATTTTACATTCAGTCTAACACTAAGACAATTATAAACAACTGTATCTATTTTTATTTTTATAAATAGCTTTATCTACATTTTGACTATAAAATGCTGGGAACATGTAAGTAAAAACCAGACTACTCAGCTTTAAGTACAGCACCAGAAATCCAGCCATATAATCAGAGTACAAATTTGTTGTGTGTATGTGTGTTAGTGCCCAATTTCTTCAATCAATATAGCAAAAGTGTAGTTACCACAGTACTTGACCTCTAACTAGGGCAGCAATCTGAAGGAAAGCATCTCTAGGAAATGTATTATTCCTCAGATAAGACAGCAGGATGCAGAATAATGGCTAAAACCTTTTTCCTAAAAATAGTCACGCTGCTTCAGTGATATTCTAAGTTTCTAACGCCCTGTGGACACAAACTTGAGGAGAACCCTTTTTTACTAGACTACCCAGCCCTAACAGAATACTGAAGTATGTAACTGCAAGGTGCACCCCTTCCCCACTTGCCTCCTCATTATTTATTATCATCTAATATAAAATGTACTTTACTTTTCAAATACCTTGTTTACTGTCTCTCTCCCTCCTTGAGAATATAAACACTTCTAAGGCACACGGGTTTTTGTCTATTTTGTTCACTATCATATCCCTAAGTGAACGAACTGTGGGGGAAAAAAAGAGGTAATTCTCTTCTGACTGCTTTTGTTTTCTCAATAAAGAATTGAGAGAAGGAAAAGAAGGCCTTAGATATTCTAAGAAGTGAAAATTGGAAACAACCCAAATAACCATCATTCAAGGAAACTGTGGTATAGTCCTATGCTCCTTTGACAGAATGCTATACAATAGGCATCCTCAAACTACGGCCCGTGGGCCACATGCAGCCCACCTAGGACATTTATCCGGCCTGCCAAGTGTTTTTGCCACCACTGCCTTTCCTGCTTAGCGGTCGACTCATCCTGGGGCCCACAGTCCGGCCCTCCAACAGTCTGAGGGACAGTGAACTGGCCCCCTGTTTAAAAAGTTTGAGGACCCATGCTATATAACTATTAAAAAGAATAAAAGTAACCTATATATTGTATGTAAAGACGCAAACCTTAAATTTCTTTAAAAACAGATTATAAAAGAGAATAAGTTATCCTTTGTGGATTAAAATAAAGTAATAGTGGCGCTTATAGCTCAGTGAGTAGGGCACTGGCCCCATATACCGAGGGTGGCAGGTTCAAACCCTGCCCTAGTCAAACTGCAACAACAACAACAAAAATAGCTGGGCATTGTGGTGGGCACCTGTAGTCCCAGCTACTCGGGAGGCTGAGGCAAGAGAATCGCCTAAGCCCAGGAGTTGGAAGTTGCTGTGAGCTGTGACGCCACAGCACTCTACTGAGGGCAATAAAGTGAGAGTCTGTCTCTACAATAAATAAATAAATAAATAAATAAATAAATAAAATAAAGTAATATCTGAATGCTTACCTATGTGCCAAGCCAGATTCTAAGGATTTTGCTTTTAATTCTATTAACAATGTAATTATCTTCATCTTTTTATAAATAAGGAAACATGAGAGCAGAAGCTTGTTTTTTATTTTCAGGTATCTATATAAGCAGGAACACATACCTACATAACACATAAATTAAAAGTCTGGAAAGATAACCACTGAAGAGCTAACAGTTTTTCTATTTCTGTGAGGTATAAATGGGGTTTGGTGAAAGTGAACACATCGAGCAGAGATAGGCCACTTCATCCGCAATACGGATTTATTAGTATGGTCATATTATCAGAAACAAATAATTTTTGTTTCTACCAAATAAAAAATTCCACTGTGTTCACCCCTCATTTCAATGTATTGCGAATAACCTTCCCAAGCAGGTTTCTCCGGTAGAGGCTTTGTCTTTTTATCTTGTTTATGAGAAGCCATATAATATATTATGAGTTTTGAGTTTATTTGATGGTGACAACAAATCAGCTTATCCAGTGGGAATGAGAATAAATATAAGTCCTACATACTTGGTAGAATCTCATTATCTGTCAAATACTTTAATTCCCTAGAAAGCAGATGTGTACTGTCTCAGCTAATAAAATGTTAAAAATAGTTTCACCCTAAGTAGCTCTATAAATATATCAATCTCTAAAGATAATTCTAGCATGTTTATAATAAAATGGGACATAGGGCGGCACCTGTATCTCAAAGGAGTAGGGCGCTGGTCCCATATACCGGAGGTGGTGGGTTCAAACCCAGCCCTGGCCAAAAACTGCAAATAAATAAATAAATAAATATAAAATGGGACATTACTTCAGCAAAAAAGAAAGAAAGGTCAATGTTTGCTAATATGCCTATAGATTTGCATATAACCTAGACCTCCCCCCAAAAAATCATAACAAGTTTATTTCACTGTTAGTAGTTTTGAGGAAGGAATCAGTTATAGTGTGTTGGCATCCCAAGACTGTAAGTTGGCAGAAAGTAGGCCACTGGCATCAGAATGAACTGGCCAATAGCAAAGTCAGAGTTGATAATTAAAACATCAGTTCTGCAATGGTAAGCCTTACTGAGACCAGAAGAGTACAGTTTCTCAAGTGCTTTCTCAGATATTTTAGAAAGTATTCACTAAGGTTAAAAAAAAAATTAAGAGGAAAAGAGAGCACAAGATCTGGGCTGAGAAAGAGAGAATCCTAGCTGGAATATCTGATTTCATCACCTAATATTAACGGCCTTTATCTCTCCATACTGCACCCAATAGCTATCATATCCCCTGATAACTAGGCTGTTCTCCTCGATGGAGAATTAGTGGCACTGTGATGGTGTTAGAATACCAAAAAAAAAAAACAGTTGAGGGGGAATGATTTTGATCTGGATACCACTACCACTTACAAGCTGAATGATGTTAAATCAAGATATAAGTCTCAGTTTCCTCATTTATAAAATAAACAGTGGTACTTTCTTCTTAGTATTAAATAACATGATTCATGTAAAAGGCGTAGCTCAGTCCTGATCCCAAATGAAACTTAATAAAGGATATTCAATAAATCTTCACATTAAAACTACCAGAAATGTTCATGTCTCTAGAGATCAGAAATTTAACTATGGCTTCCAGATCAAGATAACCAATAGGAAAAATGAGGCTTTAGGGGAGGGACACTGATATATTCTTCAATCCCATTTCTTCTTCTCTCGTTCCCCAACTAGTAGGCTATACTCTGTGCAGGTAAAGAAGGAAATTTCAGTCTGGGTCCATGCTGGCTGCTTGGCTGTCCATAGGATCAAAAGTTTCGTATAAAAATTTAAGTATCTAGGCAGCACCCGTAGCTCAGTCGGCAGGGTGCCTGCAGTCCCAGCTACTTGGGAGGCTGAGGGAAGAGAATCACTTAAGCCCAAGAATTTGAGACTGCTGTGACCTGTGATGCCACAGCAGTCTACTGAGGGCAACAGAGTGAGACTTTGTCTCAAAAAAAAAAAAAAAATTTTTAAGTATCTAAAGTTGCTCTAGTGGACATCAAGGTTGACATCTATCAAATTAAATTTACCTTTTAAAAATAAATATTCTCTCTCCCTTTCAGAGTGAACTAGTTTTGTCCTGCTTCTAAAAGAAACATATGTAAAGAAAAAAAATAATAATTTTACAAGTGGAAAAACCTGGCAAACACTACCTTAACCAAGCAACAAAGGTTAGCATCACCATTCATGATATATAGCTATCACAGACTCCAGGATATGATATGAAGTGCACCTTACCTCTATACTATTCTTTCCAAAACCCACAAACGCAAATGTTTTCACAAGGAAAACATCAGATAAACCCAACTTATGGAATATTCTACAAAATACTTGAACAGCCAAAACCGTCCAGGTCATGAAAAACAAAAAAAACCTGGGAAACTATCAGATCAGCGGCTGGTTCCTTATTGACAAATGTATCACAGTAAAACCACATTAAGGGAGAATTGAAACTGGGTGAGGGGTATATTAGAACTCTAGCACTACCTTTGAGACTTTTCTGTAAATCCAATATTGTTCCATAATAAAATGTTTAAACAAAATAGGCATTGATGACATGGCAAGATATTGAGAATATATTAAATGAGAAAAATGAAGTTTAAGTGTAATATGAATATGTTCTCACACTGTTTGAAATATAACTTAAAAAATTTATACAGTAATGTATACTCACACTGAGAAAACACAGGTATGTTAGCTACAATAAAATTAGCCCAATGAAGTAAAGAGACTGAAAAACAGAGTGGCTTAACAAATGCAAAAGTTTATTCTTCAATTTCTTAAAAAAAATTTTTTTATTCTTCTTTAATTTCAACACCCAAATGAATGGCCTAGTTTGTGGGTTAGTTCTCTGCCTTATAGTCATTCACAGGTCCAAACTCCTTTCAAGCTATGGCTCTCCTCCTCTCTAAGGCACTGTCATTGTCTGCATGGTTTAAGTACTTTCAGTTAAACCAGAATAAAAAGGAAATGAGCAACTACTGGAAAGGCACAGATAATGTCCTCAGATGCAGGCCACAAAGCACCACATATCACTTCCTTTCACAATCCACTGCTGTAAACACAGACACAGGTCTACTCTCAAAATAAGTTGGAAAATATGATTAAAGTGAGTATCCATGTGCCAGAAGAAAGGAGCACGTGAATTATTGTTGCTTGACAGCTAATAATCACCACTAAAATAGGTAGGCAAAAAGAAAGAAAAATGAGAAATACGCAAATAATCAATGCTAACATTTGAAGACCTATTTTTTGAGACTTTTCCCATAGAGGCCTTTAAAAAAATAAACTAGAACACTTTCATGTATAATCTGCTTTTTCACTTCAAGTGTCACAGACAGTTGCCCACTTTAATACAGATTGCATAGTATTCCACTGAATTAATGTACTACATCTCATTTCCTCTAATCCACACTTTGTCCATCTCTCAAGGATTGCTTTATAACCTACTTCTCATCTAGGAAGTCTTCTCCTTGGTTGAGTTTATAAATTCATTCTTCTTCTTGATTGAGTTTATAAATTCATTCTTCTGATGCTGAGTTTTCATTAACCCTCAATTATAGTCTGAAAGGTATAATTCAAATGTGAATGTAAAACAGTCTGGGAATTTCAGGCATATAAGCCATATATACTCAACCTATGTATCAGTTACTCAGGAACATAGAAAAATTTTCACATTTTCCTTGGATAATCCTTATGGATTTCAGTAATTTCTAGTGACTCATCTTAGAATTCACTAATTCTTTCCTTGCTGGGTAGGAAGGAAATATTTGATTATTTCTGTTTCCTTCTATTTCTGCTAAAATTACCTATCTGGTCATGCATGTGGTCCACCTTTTCTGTGAGAGATATTAACAATTTTTAAATTCCCCATTAGATAGTTCCAATATCTGTGTCCTATCTGAGGCTATTTTCAATGACTGCTTTATCCCTGTGTTTTTTCTTTCTTGTCTTTTGTAAGCCTCATGACTTTTTGTTGAAAGCTGACTATCATGTATGGTACTGCAGAAACTATTATAAAGGAAATAGTTTTTATGCCTGAAAAGGGGCAAGTCTTTCCGTCTCCTAAGCTTTTATTAAGGGTTAGAGTTCATCTAGTTAGAAGCTGGGCTGGGTTAAAGTTAGTGTTATTGTTACCCTTAGTGTACCACCACAGGCTTCAAATTCCTGTAGCGGTATCTTGTGTTTAGGACAAGGAGGTTGGTTTATTTATCAGAATAATGTCTATCTATTGGGAGTTTAGGTCTTTCCTTTGTACTGAGTCTCTTTGTCTATTCTTATTTCCTGTCCTAACCCTAACCTAGCAATATTCTGCTGTTACTTATTATCAGAAACCTGACAGTTTGGTGGTAAGAAACAGTTGAAGGCCCATCCTCTTTTGTTCTGAGCAAGCCTCTCAGCCTTATTCACATATCAGCCTGGATCTCAAAGGTGAGCTTTTTCAGTTCTCTTCCTTACCTTTACCCCACAGCTGTGGGCCCAGCATATTCCTGAGAAAGCAGGTCCCTGCCCCCAACACTTTCCTCCCCCTAGCCATAATGAATTTCATCAGTGTCCTAAAGATTGCTGTTCTTACTGTTCCCTTCCTCTCACCCTCACCCTACTGTTCAAAGATGAAGACTTGTTTTATAGTGGAGAAAAGAGAGAGGGATCTTGGCCCTGCTGTCCCCCTTACAGGCTATGTGCCATGACGCACACTTTTGGGAACTCTTTCCCACCTCCCGTCTCCTGGGATTCTTACCCCACTCATTAATGGAGAAAGAACATATAAAAGGGTACAAAGTCCCCCAATTTCTGCAGCCTTTACAGATACAAATTCCTGTTGGCCTGTACTTAACCTTTGCTACTTGCCACAATTCTAGCTGAACTATTCTCAGTGGTGACCAGCTGGGAGATACCCAGGTGTCCAGCAGGGGTAGACAGCCAGGTGAGTGAGTGATCATGTCTCTTCCTTCCCCACAGGCACTGTATATCCTTAAACCTTCAGGCCCCAACTCCCGGGCTGCAGACCAGTGCCAGTCCAAGACTCTTAGGAGCGAGGGACACAGCAGAAGGTGAGTGGCAGGCAAGCCAGTGAAGCTTTGGCTTCAGCTCTACTTACAGCCACTCCCCACTGCTCCTCTCACTGCCTGAGCTCCACCTCCTGTCAGATTCTCATAAAAGCACAAATGCTACCATAAACTACGTATGCAAAGGATCTCGGCTGCACGCTCCCTATGAGGATCTAATGTCCCCCACCCCTTTATTTGTAGAAAAATTGACTTCCATGAGATTAAGTTTCTGGTGCCAAAAAGACTGAGGACCACTACCTTAAACTTTGAAGTTAGTCAGGCATTTTTTCATTGTGAGGGTGGGAGGGCTCTTCCTCTCAGCAAGGACCAAAACTGGAAGGTCTCGTAACTTTTTAAAACCCTCTTTTATAGAAAATAAAAGTATTTCCTGATGACTGTTCTATATTTCAAAGATTTAAAAATCCCAACATGTAAATTAACATGTGCCAAATTCTTATTCAAACTACCATACTCTATTTTAATTACACTCATCATATTCTTGTAAAAAAAAAGTTTAATTAGACAGTTAAAGTTCAGTTTTCTAAGAAGAAGAAGAAAAGAGACTGTCTTTTCTTGAGACAGTCTCACTTTGTCGCCCTCAGTAGAGTGCTGTGGTGTCACATAGCTCACAGCAACCTCCAACTCCTGGGCTTAGGCAATTCTCTTGCCTCAGCCTCCCAAGTAGCTGGGACTACAGGCACCTGCCACAACGCCCAGCTATTTTTTTTTGCAGTTTGGCCTGGGCCGGGTTTGAACCCGCCACTCTCTGCATATGGGGCTGGTGCCCTACTCACTGAGCCACATGTGCCACCAAGCAGGTTTCTTCTTTAGATTGCACCCTTTAGTATAAGACCATATGAATCTGTCTTCTATGGCTTGTTGATTATAAAGAATAGAATATACCTACACGTAGCACAACTCTTTACATGTGCTTTTCATTAAGTTTTACCTTGTATAGAACATATGAACATACACATGCATATTCATATTTTACCTCTCTCACCCCCTGACCCCCCCACCCCCATCTCTCTCTCTGCCCTCACCCCCGGTAAGGTTAAAACTATAGGAATGTTTCAGTTCAGACATGGCCTATGATACAGTGTTCTGTTTCAGTTAAATATTCTGTCTGAATCCTATTGTACTTCAGATTCCATATGGATTTCTTTCCTTTTGTAATATAAATATTTGAAAGAATATTTCCTCCTTAATGTGAGATATCAAGACCCATGGGTCAGCTGAGCATAGTGGCTCACGCCTGTAATCCTAGCACTCTGGGAGGCCGAGGTGTGTATCTCCTGAGCTCAGAAGTTCAAGACCAGCTTGAGCCAGAGCGAGATCTCATCTCAAAGAAATAGCTGGGCATTGTGGCAGGCATCTGTAGTCCCAGCTACTCGGGAGGCTGAGGCAAGAGAATTGCTTAAGCCCAAGAGTTTGTGGTTGCTATGAGCTGTGATGCCATGGCACTCTACCAAGGGTGACAAAGTGAAATGCTGTCTCAAAAAAAAAAGACCCATGGGTCAGTAATAACCACAAATAACCACTTTACAGCATGTAAAAGTTGAAGTTTATACATTTATTGCTATTTCTTATTTATTACTACATTCAAAAAATACCATTGCTATACTTTTTTATTCAAATATCACAGGAACAAATTTTCCAGTTGCATGCATGAAAAAAAAATTTTTAAGTATGCTGTCTTCATATAGTAACTAATCCAAAATAGAAAACTATCCTTGTACCAACTAAAGTCTCAGGGACAGATGCACTGATTAGAGACTTCAACAACATAACTCATACTGTCTGAAAGGCCTTCTGAGGCAGATGTTCCATCTTATGACTCATTTAATCATTTACTTAAATACTAATGTCCACTATATTATAACACTCACATCAGAGCAACCATGCAGTGAAAAAGAAACCCCATATATTTTCTTCTTGCAAATATAAAGCTTCCATTTAGATTCAGATTGTTTCTAAATAGAAAAAAAGTCTTATTTGTAAGTAGTTTCTGCTTTTTAATTACTGAATTCATGTAGTTTCTGTATACAAACTATTGTTGAGATTTAGCAATCCAATTATGTTGCAGAGGCCTGTTGGCTACTAGAAAATATCTCATACTGTACCTTTTACCTATTATTAAAATAAAAACTAAATAATGATATTCTTAAAGCATTTCACAAAGTACAAGATAAACTTGTTTTAAATGAGTAATTTTATTCCAGTACTTCTGAAACCTATTCATTGATATAATTACCTGAAGAAAATACTTGTCAACTCAACTAATGTTGATATACTAGTGCTGTTAACTTATTTGAATAAATTATAACCTGGATTATTTAACAACAAGACATCAAAGGGGAGAAGTCAGATTACTTAAAATCCACTGGTAAAAATTCTCTAAGCATCGAGATGGCTGTGCAGAGTTAATTTTCACACAAATATAAAAGAAGTTATCTTACAGTCCAAATATTTATTATAGAATCAACCTTAAGTTTTTATCAGTTATATTTTTTCCTTTTAACAGAATAAAAATGATTGAAAAATGTCTTTAGCTAGGAAAATAAAAATTAGAACAATCCTATTAAAGTGATCATGGATGTTCACTTTATGTTATGGTATTAAACTTACTTCGTAAATCAGGTTTTATAGTTGAAGGGTTTTCCATACATATGGGGTTTTCTACATTTTCTATCTTAATGTAGTATTTATTGAAAGTACATCTTAAAATTGAGAAATATCTTTAATAATATTACCATCTTCTTATTTGCTACCAAAATAAGTGAGAGGTTTTTATGAAACTGTCACGTAAAATAGTAGTCAACAGCTGTATACAATCAGTAAATAAATTCAGTTCAAGGCAAGAAGAACTACATCACCATTTGGTGGTTGCAATGTAGATTATTCTAGCGTGTAATACTTTAATTGTATAAAACAAAGCTGATATCACAAACACAAAAGAACTTCTTGCAAAGCAAGTACCACAAGTAATTTCTATGCTGCCAGTGATGGCTGACAAGTGATGAGCACTTTATTCAAATATATATGCTATGCACCTAAGACAACAGGTGGTTTATAAAAAGAAAATACTGAAGCTTTTAAATTTTTCACAATCAACATTTTTATAATATGCATTGTCAGGATATCCACTATAATCAAATAGCTAAAAGATTCTTGGGAAATATAAAAAAGAAGAAGCTGAATCATATAAGCTAGGAATGATGCTGGCCTAAAAATGATTACAAGACAATATATCAATATATTGCCAATGCAGTGATATGTCTTTGCCAATATGATAATTTAGGTTATAATATTTTCAAATATTTTTAAAATCTGTCCTATTAATTGACAGACCACAGTTAATCAGTGCTGGAGAAAACCTCTCCATAGAAGCTAAGCAACAACAACAAAAAAACCCCACCTAACCTCTTTAGGCCTAATTAGCTGTGTTAGAGGTGTTTTCTTGCTGATGGAAAAAATTGAAACAGATGGCAGTGTCCAAAATAACTAGCACTCTCCAATACTACCACCACCACCTAAGGATTTAACTTTAATAAAGCACTGAAGCTATGTTGTTGTGTTTAATGAGAATAATGCAAAGTCAGAATAAAACAAAACTTCAAAAGTTTGAGTGAGACATAAGTACCCACTGCCCCATCCCCCACTCAAATGAATCTCAGGGGAAAAAAAACAACGGATTAAGAATGAATTATATTGTAAAGGATTCTTTCTGCTCCCCAGCCCCAATGTTCCTCCAGGCATCCTCAAACTACTGCCCGGGGGGCCAGGCCACATGGGGCCTGCCTAGGACATTTATCTGGCCCACCAGGTGTTTTTGCCATTGCTGCCTGTCCTGCTTAGCAGCCGACTAGTCCAGGGGCCACCAGTCCGGCCCTCTAATGGTCTGAGGGACAGTGAACTGGCCCCCTGTTTAAAAAGTTTGAGGACCCCTGTAACACAAAGGATCCTAATTTCTCTTCAATGATTTTAGCTGTTCTAATTCAAAGGGCAACAACTGAGGATGGAGAGGAATGAACTTAAGCCACTAAGAAAATGAAGAAAAAATAAACAGGCAAGTGTGATCTACAACTTCTTAATACAGCCAAGGAATATTGAATTGCCTCTAAAACTCACATTAAAACTGTTTAATTCTGGGGCACATATGTAACACCCAATTTACTTATACACTCTAGCAAAATATCCATTTGTAAGCAAGGGGCTAAAATATGGATATGTATTCAAAGTATTTTCAAATGACCATGTAGTTGAAAGCTCTCCACATTTGCAGTGAAATTTTATACGTAATGCTTGCAAAATAAAAATGGTAAAACTGATTAATAAATTAATATCATTTATCTGCAAGGAAAAAACTGAAGAAACCCAGGTTAAAGACCAGAAAGCAGGTAGATTAATAAAGGCTAATAAAAATGTCTAGGCTGGGCTCGGCGCCTATAGCTCAACCGGCTAAGGCGCCAGCCACGTACACCTAAGCTGTCGGGTTCGAATCCCCAGCCCGGACCCGCCAAACAACGATGATGGCTGCAACCAAAAAATAGCCGGGCGTTGTGGCGGGCGCCTGTGGTCCCAGCTACTTGGGAGGCGGAGGCAGGAGACTCGCTTGAGCCCCGGGGTTGGGGGTTGGTGTGGGCTGTAATTCCCTGGGTCTCTGCCCCGGGGGGCAGCTTGAGGCTCTGTCTCAAAAAAAAAAAAAAAAATGTCTAGGCTGGGTGCAGTGGCTTACGCCTGTCATCCTAGCACTTTGAGAGGCAAAGGCAGGTGGATTACAGGAGCACCACCAAGACCCTATCTCTACTAAAAATAGAAAAACTAGCCAGGCCCTGTGGCAAGTGCCTGTAGTCCCGGTTAATTGGGAGGCTGAGGCAAAAGGATCACTTGAGCCCAAGAGACAGAGGTTACTATGGTGATACCATGGCACTCTATCCAAGGTGACAGAACGAGACTCTTGTCTAAAAAAAAAGATTTGTAGGTATCTTCAAACAAATTAGAACAGTGGTTTTCAAAGTATGGCCTGTGGGCCCCTGGGGGGCTGCAAGGTCAAAATATTATTAAATCATAATATTAAGATATTATTTGTCTTTTTTCATAGGGTTGACATTTGCAGTCAATGCTGCAAACTATTGCACCAATTATACCCTTTAATTGGTGTAATATCTGTACCAAATATTAAATATTATGGTACAAAAGTAATGATAGAAAAAATGCTAGTATCTTAGCATGACTCAAGGTAGTACTCGAGTCATTATAGTCTTCACCATTAACAACAACCAAAAAAAACTCCTTTCACTTAAGAAAGTCTTTGATGAGTAAGAGTTACAAGTTTTATATCTCAACCCTATGGTACACATCTTTTTAATATGCTGGGTGAGGAAATACAAGTATGCCTAAAACACTTGTGTTGCATACCAAAATATGGTTGTCAAAGAAAAGCATTTGAATTGCAAGCTAACCAGGTACTTTTTGTGGAACACCATTTTTACTTTAAAGAACAACTGATGGGCGGAGCCTGTGGCTCAGAGGAGTAAGACGCCAGCCCCATATGTCGGAGGTGGCGGGTTCAAACCCAGCCCTGGCCAAAAACTGCAAAAAAAAAAAAAAGAAAAGAAAAAGAACAACTGACATTCAAGTTATGGTTATTTATCTTCAGTATCTAGCAGCCATTTTATTGTTAATTATAAAATCAGTCATTCAATTATAAATTAGAATTTTTGATAACTTGTATCTGTTACATTTAAAGACATTTGTTATAAGATCTGCATCACTCACCAAGAATCAACATTTTCCAAATGGCCAAATAGGTTTTAAAAAGAGTCATTCAAAGTACAAGATAGATAAGGGACTCTAATGTAATGGAGTACATAATACTCCTGGCTATCATTGCAGATTTCACATTCCAATTAACTTTTAAGCCACTATTATTTGTCAAAATTTGATGTATCAAGGAAGAATATCTACAATTATCCAACCACATCAGTGTGAGGCCAGATTTTCTTCACATACCTCAACCAAAACGACATATTGTGATAACATAGCTGTTTAAGAAAATAAGGCAATGCCTTCTATTATGCTAGACATGTAATGAGATTTACAAAAATAAAAAAAAATTCCCATCTGTCCCATTAAATATTTTTGTTTTAGAAAATATAATTTTTTTAAATACATAAACATATTATGGGTTTGTAATTGTTATTTTAAAATAAATTAATGAGATTAGCTTCTATTCTGCATTTAGTATAGGCATTATGAAAAATGACATGGAAATAAAAGATCAGGTGCAGTGGCTCAAACCTGTAATCCCAGCACTTTAGGAGGCTGAGGTAGAAGCCCAGGAGTTCAAGGCTACAGTGAGCTATAATTGCACTATTGCACTCCAGCCTAGGCAACAGAATGAGACTCTGTCTCAAAAAAAAACAAAAAAGTTACACATGGATTTTTGACTTGAGTGGGAGGCTGGTGTCCCTAACCCTCTCGTTGTTCTAGGGTCAACTGTACAAAAATGTGTACATATTTTTACAGAAACCAGGTGTAAGTATACTATCTGAGAAGACATTAACTTTGTCTCCTTTTCTATATTTCATAATAAAGTATTACCCAACAAGTCATAAGTCATTTACTGAAAAAAACATAGTGTTGTCTACAACATAATGATCCTTCTATGTAAATACGCAGTATAAACCTTCTCTCTGCAAGTAAAATAGCCAGTCTCCCAATGCTCCTCAAGTAAAATGAAGCAAACTATTAAATTTGCATCTATGAATTACAATTTGGCAAAGGCAGGCAGACAAGAAGAACCCAAAGGATTAAAATTAAAATTATAGCCTAGTCTTAATTTATATCAAAATAGACTTATAAAGATTAACCAAAAACATCCTACCAATTACAGCAAACAGGGTACAAACCATCACACTATTAAATCTCAGGGTGTTCTCTCCCTAACAACTGTCTAGTTTTAAGAACAGTTCTATTCTCATAGTTTCTCTAGCTGTTTCTGTATGATGGTCCCCCAGTTCCTCCACTTTACTCTTGAAAGGGTAGTTACTATGTTACTTTATTTCATTGAGATATATACACTTTAAGATGTTTACTATATACATTATATAATTTTGTATTCACCATTGGTTAAATAGAGCAGAGCAATTTCTACAAAAAGCAAATTCAAAAAAAAAAAAATCCTTTTGGCAATCAACATGGTATTGTGTAGCAACAGCTCCTAAGAGAGAAATGTATCCTTTGAATCACTATTTTCTCTCCAATAAATATTCTGAAGAAAGTAATTCAATAAAAGCAAAAAGACACATGGATAAAGTCACTGACTGAAGAGTTATCTATAATAGCAAAATAACCGAAAACATCCATCTGTGCAATATTTAGAGAATGGCAAATTACAGACTATTGATACAATGAAATATCATTCTATCATTGAACAGTAATATTAAAGCTATTCTAAAATAAGAAAGATGCTTTATGATATTAATAAAAATACCTTTAAGAAACAAACAGAATACTAGGAAAAGATACAGGTTTTGTTAAAAATCTTGATTCTGCTACTTAGTAGCTGTATAATTTTGGAAAAGTTTTTTTAAACTCCTTAAGACTGTTTCCTGCTGGGTACAGTGGCTCACCCCGTAACCCTAGCACTCTGGGAGGCTGAGGTGGGTGGATTGCCTGAGCTCGGGAGTTCCTGACCAGCTTGAGCCAGGGTGAGACCTTGTCTCTAAAAGTAGCCAGGCGTTGTGGTGGGCATCTGTAGTCCCAGCTACTTGGGAGGCTGGGGCCAGGGGATTACTTGAGCCCAAGAGTTTGAGATCACTGTGAACTATGATGCCACCGCACTCTACAGAGGGCGACAAAAGTGAGACTCTGTCTCACAAAAAAAGAAAAAGATAAGACTCAATTTCCTCAGCTTTCAAACCAGGGTAATATCTAATTCACAGGAGCCTAAAAGAATCAACTTATATCACTATAAAATTTCTGGCCTCCTAATTCAAGGAATTCTCCTCCCCCTCCCTATTACTCAGCTGATTCTCTTCCTATCACTGCAAGCACAAGTATATAAACATCAGGTAGTACCTAAAATGGCGTTACAGTGAAAAGATTAGGGAGCTACATTTAAAACTATCACCTACAGCAAATTTCTTTAGGGGTTATATTTTCACTTCTTTAAAAATAGACATCAACCCTTGGTGTAACTGTAACCCTTAATATAACACTATTTTAATTACTTTGAAAATTAAGAGTTCTTTCCTAGACAAAATTTTTGCCCACAATACACAAATCAGCCTACATGTACAAAAAGGGGGAAAAAAACAAGTTAGGAAAATGATGAACTGCATCCAGTCCCTTGTACTTTCACACCTAGTGTTTTATTAATACACATATTTGAAGAGTAAATTTGGTTGGGGATGAATAAGAACCCTATTCCCCAAAAATCCATAAAATAATGTATGTATATAATCCCTAATTTTTGGATCTGTTCATCTGGAAACCTGGAATGTAAGAGAAGAAATTCACAGCTGAACTGAATATAAGATAGATACAGTTGTCCCTTTCATCTTAGAGACCCAGAAAGAGAAACAAGACCATGTTTCCCTGACCCAAATCCTTACCTGTGAAAAGTACAAAATATCTAATGCTCTGGCAGCTCAGTGAGCTTTTCCTGAGGTCCTATGGCAAGAGCTGAATCAATCAAGGACAGGACAGCCAGTTAGCACTCCTTCTACCCTCTTATGGAGGGAGGAAGGACAGCAGAGACAGAGTGGGGTAGGAAGAAAAGATGGACCAGACAAGAAGACATCATGGCCCTAAACAACAAATTCCAGGCTCATGGCCAGTTCATAAAGAGAAAACTTTTAATTCTGAAGGACCAGTGCTAGTTCACGGCAGACAGTCCTTAGAGCCTTACAGCCCTACTCCCCTACAGCCCTACCTTTCTTTCAACCGCCAGAGCTAGCAAGTGGCATTCCCAAGTCATAAGATCAAAATTGTAAGTCACTGATGTAGGAAAACTACATCTGGTATGCAATTGGTAGTTTTAAGTATCAATGTAAAATTTGCAAAAGGAAAACACAAGCACTCATCTGATTTTATTCATGCTAGTTAAGTATAATAATGAATACACTGGTTTTCAAAATCAACTCAGTCTCAATAGATACACTTTTAACTTATAATGACAGTGTTATGACAATTAAGAAAAATTAAGTTCAAAATCTGGTGCTAAGTTGGGCACAGTGGCACACACTTGTAGTCCCAGCTACTCAGGAGGTTGACGTGGGAGGATTACCAGAGCCCAGGAGTTCAATGCCAGCCTGGGCAAACACAGCAGGAGCCGATCTCTTAAAAACAAAAAAAATTTTTTTTAAATACCAAAACCTGATGCTTAAAGATCAAGAGACTTTCCAGGACCTTAGAATTTGCTCTCATATTCCTGAGTAATTTCAACTACATGACAGAAAAGTTTTGAAAAGAAGCCATACCGTTAGTTGGCTATTTGGAGCAGAGGACAGGAAAGAAGACCTCTAAAATATGTCAGAAAGAACATTCAAGGAAAAAATAACAATCAACCACCTAAATATAAGACCACCATGAATATAAAGATATGCTCAAGCAATTTAATTGTAAATAGCTAGTAGATTAAATAGCTACATACAATATTACGATGCAAAGTAGAAAAAAGTGTTTCCTACTGCTGCAATATTTTCCACAGTAAACAGAAGTTAATTATTAGAATGCATTGTATATGGAGATGAGAACCGCTGCATAATTACTTAACCCATTGAAAGTATACTAAAGAAACAAAGAAAAACATATGTTTTGAGGCCAGATTGTTTACCACAATCCAATACTAGATTAATTTAATAAATACTGCCAAGAAAGAAAATTACAGGACCCAAGGAAAAAACTCCATTATTTTTGAATACAATCAAAGACAGCTTTATATTGGCAATTTGTGTCTAGGCAAAAATGTGTGACTCATTTAAAACTTTTAAATGATATGCTTATGGGGCAGAGGGAAGGTGGGCTCTTGAAAACAGTAATTTATGTTCATGGTAATTAAAGGTGATTTATAAGACCTATAAACAACACCTAACTTAACCTGGGGGGGGGGTGGAGGTATTAAATGAAGGCATTTTTACCTTCTCATTTAGTTCAATAAAGTTGTAGTGCCTTGAGGGCTACAATTCCATATAAACTAAAAAGGCAACTTATAAACTATTTTTTCCATCAGTGCCACCTTCATCTCTTTTTAGCCAAACACCAGCAACAAAACTAAAGGCGCTTTCTGGAATCTTACTGTTAAAGCTCTAAGTAATTTAGACATACAAATTCAAGCAGATACAGAGGGACAGTAATATAAAACAGAATGAAGACAAGTCTGTCTTTAATAACAAAAAAGGAAAGGATAAGGATTTTTATTTTTCCTAGCCAAAAATTCTAACCTTTTGCACAGAAATCATCTACATAAATTGATCTTAGTTGTATCTCCATAGGAACTTACTTATCTGACCAGCTTAAAAGGGGCAAAAGAAGTGAAATCAGTCAGGAGGCAGGGAGAGAAACAAGTATTTTCTAAGAAATGTAAAACTGCATAGATGTTTTTCTTCAGATTATTATGGGGTTACATACAATTTGGTTACATAGTCTGCTTATATAAGGTTAAAGTCCAAGTTGCAGTTGTGTCCTCCACCCAGAAATAAAAACAAGTGACATCAAAATTAGACAGTACAGCTAACAGTACTCCAAAAACTGACAGGCTCTATTTACTAGACCTTTTTAAGGAAAATAATCATTGACAGGTAAATTATGGGCTAAAAAGACTTAGTTTAATATCACAAATATCATTATGGGAGAAAACAAAGTTGACCCTTGAACAACACAAGTTTGAACTGTGCAGGTCCACTTATGTGTAGCTTTTCTTCAGGTAGACACGGCTCAAAAACACAGTATTAGCTGGATATAAAACCCATTACATAGAAGGCTGACTTTTCCTTATGCAAATTTCATAGGGCCAACTGCAGGGCTTGAGTATCCCTAGATTTGGGTATATACAAGCAGTCCTGGAACCAATTTCCCACATGTATGAAGAGAAAATTATAATGCATTTCTATGTTCCAAAATTGGTTTGCTTTATTTAGATTTGCAAAGGACATTAAGAATCATAAATACAGTTATCTCTGATGGATGCCACTCATGAATTTATAAGAACAGCAAAAAATAGGTGTTATCGCTGAGAGAAGGATGAGTAGAAAATACTAGTCAACCATCATCACTTGGCACTACTGAAATTAATGAGCCAGAAAATCACAAGTAAATATTATGTTATATATCTTCAAGATTATTTGAAAATGATGCAAACCAGTTAGTATTAAATTTGAAAAGGTCAAACGTCTACTGTAATGCCCATATTTCTACTGTTCCTTAATTTCTTTGCCCCAAAAAGGAAAAAAAATGTGAATTTTCCTCCCTGGCTTTTGAACCTCTGAAAAAACATAGCTCTCTAACCAGCTACATGAAACACAATACAGCAATTATCTTTGCTATTCATGACTCTCCTCCTCCCACATCAAAAGAATATAGGGGCCAGGCATGGAAGATTATGCCTATAATCCCAGCACTTTGGGAGGTTGAGGCAGGAGGATGGATGGCTTAAGGCCAGGAGTTTGAGACCGGCCTGGACAACATAGAGAGACTCTATCTCTACAAAAAAAATAAAAATAAAAATTAGCCAGGCATGGTGGCCCACATCTGTAGCCCCAACTATTTGGAAGGCTGAAACAAGAAGACTGTGTGAACCCTGGCATTGGAGGTTACGGTGAGCTATGATCGGGCTACACTGCACTCCAGCCTGAGCAACAGAAACAGACCTGTCTCTTAAAAAAATATATATAGGGGTTGACGTGCCCAAGAAGTTTCAAAACTGAATCCAGTGTTACAGCCTTAATATGGTCACCCACATCAACTTGCCACACCACAGATGCAAAGGAGCATACAACAGTTAAGACCAAAAATTTAAAAAGCAGAAAGTAGGCTATAGATTCCTCTCCTCTCTTCCAAGCTTCTTCAACAAACCTGAGGTTCACAAGTGTTACTACCAGCATACGGTTTGCTCACACTGTATCCGTACTCCCTCCTCTAGACACATTCATCATCACCCTCCACACAAAACTTCTCACCTATTCCCTTAGCCAGGCTCTTTTCTCAGGGATTTGAAAGATTGGGACAATAATGTTAATGTATTAGAACATCAAATAAATGAGAAATACATGAAAACTGCAGTAAAATTATTAAAAACACTACCATTAACTCTTTACCTAAGTCTAAGTCATTCAAGCCTCTCCCTTCCTTTCCATTCTAAACCCTCTAACTTGGACTGTTCAATGTTCTCACTCATCATCTCTCTTACAGTATTCCTCCAATCTAATATATTTCCTTAAATGCTTATGAGGCTATGCACTTTCCTGTGTAAAAATTATTACTACATCCCACTACTTACTAAAACAAGTGTGTATTTTTATCTTAGTATCTACACAACCTGACCCAGACCACCTCTAGAACTTCTATCCCTTCTTTGATATTTTGTATCACTAATTTTATATACCATTAATTTAGCACTTATCACATGCTGTTTTTCATATCCTAGACCTACATAATTTCCAATTTCCTTTCTAGGTAGATAAAAGGGCCCAAGAATCCTGGGGCAAAGTAGGTTTCCTGGGCACACAGAATAGGCAAGTTAGGCTAAGCTACCAAGGAAGCACTATAAACTCCAAAGAAGTAAAGAGAGATTAAAAGTAGAGGTGGACAGTTTTGGGGAGGGGGAAGAATGAGTAATGGGTAAAATGAATACTACTTGGGTTATGAGAACATTCACAACTCTGACTCACGCATTACAAAAGCAATCCATGTAACCAAAAACATTTGTACCCCCATAGTAGTTTGAAATTAAATGTATCGGCCTGGCGCCTATAGCTCAACTGGCTAAGGCGCCAGCCACGTACACCTAAGGTGGCGGGTTCGAATCCCCAGCCCGGACCCGCCAAAACAACAATGACGGCTGCAACCAAAAAATGGCCGGGCGTTGTGGCAGGCGCCTGTGGTCCCAGCTACTTGGGAGGCGGAGGCAGGAGACTGGCTTGAGCCCAGGAGTTGGAGGTTGCTGTGAGCTGTAATGCCACGGCACTCTACCCAGAGGGACAGCTTGAGGCTCTGTCTCAAAAAAAAAAAAAAAAAAGAAAGAAAGAAATTAAATGTATCAATTAGTACTTTTTTTAAAAAAAGAAGTGGAGTTAAAAGAGACACTATTGCTAGCTGGGTACAAGTGGACCTCAAACTCTTTTTTTTTTTCCTTTTGGAAACAGAGTCTTACCTCATTGCCCTTGGTGGAGTGCCGTAGTGTCACAGCTCACAGCAACCTCAAATTCTTGGGCTCAAGTGAGTCTCCTGCCTCAGCCTCCCCAGCAGCTGGGACTACAGGCACCTGCCACAATGCCTGGCTATTTTTTGTTACAGTTGTCATTGTTGGTTAGCTGGTCCAGGCCAGGTTCGAACCTGCCAACTTCAGTGTGTGTGGCCAGTGCTGTAACCACTGTGCTACGGGTGCCAAGCCAGATCTCAAACTCTTAAATAATAATATTGGTTCATTGTCCCTTCCCATTTGGCCAGAGTGAGGCTGTAAAAAGGGCAGATCCTGGGATTTTCCAAAAGAGAGAAATAAACTGACGTAATCATAAACTGATAGATTTTTAAAGCAGCAACTTCACTTGAGATCAATCCTTCATGCATGTTTGAAAAGGTTTCTGTGTAGCAATGTTCACTCCAGGACTGTTAATAAATTACCTCAGAAGACAATTATAAGAAAATATTAACCAGTGGTATATCCACGTAATAAAATCGATATAGCTGCTGAAAAATAGTAAAGGAAAAAGGAAAGATGAACAAAGTAATGGTAAAATTCAATCATCAGTGAAGTATGTATAGGTCCACTCCACTTACGGAAAAAATTTATAGTAAGATATATTTAGAGAATAAAAGACATTTGG
Source organism: Otolemur garnettii (assembly GCF_000181295.1). Classification (NCBI taxonomy): domain Eukaryota; kingdom Metazoa; phylum Chordata; class Mammalia; order Primates; family Galagidae; genus Otolemur; species Otolemur garnettii. Next base: position 12,062,811 of record NW_003852443.1, on the reverse strand, counting down.
AGGCATATGCTCTAAAACTATTGACAATGGGTATCTTTGAAATATAGGATTTCACTTTCTGCAATATCAGTATCATATTTTAATTATTGAAAATGAATGCTATATGATATACATGTGCAAACAGAAGAAAACAAGCCAGACAAGGTGGCCCAAGCTTCTAACCTCACTCTCTAGAAGGCCAAGGCAGGAGGATCATTTGAGATGGAGAATTTAAGACCAGCCTGAACAAGAGCAAGACCCCATTTCTAATAAAAATAGAAAAAATTAGCTGGGCATGGTGGTGTGCCAGTAGTACCACCTATTCAGGAGATTGAGGCAGAAGGATTGCCTGAACTCAGGAGCTGGAGACTGCAGTGAGCCACAATGTCAAGCTAGCATGACAGAGAAAAAGTCTGTCACAAAAGGGGCGGGGGAGAAGAAAAATATATATCTTTTCTGATTTTAAAAACAAAGAAAAGCAGGTATTTCTGGAGACTGGGAAGAAGGGAAACATGAAATTTTATTGTAAACTTTAGTTACTTCCTATTTTGTTTAAAATAAGCATATATGATTTCAAATTTTTATATAATACAATAACACAAAAATACAATTTTTTATGTAACAGCATCTGTTTAGTCATTTATGATCAAAAGGAGTATGAAACTGATAAAAGCAAAAAAATTCTATACTTATAAGTTATGAAGGAAAGGGGTGTAAATACATAATTAAATTACAATTTTACAGTATTAAAGAACGACCCTCATTTATTCTAAAGCACAAGATTTTGTACCTAAATTGCATATAATTCAATCTATTACAAGGGAATGCTTTTTGTTATCAAGTAGATGACTGCTGATTATATCTCAGACAACAGTGGGCTGGCATGACTCGCATGGGTTTCCTTTTGCTTTGACAAATCAACAAAAGAACTTTGTTTAGGCAATTTTGTACAGTGCACATTAAAACTGGTATAAAGACAATAAAATTGCTAAGAATCTTTTTTAAAGGTTGTGCTTCTTTATCATCATTATTATACTTGAAAAAGAAAAGGCCAGATGAAATGAAATACTGAATTCTCAAGATGTTCTCTCCATCTTTGACATCTTCCAAAGCCCACCTTAGATTAGAAAGCCACTTTCTGGCTCTACCTGGCAGAGGACACATAAGGCCCCCTCTCATGATCTTGGAGTAGGAGGAAGATAGATAATATGCCCTCACCAAAAATACACATAATAGGAAGAGATAGGTGCACACAAAGATATTAATTTGTTACTAGAATAAAGAGCTATAAGGGCACCACTCCCCTCCCCCCAGCCCTCCCTCCTCCTCCCAATGAACACATGTTCAAATACATGCATACACACGTTCACTACACTAAGGTTTCTTAGAAGTACTGCTTTATGGTAGAACAGAGCATGCAAACAAAAAACTATGGAAAAAAATCAATGAAGTAACTTCTCCAACAGAACCCATTAATTTAGTTATCTGAGAGTAAACTTTTTTTTTTTGAGACAGGAACCTCTAGCTGTCCCCCTGGGTAGAGTTCTGTGGCATCACAGCTCACAGCAACCTCCAACTCCTGGGCTCAAGCGAGTCTCCTGCCTCAGCCTCCCGAGTAGCTGGGACCACAGGTGCCCACAATGCCCAGCTATTTTTCGTGCAGCCGTCATTGTTGTTTGGCGGGCCCGGGCTGGATTCGAACCCGCCACCTTGGGTGTATGTGGCTGGCGCCTTAGCCACTTGAGCCACAGGCGCCGAGCCAAGAGAGAGTAAACTTCTTAACTAAATTATCCTGCTAGAACCATCATAATTAGCCTACCTTAAAAATTTATTTATTTATTTATTTATTTTTGGAGACAGTCTCACTTTGTCACTCTTGATAGAGTGCCATGGCATCACAGCTCACAGCAACCTCAAACTCTTGGGCTCAAGTGATCTTCTTGCAGAAGGGAGGGCAGGGGAACCCCAGATGGGCATTCTCTTAGCAAAGCTTTGCCTGTTTATCTGGGAAGAGACCCTTTCTCTGTAGGAATTTATTGCAATACTTCTATAGCCCAAACCCAAGAAGTGGTCGTTGTAGCTGGAAGACGGCCAAGGAAAACCTGAGCTATTTTTGTCTCACCACATTTCTTAAGCTGTATCTTTCCAATTTTTATGGATAGAAAAATTTTATTTCCGTAAGCATATTTTTATTCCCAGTACTTTACTCTTCTGTTTATATCATTCCTTTTCCAGGAATGATATAGCATTCCTTCCCAGATCTCAGTTATGATACTAATTAGAGTTTATTTAAAATTAAAAAATAGGTATTATTTCAACATGTCAGTATGAAGAATTGAAATATTTTACTTTTTTTGTATTGTCTTTGAAATCTGGTATGTATTTTACTATTAATACTTAGAGCAAATCTGCATTTGGATTAGCCACATTTCAAGTCTTTCATAGTACCTAATAGCATGGGCTAGTGCCTACAGCAGGCGTCCTCAAACTATGGCCCTTGGGCCACATGAGGCCCGCCAGGTGTTTTTGCCTTCATTGCCTGTCCTGCTTAGCAGCCGACTCTTCCCAGGGCCCACAGTCGGCCCTCCAATGGTCTGAGGGACAGTGAACTGGCCCCCTGTTTAAAAAGCTTGAGGACCCCTAGCCTACAGAGTCGACAGCCCAGCTGTGTGTTCTATGCATAAAAAAAATTAGAAAGAGATACATGAACTCATAGATAGATTTCTCAAGAACTGGGATATAGGGAGAAATGGGTGAGTCTAAGTTTTCATTTTAGATTATTGGCTTTTAAAAAAGTGAATATGTATTATTCATTTTTTAAAACATGAGGAGTTTTCTACATTGTAAATACAAGTTTTAGATACACATCAAAGATTCAAATAAAATTCTCAGGGGTTCTACATTAAAACAATGAGAGAATGAGAGCATAACTTTGGCTTAGAATGTTGTGATAACAGGAGTTAATCAATAATGTTTTTCTAAAATGTTTGGTTTTTGGCTTGGGTGCAGTATCTCACATCTGTAATCTTAGCAATTTGAAATCCTACATTTCAAAGATACCAACCAAGGTGGGGGCATTGCTTGAGGACCAGATTTCTGGCCCAGCCTGAGCAGCAAGACCTCATCTCTACCAAAAAAAAAAAAAAAAAAATAGAAAAATAAGCTAAAGTGTGGTGGTGCACAACTGTAGTCCCAGCTTGGGAGGCTCATCCAGGAGGATTGCTTCAGTTTGAGGTTGCAGGGAGTTATGACCAACTAGGGTGCAGTCAAGCCCAGGCAATAGAGTAAGACTGTACCTCAAAAAAAATTTTTATGGCTGTGCTTGGTGGCTCATGACTGTAATTCTAGCACTCTGGGAGGCTGAGGCGGGTGGATTGCCTGAGCTCAGGAGTTGGAGACCAGCCTGAGCAAGAGTGGGACTTTGTCTCTAAAAATAACTGGGCCTTTCTTCCCTTCTCTCTTTCTATCTCTTTCCCTTCCCTCCTTCCTTTCTTTCTTTTTCAAGGTCTCTGGGCTACAGTGCAGTGGTGTCATCATAGTTCACTATAACCTCAAAGCGTTGGGCTCAAGTGATCCTCCTGCCTTAGCCTTCTGAGTACCTGGAACTACAGATGTGCACCATCATACCTGGCTAATTTTTTAAATTTTTCTTTTCTTTTTTTTTTTTTTTAGAGAAAGGGTCTTGCTATGTTGCCCAGGCTGGTCTTGAACTGCTGGCCTAAAGTGCTCCTCCCAGCTTGGCCTACAAGAGTTCTGAGATTATAGGTTTGAGCCACAGCACCTGGCCTATTTCTTTCTTTTCTTTCCTCTTCCTTCCCCTTTTCCTTTTCTCTTTTATCTCTTTTTTTTTTTCTTGTTTTCTCATTTTGTCTCTTTCTTTTCTTCCTTTTTCTCCTTTTTTCTTTCTTTCTTCTTTCCTTTCTCCTTTCCATTTTTCCTTTTTGCTTTGAAATAATATTTCAATTATACTAAATATATTATTAAAACTGATTTTGCATATTTCTCCCTTTTTAAATGTGGCTATCAGAAAATTTTAAATTACATACAGAGTTTACATTTATGGATCCTATTGATTCTAGTAGTCAGGGCTGGTGTGAAGGCTTACAGTGCAGATTTTAGAGTCGGATTTGTCTTACTGAGTACTGCTCTACCACAGCCATGCCTCACTTAACAATGGGGACACATTCTGAGAAATGAGTCCTTACGTGATATGGTCATTGTGCAAACATCATGGAGTGTACTTACAGAAACCTAGATGGTATATGGTACAGCCTACTGCTCCTGGCTACAAACCTGTACAGCATGTGACTATACTGAATATTACAGGTAACTGTAACACATGGCAGGTATTTGTATATCTAAACATAGAAAAGGTAAAAACACAATCTTAAAGATAAAAAATGGCACATCCGTATAGGGCATTTACCCCGATTGGAGCCTGCAGGACTGGAAGTTGCTCTAAGTGAGTCATGAGTGAATGTCAATGTCTAGGGCATTACTACTTACAACTCTACATTTTATAAATGCTGTATACTTAGGCTACACTAATTTCATTTATTTTTAGTATTTCTTTATTCAATAATAAATTAACTACTATATTATACATGTACCAGAATGTAACTTGTACTCCCTAATTCTATTAAAATTTTTAAAAGGAAAAGTAAAATAAAGATTATATAAATAAACGTTAGCGTACTATAACTTCATAATTTTTTAACTTTTTGACTCTTTTATAGTAATACTTAGCTTAAAACACCAACACATTGTATAGTTGTACAAAAATGTTTTATTTCTTTATATTCTTATTCTATAATGGTTTTTTGTTGTTGTTGTTTGTTTTTGTTTTTGCTTTTCAGTGAGACAGAGTCCGCCTTTGTCTCCTAGGCTAGAGTGCAGTGATGTAATCATAGCTCAAAGCAACCTCAAACTCCTGGGCTCAAGCAATCCTCCTGCCTCAGCCTCCTGAATACCTGGGACTACAGGCACTTGCCACCACGCCTAAACCATAATTTTTCTCCTATTTTAAAAAATTATTTTCTCATTTTTAAACTTTTTTACTAAAAACCGAGGCACAAACACAGACATTAGCCTAAACCTTCACAGGGTCAGGATCATCAATAGCATTATCTTCCTCCTCCACATCCTGTCCCACTGGAAGGTTTTCAGGGGCAATAACACACACAGAGCTGTCATCTCCTATAACAGCAACACCTTCAGGAACACCTCCTAAGGAACTCAGCTGAGACTGTTTTACAGTTAACTGTTTTTAAGTAGAAAAAGTACACTCTAAAAGAACAACAAAAGTATAGAAGTTGAAATTCACACAAATTCACAGGCTGAAAATTTACTATAACAAGTAACTAGCACATAGAATTCAGGGAGAAAAAAACCCCAGAATAATGTATTCTTTACTCCATCACCACCACCACTTTAATAACTGTATGTAGTTATAAAGTATATAACTAACTATATATTTTATAATTAACTGTTCTATATATCAGAACCTCCTATGTGTTTCTAAATTGATACGAAAACCATCTCCTAGCTCAGAAAGCAGAACTCTTGTTCTAGCCTACAAGATAATATCTCTAAGCACCTGTTGACAAATTTTAACAAATTTTATCTATAAATAGGCTGACAGTAGGTACCACCATACTGCCAAGAACATTACTGCAAAGGTACTTCCTTAAAATAACACACAAATGCCTTAGTTTCCTATTGAAATGTTAACTTTAAAACATCTAACAACTTGAACAGTTACCTTAGAAATAAAAATAATGTAACCGTAACATTCCTAAACATTTGTACCCCCATATTAATCTGGGGGAAAAAAACCCTCTAATGTCAGTTTTTAAAAACTAAAGATTCAGTTACATCGACAGTCTCATCATGTCCAAAGCTTTAAAACATCTAACAATAGAAAGTTATATTGCTTCCAAAAATTGGAAGTCACACTGGCTCACTAAACCCTAGAAAAAGAATTAATCATTTTTATAAATGAGACACCTGTTTTCAGAGGAGTTACTCCATGTATGAATTTAAAAAGGATTTGCTTCCTATCATACAGTTGCTGTTTCCTTATCCTGTATTTAATCTTCGGCAGGCAGTCTTATCTGAGAACTCTGTAGATTGGTGAGGAAAGAAAAACCTATCTTTAAATCCTTTCCCTTCTTCACAAAATCTCTCAAATTTACTTTTCTCCTCAAATACTATTCACAGTTTTCTGTAATCCAGCCCTTATTACTTTCTCCATGAAATACTACAAAAACTTCCTGGCTATTCATTCTGCCCCAAATTTCTTCCCAATCAAATTCATATGTTAATATATAATTGCTTCTAGCAACTACAACTTTCTTATCTAAGGGATAAAAATCCTGAGTATCAGCCTCAAACTAGATACAATCCAAATTTCTAACTTAACAAAATTATAAATTATCAATACCAATATACATAAAAATAGAGATGAATTACACAGACATTATGTTGAGAGAAAACAGGAGTCACACAAACATTAAGAGTACATTTATATGAAATTTAAGAATAAACAAAATTAACTGATGATACAAATCAGAATAGTGATTACTCTAGGAAAGGTGACAGACATGTTCTGTATCTTGACCTACTTGGTGATTACACAGTGTAAACATGTATACAGATGCATGCTGACGTCGCTTCACGTTTGTGCTTTTTATGCACCTAACATATTTATTTTATACCTCAATAAAAAGCAAAGGGAAATAAATTAGAACAGTTGTGAATCTTCACTTGATCTTAGGGAGGACAAAATCTTCCTAAGTACAAAAGTAGAAGAAATCAAAGAAAAAGACTGAAAAAATATTTTCAACAAAGATGACACATATAATTAATATATACCTATGCAACTGTATTGCATAAAGAAACTCTAGAATACAAATCAGTAAACTAAGCGTTGCAACAGACATGCACACACAGAGAACATGCAACAAAATATGTGCTGTCTGACTCATTACAAAAAAGGATTTCCCAATGCTTGCTCTAGAAGAAAATATAAGAAACTAAAAAATGTTATCATTTATGAAGACAAAACAGAGGAATCAGAACGTGGGCAGGAATAAGATTTCTCAATGTATATCCCATGAACGCAAGTTACCTATTCCAATGTATGGCCTATCTAAAACCATTCAGAAATAAACATTTTTAAAAGTTGATATCCCAATAAAAATAGAGAGGGAGATCTGAATGTATCTGACATAATCCTAAATGGATGTATACCTTCTACCTAGCGATTCCACTTCTAGGCATATCTTTTAGAGAAATACCCAGACATGTACAAAAAGAGTCTGTATAAGAAAATTCTATTGGCTCGGTGCCTGTAGCTCCACTGGCTAAGGCACCAGCCACATACACCAGAGCTTATGGGTTTGAATCTTGGGCCTGCCAAACAACGACAACTACAACCAAAAAACAGCCGGGCATTGTGGCGGGTGCCTGTAGTCCCAACTACTTGGGAGGCTGAGGCAAGAGAATTGCTTAAGCTCAGGAGTTGGAGGTTGCTGTAAGTTGTGACACCATGGCACTCTACCTAGGGCAACAGTTTGAGGCTCTGTCTAAAAAAAAAAGAAAAGAAAGAAAGAAAGAAAGTTCTATTAGCAAGATTGCCTATAATGTTTTTAAAAGTCTGAAATAAATGCACAGAAACAGGAGCAGTCCAACTCTGGAATTGCTTACGATGGACAATGACGTAGTAGTTAAAAAACAATGAAGGATGAAATAAGCCAGTACAAAAAGACAAATATTAGGATTCCACTTATAGGAAGTACAGAGTAGTCAAGTTCACAGAGATAGTAAATGGTGGTGGCCAGAGCTGGGAGAAAAGGAAATAGGGATTCAGAGTTTAATAGGTGGAGAGTTTCAGTTTAGCATAATGATAAAGTTCTATACTGGTGGTTATACAACAATGTGAATCTACTTAATACCACAGAACTTTATACTTAAAAACAGTTAAAGTGGGCCAGGCATGTCATCTAACACCTATAATCCCAACACTTGGGAGACCAAGGCAGGTGGATTGCCTGAGCTCACAAGTTCCAGATCAACCTGAGCAAGAGTGAGACTCCAGCTCTAAAAAGAAAGAAAGAGAAAAAAAAAATAGCTGCGCACAGTGGCAGGCGCCTATAGTCCCAGCTACCTGGGAGACTGAGGCAAGAGAATCACCTGAACCCGAGTTCGAGGTTGCTGTGAGCTAAGATGCCACAGCACTCTACCAAGGGTGACCAAGTGAGACTGTCTAAATAAATAAATAAATAAAGTGGTAAATTTTATGTTATAAATATGTTGCCATAATTTTTTTAAATTTAGCCAGGGCACAATGGCTCATATCTGTAATCCTGGCACTTTGGGAGGTAGAGTCAGGTAGATCACTTGAGCTCAGGAGTTTCAGAAGAAGGAGTCTGAGACCATCCTGAGCAAGAATGAGACCTCATCTCTACTAAAAGTAGAAAAATTAAAGCCAGGCATATGGCTCATGCCTATAATCCTAGCACTCTGAGAGACCAAGGCAGATGGATTGCCTGAGCTCACAGGTTTGAGACCAGCCTGAGCCAGAGTGAGACCTCATCTCTGAAATTAGCTGGGTATTGTGGCAGGTGCCTATAGTCCCAGCTACATGGGAGGCTGAGGCAAAAGAAATGCTTAAGCCCAAAAGTTTGAGTTTGTTGTGAGTTACGACACTATGGCACTCTCCCAAGGGTGACAACAAAACAAAACAAAATAACAGTAGAAAAATTAGCTTACCCGGGCATTGTGATGGGCACCTGTTGTCCCAGGTACTCCAGAGGCTGAAGCAAGAGGATCGCTTGAGCCCAAGAGTTTGAGGTTGCTGTGAGCTATCATGCCATGGTACTCTACCAAGGGTGACAGGTAATTAAATAAATAAATAAATAACTTCAAAATAATTCTGTAAGGTAGGACAGTATTACTCTGGATAAAAATCTTATTAAACAAATTTTATAATCTTTAGATATATAGTACACAAATTTTGAAAAATAGCTTCCTGCACCTACCCTTGACATACGTGTCTGGATTAGTAAGTAACCCCTTTGTTTTAAGTATGTGTACATCAGCCAATTTAAATAATACAGAGGAGGAAGAGTTAAGAGAAATAAGAAATGACAAAGGATTGCAATTAAAGTATTCAACAACAGTTATTACAATCTTTTGGTTATCTCTCAAGGGTGCATTTCCAAATATTACCCCAAAAACAATAAACTACTTCTTCTGTTCTCAATGTCATATTTGAGTGAAGTGAACTTTTTTTTTTTTTTTTTAGACAGAGCCTCAAGCTGTCCCCCTAGGTAGAGCGCTGTAGCATCACAGCTCACAGCAATCTCCAACTCCTGGGCTTAAGCAAGTCTCCTGCCTCAGCCTCCCAAGTAGCTGGGACCACAGGTGCCCGCCACAACACCCGGCTATTTTTTGGTTGCAGCCATCATTGTTGTTTGGCGGGCCCAGGCTGGATTCGAACCCGCCACTTTAGGTGTATGTGGCTGACACCTTAGCCACTTGAGCCACAGGTGCCGAGCTGAAGTCAACTTTTCTACATTGAATAATATATTTTTGTTGTTGTTGTTGCAGTTTGGCCGAGGCTGTGTTCGAACCTGCCACCCTTGGTATATGGGGCCAATGCCCTACCCACTAAGCCACAGGTACCACCCAACAATGAATAATATTAAAAAAAAATCAATCACAGCTAGACTCCTTGGAAGAAGAGTTAAGAATATGCCTTTCTAAAATTTGACCTTGCTAGAAAAGATATTCTAAAAAAGTCAAGCTCTTGACCTATAATCCCAGTACTTGGGAAGCCAAGGCAGGTGGACTGCCTAAGCTCACAAGTTCGAGACCAGCCTGAGCAAGAGCGAGACCCTGTCTCTAAAAAATAGACAGGTGTTGTGGTGGGCGCCTCTAGTCCCAGCTACTTGGAAGGCTGAGGCAAGAGAACAGCTTGAACTCAAGAGTTTGAGGTTGCTGTGAGCTAGGACACGATGGCACTCTACCAAGGGTGACCAAGAGAGACTCTGTCTCAAGGAAAGAAAAAAAGTCAAGCTCAGATATCTCATTAAATATTAAATTATAATAAACAGAAAAATAAATAAATGTAAATACTTTAAAAAAGAATTTTAGTTATCTTTTCATTATAAATTATAATAAATTGTTTGGTTTCATTTTTTGGCCATGATGGTACATTTTGTTTGTGTTACTAAGTCAAAAAAGGTACATTCTTTTTTCTTACTCTTTTTAAAAAACCAACATAATTGGCTTGGTGCCTGTGGCTCAAGTGGCTAAGGCGCCAGCCACATACACCTAAGGTGGTGGGTTCAAATCCAGCCTGGGCTCACCAAACAACAATGACGGCTGCAACCAAAAAATAGCTGGACATTGTGGTGGGCGCCCGTGGTCCCAGCTACTCAGGAGGCTGAGGCAGGAGACTCGCTTGAGCCCAGGAATTGGAGGTTGCTATGAGCTGTGATGTCACAGCACTCTACCCAGGGGGACAGCTTGAGGCTCTGTCTCCAAAAAAATAAAATAAAATCAACATAATTTAAGTGTACCGTAGAGGTATAACTATAGGTTCAACTGTGCTGTGAGATAAAAAAGGTTGAAAAACACTGTATTCTAACAATTTCTCTGTCTCTATCCCCACCTCAACTCTCCATTTAAAACCCTCTATATTCAAGCCATTAGAGATGGGAATCTTAAATACGTAGAACATGTGGCATCCCCAAGTAAATCCTTGCTCTCTTTTCCATTGTTCCTACTCACCATACATTCTTTTTTTTTTTTTATTAAATCATTGCTGTGTATATTAATGCAGTCATGGGGTACAATGTGCTGGTTTTATATACAATTTGAAATATTTTCATCAAACTGCTTAACATAGCCTTCATGGCATTTTCTTAGTTGTTGTGTTAAGACATTTACATTCTACATTTAGTAAGTTTCACATGTACCCTTGTAAGATGCACCATAGGTGTGGTCCCACCAACAACCCTCCCTCCACCCATCCTCCGCCCTCCCCTTCCCTCCCTTTCCCCTTTCCCCATATTCTTAGGCTATAATTGGGTTATAGCTTTCATATGAAAGCATTCTATCCACATGGACAGTTCTTACGGCAGCAGGTTCCTTTCTACCACAGGGCCTTGAAACGAGCCATTTACTCTTACTCAATCTTTTCTTTCCTTCCTTTGCCAACGTAGCTCTTACTCAACTCTTACCCATCAGGATAACCTTTACCTCCTCAAGGTAATACCACACTGTCACATACACATACTCTTCCTCTTATTTATACACAATTGGAAAAGGACATCTAATGTTTATGTGACTATTTATTCAATGTTTGTGTCCTCCACTGGATTATATATAAGCTTATGAGAGCAAGAGTCATATTTGCTTTTATTCACCATTATGTCCCTCAGCATCTAGCCCACTTATAAAAGGTACTCCATAAATAAGTGTCAAATGAATAAGAGTTATCTACCAAAGCAAATCCATCAAAATAAATATTTGCATTCTAAACAAGAGTAAATTTTTGAAACAATGTATATTTTTATATATTTCTAATAAGGAATGGAAGCCATTAAAGAGAGAAAAGGTTCGTTTTTAACAATTCATCAAATTAATGGAGAAGAAGCATAACATTAATTAAAATTCAGTAATAAACCAAAACTTCCCCTTAATAATTTTTCTAGCCTTCAACTTCTGGAAGTCCTAAGAGAAAGCTGAAAGTGCCCTAAATGCTCTTAATAACATATCATCACCTCTTTATTCTCCTTCCTGAACAGTTTTAAACCAAATATCTAAAAGAAAAGTGGAGAAATTAAAAGATAAAAGTTTTTAAAAATTCTGGTTATAACTGTATCATCTTATATTCTATGCCTTATACAATAATATATATTTCATCAATTCTAAGATGCATATTTTCACACTGACATCTCTGAAATCCATTGCTATAAGAAACCATATAGTATCCAACTTAACTGGCTTTTTTTCCCTTTCTTAACAACGGTATCTTTAGCCTGAATGGAATACAGTAAAGTATGTATGCTCCTTACATTTTCTCCCCCAAAGGTTAGAAAAACATAGCAGATGATTACGTAAGAAACAATAAAACCAAAGACTTTTTTTGTAGAGACAGAGTTTCACTTTATTGCCCTCGGTACAGTGCCAAGGCATCACACAGCTCACAGCAACCTCCAACTACTGGGCCCAGGCAATTCTCTTGCCTCAGCCTCCCGAGTAGCTGAGACTACAGGCGCCTGCCACAATGCCTGGCTATTTTTTTGTTGCAGTTTGGCCAGGGCCAGGTTTGAACCCTCTGCCCTTGGTATATGGGGCCAGGGCCCTACTTGCTGAGCCACAGGGACCACTCAACCAAAGACACTTTTATTACTAACATTTATTAGTGGTTTCAGGACACTAATCCTGAAATGCTAAAGTGCTCCAACTCTGAATATTCCCAGTCAAACACAAAGCATCCCTCCCTAACTACACAACCTCCTTATACCCAGCATACCTGCTCTAAAGCCTCATCAGGAAATCGGATCTATGAGCTTTTCATTTTTCAATCCTCTCCTATTTTTGTCCCTACTCTATATTATGCTCTTTTTCACTCATTAGCTCATTAACACTCAAATCTTAAGCTCTCCTACCCCCCATCCTTCTTCCACATTTACCCTATCAATTCTATTTTCTGATAAAAACTATCCAGATGTCCTAGGTACAAAAAAGTCAAAACATTGTCCCAATCTGAATTCATCATCTCTTTCTCAACACTTGCTGCTCTTTCTGTATTTAACAAGTCAGTGAATGGCATCATGATTCATTCAACTGACCCAGTCCAGAAACCCAGAAGTCTACTTGATAATTCCCTCTCTTTGAAACCCTCACATTAATCACAAAAACCTGTGAAAAGACAAACTGTCAGGAAAACCCAGAGGTTCTTGCCAATGCCCAGGCTTTAGGTTAACATTTCTCTACATAACAGAACTCCAACCCCCCACACAACCTCTTTCTTTGCCTACACTACAAACACCCCAGAAGGTCTCTCCATACCTTCACTCAAGATGAAGTCACCTAGATCAATGATTCTCAAATTACCTGTGGTGGGTTTTTTTTTTCGAGACAGAGCCTCAAGCTGTCCCCCTGGGTAGAGTGCCCTGGCATCACAGCTCACAGCAACCTCCAACTCCTGGGCGCAAGAGAGTCTCCTGCCTCCGCCTCCCAAGTAGCTGGGACCACAGGTGCCCACCACAACACCTGGCTATTTTTTGGTTGCAGCCGTCATTGTTGTTTTGGCGGCCCAGGCTGGATTCTAACCCGCACCTTAGGTGTATGTGGCTGGCGCCTTAGCCACTTGAGCCACAGGCGCTGAGCCCTGTGGGGGGGTTTTATAAGCTACAATAAAAAGGAATTACTAGGCAAATGAATTTTTTAAAAAGACAAAAAATACTATCACAACTTTTTTACTATTTAGTTCATATTAGTCAATCAAATTGTTATAAAATTTTCTAAATGCTCACTATCAATTGCTATAGTTATCTAGTTGAAAACAAATAACAAAAGCCCCTAAGCAGACCACAGCTGGCACCTAGGTCTAACTTTTCCTTATTTGCGTTAATTTGCTCATTATAATACTATTCTATAAAGTACAATCTTGCACTGAGCCTTAACTTAAACCTTCCTAATTTGCAAAGAATTGCTATGTTAATAGCTCATTTTGATAGCCAAAAGAACCCAAACTAACCCACAGTTCTACCTGTTTTCTCTCTACTTTATATTCTTTTCTCCTTAAGAACTAGCTGATGTAGAGAGGACACAGTGGCTCACACCTGTAATGCCAGCTACACAGGAGGCTGAGGTGGGAGAACTGCTTGAGAACAGGAGTTTGAGATTAGCCTGGGCAGGAAAGCAAAATAAATCCATCTCAAAAAAAAAAAGAAGAAGAAAGAAAAAAACATTAGCGAGGCATGGTGGCACACGCCTGTATTTCCACTGAGACAGGAAGATTCCTTGAGCCCAGGAGTTTGAAGGTACAGTGAGCTATGATAGTGCTACTGCATTCCAGTGTGGGCAACACAGAGAAACCCTGTCTCTAAAAAATAAATAAAACTTTTTAAAAACAAAATAAATTTAAAAACTTTGTTTTGGCTCCACTCCCATAGATCAGTGGTTAGGGTGCCAGTCACATACACCGAGGCTGGGGGAGTCGAACAGTGCCCAGGCCTGCTAAACAACAATGACAACTGCAACAAAAAAATAGCCAGACATTGTGGACGCCTGTAATCCCAGCTACTTGGGAGTCTGAGGCAAGAGAATCACTTGAACCCGGGACTATAAGGTTGCTGTGAGCTGTGATGCCAAGGCACTCTACCAAAGGCAACAAAATGAGACTGTCTCAAAAAACAAACAAATAAACAGACAAAAAAAAAACCCCAAACTTTAAAAAAAAATAAAACTAATCTATACTTTATTCCTAATCCTTTCATCTCTGACAGATAACCTGCATGACTTTCTTTCCTATGACATGATTATTATAGAATCCCCTTCTCTACCAATTCTGCCTTCTTAACACATGGAAAAACAAGAATATGGAAAAGTTCTATATATATGTATGTGCATGTGTGTGTGTGTGTGTGTGTATACATATACACTTTTTTTTCTTTAGAGACAGAGAGTCTCACTTTCTCGCCCTCAATAGAATGCCATGGCGTCACAGCTCCCAGCAACCTTCTGCTCTTGGGCTTAGGAGATTCTCTTGCCTCAGCCTCCCGAGCAGCTGTGACTATAGGCACCTGGCACAACAACTGGCTATTTTTTGTTGTTGTTGTTGCAAGTTTTGGCCGGGGCCAGGTTTGAACCCAGCACCTTCGGTATATGGGGCTGGCACCCTACTCACTGAGCCATAGGTGCCACCCAGAAAAGCTCTATATTTTAATTCAAAAAAAAATTTGAAATACCCTTATAATCAACAAAATTTGTCCTAAATAGAAACATTCATCAATGTTTCTCTAATCCAGAAAAGGAGATAAAATTCAATTAGAATATAATAGCAACACAGCATATACTTGCTATGCAATAAACCTTCATGTACAGAGATAATACTAAGTAAGTAACATTAAAGTCACAAATCTACAAACAAACCCACTATTCATCTGGTGAAGCAAAAGCAATCTTCTATCAATCAGTCATTTCTAATTTTATTTCTGCAATAATGGAAAGAAAACACTGATCTTAATGAAATCAATGACTAAACAACTGTACTTACGTGTTAGATGAAAGATTCCATCACAAGCACTAATATGAGATAAAAAAGCGTTTCCCAGGCCCTGCCCATTGTGAGCTCCTTTCACAAGACCAGCAATATCCACTACATTTAGAAAGGCAGGAATTTTACTGAAAAACAAAAGATGGTTTTATTATAAAATACTACTAAGAACCTGTTCATTAATCAAATGAATTTCCCAAACATTTCACATAATTAGTTCCTTTTTTAGAATACCATTTACAACAATGATTTGATAAATTATCATCTCTCACAAAAACAAAAATAAGAAATAACCTTTTTATGTTTCAGAGATAGGGTCTTGCTCTGTCACCAAGCTATAGTGAAATGGTATGCTAATAGCTCACTGCAGCTTCCAACTCCTGGGCTCAAGCGATCCTCCTACCTTTGCCTCCCAAGTAGCTAGGACTACCGGGGCACACCACCAAGTCTAGCTAATTTTTTTTTTCATAGAGACAGCATCTCCCTACGTTGACTGAGCTGGACTTGAACGCCTATTCTCAAGGCAATCCTCTCATCCCAGGCCTTCCAAAGTGTTGGGATTATAGGCAGTAGCTACCATGCCTGGCCTAAGAAATAACTTTTTAATATACGAGAACTTTCTGACCTGGGAAAATGAAGGAGAAAACTAAAGCAGAATAGATGCATTTACTATCTCTGAAATTAAAATTCATATGATTAATTGTACTATAAAGTTCTATTGACACATTTACTGAAGTGATCCTCATAAAATGATGTGCCAGGCACTAGACTAAGTACTTTATATACATTGTCTCAAAACAAACTCTAAAAGTTGGGTGCTATTTATTAAATCCACTTTACAGATAAGGAATCTGTGCTCCATAGAAGTTAAGAAATCTATTGCATACTGGATCAGTCAGATAGTAGTGACAAAATTGGAATTCAAACACATAAAGTTTGGGTTTGCATTTAATCACATATAGGTATAGCAAAAAAATGCACGTAATGATGAAAATCAGTTATCAGCATAAGTAATAACCTAGTTGTTCTAACAGCCATCAAGTTAGACATATGTACAAAATAAACTTCGCTTTGTTAAGCAAAGGCACTGTTAATTTAGGAAAATCAGTGTTATGTAAAAATGAAGATTTAAGCTATGAGCAAATAAAAGCTACTTTGAATATCTTATGACAAAGGTATATGACCTAACTTACCTCCCTGTCAATTTTCAAGAACATTCAATTTTCAGAATGAATGAACTTCACTACCTGATAAAATACAACATCAAAGTTCCACAAAAGACTTCTCTATAATCTACACAGATAATGAGTCCTTTCAAAATAATTGTTCTAAGAATAAGCATTACAGATAGAAATTACATGATCATTGTTATCACCAAATCCACTAAAAACACATAACTGTGGTTAGCAGTTGTTGATGGATATTGTGTGTGTCTTCCCAGCATCCACTTCTCCTTCTCTTAGTACCTATACTGTTTTTCCTTTGAGTCATCATATCTTCTCAGTGTAACTCTAGAAGTCAGGCATGTAGACTGGGCTTGAACTAAGCAGTTTTATCTCATCCTTATGCCAATCAATAATTCTAGGATCTGGCTCAGCGCCTGTGGTTCAAGTGGCTAAGGCGCCAGCCACATACACCTAAGGTGGCAGGTTCAAATCCAGCCCAGGCCTGCCAAACAATAAC
>NW_003852443.1:12044451-12045516 GCF_000181295.1 Otolemur garnettii | reverse complement strand
AGCCCAGGAATTTAAGTCCAGACTAAGCAAAATACTGAGAACCCCATCTCTTAAAAGAAAAGACTTAAAGAGAGGTTTACTGAAGGGGGTGAGGGAAGATTCTTGAATAGAAGCTCAATGGTGTTCTAGAATAATCCCTCCTTTCACTCTGAACATGGGTAATAAAGCATACAGTTCAAAGAGATAAAAAGTACACAATTCACTCTTATGACCACAAGGGGAAGGCAAGTGGATAAAGAAAGCTAAGCGAAGAAGGAGGAAGAAACCAGGTTCTTGATGAGCTAAACACCATGCTGCCTATTACTAACTCAGTAAGTCAGTTTTTTTTTTTTTTTTTTAAAGACAGTCTTACCCTGTCACCCTCAGTAGAGTGTGACAGATCACAGCAACCTCCAGCTCTTAGGTTTAGGCGATTCTCTTGTCTCAGCCTCCTGAGTAGCTGGGACTACAGGCGCCCAGCACAACGCCTGGCTATTTTTTTCTTGCAGTTTGGCTGGGGCTGGGTTCAAACCCACCACCCTTAGTATATGGGGCCGGCATCCTATCCAGTGAGCCACACACACCGCCATTAAGTCAATTCTTTAAGTCAATATGTTAAGTGCAACCAAACTTGTCTTAAATGATATTATTTCTAACAATTAAAACCACTCATGATAAATAAAAGTACAGCAGCACATGCATATGGGTGGAAAAGCACTGAATTTTAAGTGAGACGCCTGAGGTTCTATTCTTGGTTGACAGTAATGATAAGTGCAATCATGAACAAATAAATCATTTCATCTTCCTAGGCTTCAAGTGTTTTTTATTTTCAGAATTAACATTTTGGTTATATAAATTGTTTTTGTGCTATTTGAGTCAAAGTTGTGAGTATGCCCATCACCCAGATAGCATGCACTCTACCTGTTGGGGTGAATTTAGCCCCACACCACCTATTTGAATATGTGTACTTACATGTTAATTGATTAGTTCCAATTTAATAGTGGTGTTTGTTTTTCCATTCTTGTGATACTTCACTTAAAAGAATAGTTTCTCTGGAGAACACTGAGAGAACTAAAAATAGACCTG
>NW_003852443.1:12041401-12042261 GCF_000181295.1 Otolemur garnettii | reverse complement strand
CGCAGTGGCTCACTCCTAGAATCCTAGTACTCTGAGAGGCTGAGGTTGGAAGATTGCCTAAATTCACAAGTTTGAGACCAGCCTGACCCAGAGCAAGACCTGGTCTCTAAGAAAAATAGCCAGGCGTTGTGACAGGTGCCTTTAGGCCCAGCTACTTGGGAGGCTGAGGCAAGAGAATCACTTGAGCCCAAAAGTTTGAGGTTATTGTGACCTATGATGCCAGGGCACTCTACCAAGGGTGACAAAGTGAGACTCTGTGTCAAAACAAAACAAACAAACAAAAATATATCACAAGAATGAAAAAGTAAGTATCCAATATTAAGTAAGGTACTCAATATTAATAGATGAACAACTACATACCCACACAAGAGAAAAACACAAACTCAAGGAGAGGAGAGGGGAGGGAGGAGGAAGATTGATAAGCTCTCACCAAATGGGCACAATGTAAAGGTATATGACACACCTCCTGAGTGAAGGGCTCAATTATAACTTGGACTTTACCTAACAAATGCAAACAATGAAGTCTAATTGTTTGTACCCTTGTATTAATCTGAAATTTAAAAAAAATGAAGATGGGTTCCCATTCAATCTATTTCCATATGGGCATTTAATCGATGTTTCCTAGAAAAGGAAAGTTCTGAGAAATGAATTCCATCACTGCCTAAAATTCCAACAAATTTGAAGTCTAAGAGCTTTACCGCTGCTCTCTTTATGTTTTTCAAATATTTTAGCAATGTCACATCCCCACAGTCAGCAGCAGCAAGGGCCCACATAAGCAGAGAGCAGCAGGGGAGAGATGGCACCATGATAGCGGAAGGTATATGGCAAGAGAGCAGCCCACCTATAGCTGGGGCCCAAGC
>NW_003852443.1:12038889-12039884 GCF_000181295.1 Otolemur garnettii | reverse complement strand
ATAGTGGTAGAGAGAATAGTGGTTATCTTCCTAAACAGAACTTCTATTATCTTATTTTTTCCTTATATAAATTTTACTTGCTTTTTTTAGCTAAATATACAGTATAATACATATTTGTAAGAAAATTCAAAATACCACAGAGGAATGTAAGAATAAAATAAAATCACTGTAAAATTCCATTACCTAAAGATAACCATCAATTAGTTTAAGATCTTCATTTCATATATTTTTCTGCATATGCACATACAGTTTTACATGAATAAGATCATACAATACAAATGCTCCTTATACTTCATAAACCCCAGAAAAAAGAACTCCAAAGTTAACAATTGGGTTTATCTTTCCTCTCCCTTCTCCTTACTCTACATTACTTTTATAATACTTTTTTTTAAGTCAGTCTATACAGGGCCACCAAATAAAAACATTTCTTACCTTGCTGGTTTGTGGTATTGGCAAAGAAAGTCAAACCTTTCATCTGGCACAGGTACTCTGCTCTCATTAGGATCAATAGTGCAGAAGGGGAAGTTTTCTGCTGAAGCCTGGCTATTGGTTAATACATTGAAGAAAGTAGATTTCCTAAAATGAATAAAAGCAATTTCAATTAATTCTTATATTAATGCCAAGAAAATTTTATCTCACCCTAAGTTCAATCCATGAGGAATAGAAAACCAATCCGAGAAGCAGGGAGGTGGTCAGGGGAAGAGAGAGACACACATGAAAAGTACAATTTCACTAACAAAAAGGAATGAAATTTCCGACATTACAGCTCACGATTTATATTAGATTATGTTCCTATCCCAAGTTATTTGGCACTTGAAAAGCTTGTTGCCAAAGAATCTTTGTTATAAATAATAGCTAGAGTCTCATGTGATATCACAAAGTCCATTTTTTTTGTAATGTGCCTTCATATCAATTCCCATATATGTAATATAACCTTCTCTAGCATGAAGGTGTATCTTGTTAGGTCAATCACTTCGTAAACATTCTGAACGGAG
>NW_003852443.1:12036900-12037842 GCF_000181295.1 Otolemur garnettii | reverse complement strand
TTTTTTTTTTTTTAACTCTGATAACCCTGTAAAAGAGTGATGAATAAAAGGCACCATCATCTAAGTACCACTGCTGGGAAGGATGTTTTACCAACAAGATACTTAACTGTATCTGCCTACAGATCTTTAAAATATTGTTCTTATATCACATTCAGACTAAACATTTCAGAGTCAAACAGAAATGTTTGCTAAAACAGTCACATAAATCATTACTGGTTACTGAGAGCATCACTAGTCAAATCAGTAGCTTTCAACTGCCTGGCTATGACACAATTAGCTGAGGATAAAGGCATATATTATGCCTAATATTATCACACCTCTTTCTAGACCTACTGGTCTAGGTCCCTATATTTTAAAAATATCTCAGGTGGTACAAATGTACAGTCAGGTTTTGGAGATCCTGGTCTAGATTCAGACTCAGCTAACAACTCATGGAATAATGCTATCTACTATAGGATTTATACTGGCAACCTGTAAGAGACCAGTAACAATCCCAAACCTCCAGGAATGATGAGTAAGAAGAAATCAGGCGTTTCTATAGGACTGGCTTTAATTTCAACCCTATTAAGATAAATATTATAGTACTTAATTTAAAATAATCTATTTCCAAAAAGAGTATAAAGCTTAATACAATGTAAAATACTGAGTCATGACTGCGTTAATAATTTTTTAAAGAATAATTCACATTCAGGCTATGACTTTAAATAACATCATGTTCATTAAAAATGACCAAGAATTCTTGGAGAAATAGCTAGTTTCAGGTCTGAGACACACATACAAAAAATTACAAGTCTCAAACAACTTTTTATAAGTGAAAATGAGGAAATTATTAAAGGCTGTTGAGTCCTATCAAAAGCACTAGAGGCTGGGTGTGGTGGCTCATGCCTGTAATCCTAGCACTCTGGGAGGCCAAGGCCAGTGGATTGCTTGAGCACAGGAATT
>NW_003852443.1:12033956-12035924 GCF_000181295.1 Otolemur garnettii | reverse complement strand
CAAATTCATTCTACTTCATCTAGATATACCTTATATTAAAATTGGAAAAAATATATTTATATATTATTATAAAGGGAAATTACAAATACATTTCACTTATAAATGAGGTTGCAATATCCTAAACAACCAGAATACCACCATTTTGCAACTCCTGCAAGTTAATGGATCTGGGTGATGATCACTAATGACAGTAAATACTGCAAAAAGAGAGGGGGAAATAGTACCTCCTGACAGAAGCATATGACGTCTGACAATTAAGTTCCATGAACTGTCATAGAAAAAGGGCTACGTACTTCATTGCTGCATATCACTTTGGTTATAAACCAATGCCAGAGTCTAGTCCACCCTTCAAAGCACTTTTTCTAAGATGAGTTCACAACTCAATTGTCAGACCTCATACAATGATAGCTCTGAAGGCCATTCCAGAAAAAGAGTTTCAAAATTGCTTTGAAGGCTGACCAAGGTGCTAGCATTGGTGCACAGTTTCCCAAGGGTGGGTACTCAGAAGCTAACTGTAGTGACGTTCACCATTGAGGTATGGAGCACATTTCCTAGATGAGTTCTCCATCTTTTTCTTTTTTCTCCAAATTCCTGGTTTAATAAGGACTTATATTTTGAGGAAAAAAGGTCCCAAACATCAGGCTATTCACAAAAATAACCTACAGTATCAACTTTAGAAAACAAATCTTAATTATTTTTCTAGAGGCTGCATTTGACATGCCAACTCTCATTCACAAAAATACACTGTTACATTTCTAAGTGTCCAACCTCACCTTAATCTGATCAAGCCTTTGCAAATTACTACCCCTTTGTAGAAAATACAGAGGACGGAACATATTAAATGACACCACAGGATACAATCAACAAAACCTACACTTTGAAAAATTCCATGAGACTAACAACCAGATTTCTTCAATAAGTGAATTGGGAAGTGGCAGTGGTGGTGGTGGGGGGACGTGTGCTTCTGGGTGAATTACAAAAACTAACAGAAGACCAGTGATCCCACTTGGACCTAGAAAAGTCATATGAAATGCAAAATACGGAAAACCATCTGTTTGTATGGGCTGGGATTCTGGGAACAGAAAAGAACTTAGAAGAGGTATTTTGCCCTCTAAGGTCACTTTTCCTCTGGAGACATGCGCACATTCTGGGCAAAGGAAGGAGGCAAGAACCCAGACCTTATACCCATGGAACACTGACACTGAAGGAGCGAGAGAGCAGCAAAGCATTTGGAGGAGACCTGGAAAACCTCCAGCATACCACCAGTTTTCCACTCAGGATAGTTCCCTTTGGAGGGAAAACTACAACAGTATGCTCATGTAATTGGTAATACAGATCGACCCACTCTCCACACCTCTTCCCTTCCCCACAAAAAAATAATAGTTAAGTTTCCAGAACAGTCCATGAGTCCTCATTTATCAAAAATGCAGTGAAAATACTGTGTACCTGCAATGAAAAATCACAAAATAATGTTGCAATAAAAGTACTTAAAGCAAAATTCAAATATATTAAACATTTAAGAAACACTTAAGCATAACATCATAAGGACAAATAAAGAGCTGTTGCAGTTTCGTGTGCTATAATTAAAAAACTGCTCATTACTAGTACCACTATCAATTGCAATTCTAAAAAGGCCATAGGAAATTTACATTATTTTCAAATTTATGGCTATTACTAAGTATAATATTTTTGATTGTCTACCTGGGCAAAAATAAGTATGCTTTGTAATAAAGGAAAACTTTATCCCTTAAAACATATCGTATGATAAAACATAGCAAAAGAAAATAATATTATTTCTTAGGCAGAAAAAAAATCCCTCCACACATTCAATCCAAACTTGGAAGACAAACTTTCATTTTCACAGAGTGTCTGATTTTTAGATGGATTTTAAATTTCATGAAGCCCACATTATCTGTATCTTCCAATAGCTTTGTAAGTATCAAAAAGTAAAAAGAAATAAGGAAGAAG
>NW_003852443.1:12032259-12033508 GCF_000181295.1 Otolemur garnettii | reverse complement strand
GTATGCTCCCTCCACTTAGGACCTAAACTTTATTTTGGAAATTATATATTTTACTATATCAAGTAAATCTGACTCAATAAGAAGTTTTATATATGCAAAACTATGCAAAATAGCAATATGTATTGAGAAGTCAGGATACTAATGTGAATTCCCACAACATTCTGAATTAACCATTTTTTCAAAACATATCCAAAACATGAAAAAGTAAAAAAAGTAGAAAGCCCTTTCAAAATGTTTTGAATTGAATTTAGTTACAACTAAAAGGATCTATCTGATATAGAAATATGTGTGTGTGTAACTACATATGTTTTCTAACTCTGTCAGATAAGAGAACCTAAAAACTGTAACATCCCAGGAGCAATGATCACACCAAGAGAAATGTCTATTCAAAGAAGATACACAAATAGCCAAAAAGCTTATGAAAGGATGGTAAATATAGCTAATCATTACAGAAATGCAAACCCAAATCACAATGAGATAGCCCGCAGGGTGGCTCACACTTGTAATCCTAGCACTCTAGAAGGCAAGATCCCTTAAACTCTGCAGTTTGAGATCAGCCTGGAGCACTCTAGTGTGCCTAGCACTCTAGAAGGCAAGATCCCTTAAGCTCTGGAGTTTGAGCAAGAGCATCTCTAACCAACAGTAGAAAAATCAGCTGGGTCTTGAGGCATGCACCTGTAGTCCTAGCTACTCAGGAGGCTAAAGCAGGAGGATCACTTGAACCCAGGAGTTTGAGGTTGCTATGAGGTAGGTAGGCTGACAACACAGCACTCTAGCCTGGGCAACAGACTGTCTCACACACACATACACACACACACGCACAATGAGATTATCACCTTACATCCATCAAGATGGTCACTAACGAAGGAGAAAAAAACAAAACAGAAAAATAAGTGTTGGCTAGGGTGTGGAGAAATTAGAACTCTGTGCACTGCCAGCAGAAATGGAGAATGGTGCAGGCACCATAGAAAACAATATGAGATTTCCCCCCAAATGCAGAACTACCATGATCCAGCTCCTCATTTCTGGGTATGTGAAATATAGTCAAAAGAATCAAAAGCAGGATCTCAAAGAGATATTTGTACACCTACATTCAGTGCTACATTATTCACAACAGCCAATAAACAGAAACAAATGTCCGTCAACAGATGACTGGATTAAAAAAATGTTACATACACAGAATGTAATAGTATTTGGCCCTTAGAAAAGGAAGTCCTGTCACATTCTACCACATGCGTAAACTTTAAGA
>NW_003852443.1:12030567-12031877 GCF_000181295.1 Otolemur garnettii | reverse complement strand
AAAAAAAAAAAAAATTAAATACAACTGACCCTTGAACAATGTGGATCTGATCTGGGAGGGTCCACTTATACAGAGACATTTTACAACTAAAGTTACCCTGAATGTGCCTGCCTTTTCTATCTCCCTTTCTATCTCTGCCACCCCAAGAAAGTAAGACCAACCCCTCCTCTTCCCAGTCTACTCACCACGAAAATGGCAAAGATGTAGAAGACCTTTATGATTATCTGCTTTCACTTAAGGAATAGTAAATATATTTTCCTTTCCTTATAATGTTCTTACAACATTTTCTTTCCTCTAGCTTACCTAATTGTAAGAATACAGTACATAATAAATATAACATACAAAATACAGGTTAATCGGCTGTTAAGGCTTCCAGTCAATAGTAGGCTATTAGTAGTTAGGTTTGGGGAGAGTCAAAAATTATATGTGGATTTTCAACTTCATGAGGGGTCCGTACTCCTAACCACTGCACTGTGCAAGGTCAACTGGAAATTAAAGAGCAAAAGAATCTATCTGAAATTATGCGGTGATATAGCAATAAAGGCTATAATTCTGAAAAAGAAACTTAAAAATAAAAGACTTAAAAAATGCACTAATCTATGAAGTACTACTAAGGCACACATGACTACCAAATAATAGAAAAGAGTGACTAGAAAAGCAGACAGAAACAAATAAACTAAGCCCTACAACTGCCCCAGCCCACTGCCTCATGATGGTTTAAAAGCCACAGTACAAGAAGGGGGACCAACACAACCCAGTAGTAAAGTCAAGTTGAGGAAACTGAGATGAGAGTTAGCAAGGCAGCCAAAATTTGCAGGAGAGTATTGTCACAACTGCATAAATGATTACGCGAGACATGGACTGAATTATGATATTAGTGGCTGTCGTAGTAAGTATGACGTTTAATCTTCTGTAGAGTATACTAAAAGGCAAAAGCTGCAGAGAGACCCTGCAGAGGGTCCCTTCAAGAACATGGATGAGTAACGATTTATGCATGAATACTTTCGATCTCACAAGGCCAGGGAAAGAACCTTCCAAAAGTAATAGGATGAACAATTCTCAGGGCTCACATAGAGCCTGGATAGTCTACATTCCTATGTATCAGCCAAAGTAGAAAGATAAGGGCATTTGGATAGAGTCCTCAAAAGGGTTACATATTAGTACTAAGGCTAAAGAAACACCAGAACAAAAAATTATACAAACTCATCATAAGAAAACATAATAGGGAGCCTCAAAATAATTAAAATGATACATAAATAACTAAATGCCATACTAAGGTCCAACACTCTTTAAAGGAATACAACAAAATT
>NW_003852443.1:12026342-12028388 GCF_000181295.1 Otolemur garnettii | reverse complement strand
TCTTTCACCTCCACATCTTGTTCCACTTGAAGATCTTTAGGGGCAACAGCAGGCATGGAGCTTGTCATCTCCTATGATAACAATGCCTTCTTCTAGAATATCCCCTGAAGGACCTACTTGAGCCTGTTTTATTGATAAATTTTTAAGCAGAACATTCTAAAATAATAATAAAAAGTATGGTATAGTATAGTACGATACAGTACAATAAATATATAAACTAATAAGACAGTAATTGATTACAATAGCAAGTATTATGTATTATACATAATTGTAGGTGCTATACTTTTATAGTAGAATTAGCAGCACAGTAGGCTTATTGACACTAGCATCACCACAAACACATGAGTGATGTCCTGCCCTCTAATAGTATCATGGCTACAATGTGAGATAATAGGAATTTTTCAGCTCCATTATAATTTTATGGGGCTACCGTTATACATGTGGTCAGTCATTGACTGACATCATTATTCATCACATGACTGTAGTAGCAGTCCCAGAAAGAAAGCAAGAAAACAAACATAGACAAGAGTATCTGAAGTAATACTAACCAAGCATTTTATAAATTTATTAAAAATAAACTCATAAACCTAAAATCTCCACAGACCCCAAAAAATAGAATAAAGAAAACCATACCAAAGCATGTAAAAATCAAACTGCTAAAAACCAGCAGAAAAGAGAAAATTTTAAAGCCAGCCAGAGGCAAAAAAAAGAAAGAAAGAAAGAAAGAAAAGGAAAAAGAAAAAACAGGCCAGGAATATTGGCTCATACCTGTAATCCTAGCACTCTGGGAGGCCGAGAATTGGAGACAAACCTGAGCAAAAGCAAAACCCCCCATCTTTATTAAAAATAGAAAAATTAGGGTGGCATCTATGGCTCAAAGGAGTAGGGCACCGGCCCCATATGCCAGAGGTGGTTCAAACCCAGCCCTGGCCCCCCCAAAAAAACTGCAAAAAAAGAAAAGAAAAGAAAAATTAGCCAGGCATGGTGGTATGCACCTATATAGTCTTAGCTACTCCAGAGGCTGAGGTCAGAGGATCACTTGAACTCAGGAAAACGAGGTTGCAGTGAGCTATCCTAACACCACTGCACTCTACCCATGGCAACAGAGCAAGACCCTATCGTAACAAAAAAGAAATAAATTATGTAGAAGAATCAAGAATGACAATAAACTTCACATTAGAAAACTAGAATAAAATAGAAAATACCTTCAAAATGCTGAAAAAAAGTCTGTCAATCTAATATTCTACCTAGTGAAAATATCTTTCAAAAGTGAAGATGGGGGCAGCACCCATAGCTAGGTGGGTAGGCGCTGGCCACATACAGCAAGGCTGGCGGGTTCAAACCTGCCCTAGGTCAGCTAAACAACAATGACAACTGCAACAAAAAAATAGCTGGGCCTTGTGGTGGGTGCCTTGTAGTCCTAGCTACTTTGGAGGCTGAGGCAAGAGAATAGCTTGAGTCCAAGAGTTTGAGGTTGCTATGAGCTGTGACACCATGGCACTCTACCAAGGACAACGTAGTAAGACTCTGTCTCAAAAAAAGAAAAAAAAAAAGTGAAAATGGGCCAGATGGTGGCTCATGTCTATAACAGTAGCACTTTGGGAGGCCAAGGCAGGAAGATCACTTGAGAACAGGAGTTCCCAGACCAGTCAGAACAACATAGCAAGACGCCATGTCCCCAGGCATTTGAAGTTGCAGTGAGCTATGATGCTGCCACTGTACTCCAGCCTGGGTGACAGAACAAGACACTGTCTCAAAACAAACAAAAAAAAGATGCTTGGACAGATGAGCTATCCAAACAATGGGAAAAAAATGAAGATGTAATAAGCACATGAAAAGATTTTAAATCATTAGCCATCAAGAAAACACAAATCAAAAATGTCACAGCCTGGCTATAATCAAAAAGATAACAACAAGCCAGCAAGGATACAGAATAACTGGAACCCATATACACTGCCGATGGGAATATAAAATGATGTAATCACATTGGAAAATAATTTGGCAAAAATGAAAAAATATGTCTACATAAAAATCTGTGTATTTAAG
>NW_003852443.1:12023159-12024246 GCF_000181295.1 Otolemur garnettii | reverse complement strand
GAAATTATTTCCAAAAAAAAAATTTTTTTTAGAGACGGGTTCTCCTGGTGTTGCCCAAACTGGATTACAGTGGCTATTCACAAGCATGATCCTATTACTGATCAGAACAGGAGGGTTTCTTTGTTTTGTTTTTTTAGCCGTTTTATTTGTTTTTGAGACAGTCTTGCTGTGTCATCTGAGCTACAGTGCAGTGGCATCTTCATAACTCATTGCAACCTAAAGCTCCTGAGCACAAGTGATCCTTCTGCCTTGGCCTCCTAAGTAGCTGAGACTATGCAACACTACTCTTAGCAAGACGTGGTCTGGTTTTTGCAAGGCTGGTCTCAAACTCCTAAGCTCAAGTGATTCTCCTGCCTCAACTCCCAAAATGCTGGGGTAACAAGTGTGAGCCACCACACCTGGCCAGCACAGGAGTTTAGATTTCCTCAATTTTGACCTGGGCCAATTGCCACTCCTTAGGAAACCTGGCGGACCTCGCTCCTAGGAAGTCACTGTATTGATGCCAAATTTAGTATGGATACTCAACTGGCTAGCACACTACACTCCAGAACTCCTGGGATCAAGCGATCCTCCTGTTTCAGCCTACCAAGTAGTTAGAACTATAGTGTGTATAGTTTGAGTCCCTAGCTCAAAAATTTTTAAATTTAAAATGAAAAGACATGGCTCAGTGCCCAGAGCACAGTGGTTACGGTGCCAGCCACATACATTGAGGCTAGTGGGTTCAAACCTAGCCTGGGCCAGCTAAACAACAATGATAACTACAACCAAAAAAAAAATAATAATAATAACCAGGCATTGTGGTAGGCACCTGTAGTCCCAGCTACTTGGGAGGCTGAGGAAGAGAATCGCTTAAGCGCAAGAGTTTGAGATTGCTTTGAGCTATGATGCCACAGCACTCTACCAAGGGCAACATAGTGAGACTCTGTCTCAAAAAAATAATAAAATAAAATAAATAAAATGAAAAGACATGGCTCAGCACCTATAGCTTAGTGGTTCAGGTGCCGGCGACATGCACTGAGGCTGGCAGGTTCAAACCCAGCCCTGGCCTGCTAAACAACAATGACAACAGCAACAAAAAAGTAGCTAG
>NW_003852443.1:12020023-12022741 GCF_000181295.1 Otolemur garnettii | reverse complement strand
AGCCCTCAAGAGATTGTTCAGATGGTTCCTTTATTGAATATCCTTATTATTGATCACCAGGTCATCCTTTAGAGAACTGCCCCCTCCCCTACTTCTTATAAATGTATCCAGAAGTAGACACGTCCAGTCCGATTTCCTTACTTAGGAATTTGAATCACAGGACAGGCAGCCAAAGATGAGAAACACCCAAAAGTTCAGGAGCTTATGTGGCTGAGTTCCACATGGACACATCTCTGCCAGCACCACCCTTGGCTCCTATCCCTCTTGAGGCCTGGCCAGTCAGCTCCTCTTTCAATTTTATCTTTCTAATATACTTTTTTTTCGTGCTTAAAATAGCCAAAATTTGTGTTGCTTACCAAGAATGGTCTTGCAGAAGCAAGATCATTCTACAAAATGGAGTCTTTACAACCAACACAACTACCAAATCTCATTTTAAACTAAACCTTTAAAATGAATGAATTTTACTGTTTGTGAAATATACCTCGATGAAAGTGAAGGGGGAAGTACTTCATTTAAAAGCATCAACAGCACACTAAAAAAAAAAAAAGAGTAAAAAAAGAATATACTCTCTATGCTTTGAACTTCTTTCAAAAATAATTTAATTCATGATCTTTAAAATTTTTCACAGCACACCATTTGAAAATCACTGCTTCAGGAAATGACTAGGTTGTCATGTTTAGTTCCCATGAGAACTGGCACTTGTAAAGGACCTGTCTGGTACCCACTTGCACCTGCAGGCACGTGCATGCATCCTCCCTCTTTCTCTGCCTCAAGTGGTATGTGGTATGTGCACAACTCCCCTTCTCCTTCTGACATGAATGAAAGCGGACTAAATCCCTCCCCAGAAGCAGGTGCTGGCACCATACACCATATGCAGCCTGGAGAACCACAAGCCAAATAAACCTCTTTTTTAAATAAATTACCCAGGCTCAGGTATTCCTTTACAGCAATACAAAGACACTAATGTACAGAATTATGAAAAATGATAAATTCTTATTTTAAACCATGAACCTTTAGAGTGGTTTGCTACACAACAACAAATACCTAAAACAATGAAGATAATTATCTTGTGAGGTTTTTTTTATTTTTTTTGCATTTCCTACAACCTTTTCCCTCAGCAATAGTAAATGTCTTTTACTGGCTCTGTGACTCGTTTCTGGCAAATTGAGAGAAAGCAAGTTGTGGGGACACCAAAACATACTCCCAGAAGCATCAGCTAAGCAAGACAATTACTCCCCTGGGCCAGTTCCTACACTACCATAGTGAATGTTTAAACAGAGTATACTAGTTGTCTCTAATATCCATTCTCCCCTTCTTTCAAGATAATAGAATTATTAACTAAAGATACAATTGTCAATAAAAACTCCATTTTCCAGCCTTCCTTACAACTACATTCTTGTGACTAAAATCTGGACAAAGCAACGTCAGCAGAAGCACGGCAGGGCACCTTACAGGGAAAAGAGACTACTGGCCAAGTTGGGCCTTTTCACCCTTTGGATACCAGCTGCCTGGAAACCCTCACCTCAGACCTTGCCTAGAGAGCTAAGGAACTTGAGTTCCTGAGGACTTCACGAAGTAGATCCATCACACCAATCCATAGTGCAAATGCAAACTTTTACACTTCTACATGAAAAAGAAACTTTGGTTTTAGCCAAAGTTATCTGGGGTTTTCTGACCACTAAGACTGGAGTACAGTGGTACAATCACAGCTTAATATAGCTTCCAACTTCTGAGTTCAAGCAATTATGCCCCCACAACTAGATTTTTTTTTTTTAGAGATGGGGTCTCACTATGTTGCCCAGCTGGTCTTAAACTCCTGACCTCAAGTGATCCTCCTGCCTCAGTCTTCCAAAGTGCTGCAATTACAGGTATGAATGATAGCGTTCAGCTGATACTTTTAATTGAATCTCACTCCGTCTAATGCAGTGGTAGCAATAAGAGCTGCCCTTGACAGAAATAAAGATGTCTGGACTACTGTATCAAAATGTAGCTTCCCCCAGCCTCTAAATCTTACATCCACAATACACTGGTGCAAGAGGAGCTAATTTATAAAGGATCATTCAGGTAGGAAAAAGCACTATAGAACTAGAAATCAAATCGCCATATTTTCTCCCTATTCTTTCTACTTCATTTAAAACATTTCTCCTTATCTTTAAATCTATACACAGCCATCAATGGGGAAATACCTACCCTACTCACAAATAATTAGTGAATACCTACTATGTTCCTAACATCAGTTCAGGCACTAGAAATACACCAGTAAGTAAGAACACCAAAATCCCTACCTTCATAGAATTTAAATTCTGATTAAAGGGAATGTCAAACAGTGTATTAAATTAGATAACATATAGCATATAGAGCACCCAGAATAGTGACTGGCATACAATTAAGTGTTAAGTAAATTTCAGATTAGCTATAAATATTATCTCCAAGTTTCTACATAATCAGCCTTATGCATACTAAAAAGCAACTCTTATTCACTCAGCTAAAAAATTAAGACATTGTTTTATTTTTTTGCTTTTGTTTTTATTTATTTATTTATTTTTTTGAGACAGTCTCACTCTGTTGCCCTGGATAGAGTGCCATGGTGTCACAGATCACAGCAACCTCTAACTCCTGGGCTCAAGTGATCTTCTTGCCTCAGCCTCCCAAGTAGATGGGATTACAGGTACCCATCACAATGCCAAGCTAGTTTTTCTATTTTTTTTTTTAGTAGGG
>NW_003852443.1:12012315-12017936 GCF_000181295.1 Otolemur garnettii | reverse complement strand
CAAGCCCAGGAGTTTGAGGTTGCTGTGAACTATGATGCCACAGCACTCTACTGAGGGTGACAAATTGAGACTCTGTCTCAACAAAAAAAGAAAGAAAGAAAGAAATCCATATTGGATCCATTACCAATTAATGTGCCCTAATCACTTTTGAGACATTTTATATTTTAAGATTAGTGAAAGGTATTGCAATAGAAGGATAAATAATCAAAAAGGCAAGCCAGAAACAATGTATCCCAACTACTTGGGAAGCTGAGGTGGGAGGATAGCTTTAGGCCAGGAGTAGAAGACCCGCCTGGGAAACACAGCAAGACCTTGTCTCTAAATAAAATAAATAAAAAAATTTAGCCACGTATAGTGGTGCAAGCCCATACATAGTCCCAGCTACCTGAGGCAAGAGGATCATCTGAGCCCAGCAGTTCGAGGCTGCCGTGAGCTATGATCACACCACTGCATTCTGTCCTGGGTAACAAAACAACAGTTCATCTCTTTAAAAAAAAAAAAAAAGGAAAAAGCTAACTTTGTGTATTTAAGTTACATGTGTACAGATTTGTAGGATAAACTCCTTATATATTTCCTACCTTATATATATCCTACAACTCTCTTCTTTGTAAATAAATGATTCACTTTAATTTTAAAGGCATTAAAAAACTCAAATTTTTGTTCTCACACCTTTCAGACGGATACTTTACAAAAGTAACCAGTTTATCTAGCAAGTTCCAATATTACGTTCAAAACTGCCACCTCATTCTCTAGTAAAGATTTACCTCGCCTTACAAGCATCTAATCAAACTTATAATGAGGCTTTTAAAATTATATCATAACGTATGCTATGTATGACCTCTAGTAGCCAGCATAGGTAGATACCACATAGTTAGCTAATACTGACATCAATAAAATATACCTAAACTAAAGCCTAATTTTGTAACATTTATATTCCTGACCTCTTGTCTTCAATTTAAATTTTAATCACTTCATGAACTCCCACTTCTAGAATAGAACCCCAAATATTACCTACCCAACATTTGGCAATCCAACAATACCAATTTTCAGTGAAGTTCCAAATCTTCCAATGATTGGGGGTGGTTTAATTCCATCACCTCCCTTTTTGGGGGGCATCTGAAATGTCAAAACAAACATATGAACTATCCCCATGGAGCAAAAGCACATTTCATAACATAAAATATATTAGGGGATAATAGGAGAAGAATAAAATATTTTGCATGTATCAATCTAAAAATAACATAGCACCAACTCCACTTTATTCTTTAACAACAACAACAAAAAAAGTTCTGTAAACATATTTCATTTTGATGGCCATCAAAGGAGTCACTCCAGGAAAGTCTTATAAAGAGTGATCTAAAAATATGTGGCACCAGGAATCAAAGTTAAACTTAAAACTTTGCTACCAATTTTATTTCCTTCCAAATCGCTTACAAAACATTTTATTTCTTAACCTGACATACAGTTATATGAATGAAAGGTTCTGGAAGCAGGAACAAAAATGACAGTCAAAGAAAATTCATTCTAGAAGTACCAGCAACCAACCACCTCAACCATTCCTCTATAATCTGAAACCTGATCCTCCCCATTCACCCACAAGCCCTTTTTCACATGAATGAACGCATATCCCAAGCAAATCCCTTTCACCTTTGGCACTAGTGGTGGTTCATCGGTCCTCAAGAATTAATCTCCGTAATATACACATTGGGTATTTTTAATTGTAAACGAAATCCACGAATAAACCTTTTTATTTTACAATTTGAAACTTTTTCAGTCCCTGGCCAGTTCTGGCTCCAAATTTGTCAGGACAGAATGAATCCTACTCTACTACTGCAAACTGAAATCCCAAGGACTGCTAAGTTCACGTCTGAGAAGCTGGAAACCAAAACTGTCCCTGTCTTTTGGCCGCGAGTTGTACCTCCTGGAGCCACGCTGGGACCCTGCTCCTGTCAAGACTCAGGGTCTGATCTCTGACTTCAAGGGTCAAGGATTTCCCTTCTCTGGGTCCTGACACCTGTTCCCGGGCCAAATCCCAGGCCTCTAAAAGACAGCTGCAAAAGCAGAACCTGTCCAGTCCTCTGGCCTACTGAGAGGTGGGCTGGACGGCCGCCCAGCCAACGCAGGCCCCCATGTAACATCGGCCCCCTCTGGACTGGGCCACTCACTGGCAGTCCCGGGCTCCGGAGAAGGCTTTCCCCAGAGAGTGCCGGAGTGAGGCACCGGCCGCCCTCGGGACTCGCGGCCTAGTCCAGGAGTGCCTCATTCATCCACACACCCCACGCCACCCGCCGCCCTCACCCCATCCTGGCCACCGGGCCAGGGCCTCGCGCTGGCCTCAGAGAAACGGGCCCGGGAGCAGAAGATTCGGCGGAGAGCGCGCCCGCGAGCTCCCTGAGGGTCTCACCGTGCTCGGGGTGGGCAATGGCACAGGGTCCCAGCAGCTGCAGCGAGAGACGAGCCCTACCGGCAGCCGGAGGCGGGGAGGAAGGAGGAGAGAGTGCAGGCCCAGCCCCTCAGCCGAGCAGCACGCACGACGGCGGCGGCGGCGGAATGGGCGGGTCGGACGCTGGGCGGCCCCTGCGCGCAGGCCGCGCGCCCCACCCCTCCCCGCCCGCGCGCCCCGTCCATTGGCCGACAGGCCAAGGAGGGCGGGGGCAAGGCCGGAGCAGCGCGGCCACCCTCCCGAGTGAGGCGGGAAGGTGCTTGCTGCGACCTCCCGGGAGCGCGCTTTTTTCTGGTACCAGCACGTGGGCCTTGTGGTCCCCCTGTCTCTGCTTCTGTCTGGCTCCGTGCCAGAGTGGTCTCGCTACGCTCCCTCGCCCGTCTGCTGGCCCACACTTAACTCGCTGGACCTCGAATCACCTTCGGCCCTGACCTCCGGTCGGAATGTCGCTGTCGCCCGAGGACGGTCGAACGGCCGCACCAGCCCGGCACCGCGTGGACCGCGGCCCCAGCCCGCCTTCCTTTTGCCTATAACTTTCTTCAATCAGTCCAGACGGTGAGAAGCTGTTACACTTTCTTGAAGGAAAACAGGGTGAAGAGAAGCTTATTTTCTAAGGATTCCTTTCACTGGCCCACAGGCTGCATGCAACAGAGTCAGTCTTCCACCTTTTCTTCTTGGTGGTTGACAGCAGGGGCCTCTGAAATTTGGGAAACGGGTTTCCAGTCTGGATTCCACCGCTCCTTAACTGTGTGACCCCGGACAAATCAACTTCTCTGGGCTTCTGTTTCCTCTTAAGTAAAGTGAGGCCATTGAGAGCCACCTTAGGAGGTGATCGTGAGGGTGAAATGAGAGAATGTGTGTACAACTTGCAACAACAGTACCCACACATATAGAAAAGGCTCATAAACAGTAGCTATTGTTGATATTAGGGTCTCATCCCATCTTCTGCACCATGAGCTCCACTGTAGGAGTTCTCTCACGTAGGCCCTGGCCTTCCGTTGGCAAATAAAATAGTTGTTGGAATGAAGTAATAGCTGACCAACACTTGGGACGCTGGAAGCTTCTTTAAAAGAGACTATTGCTAATAAAGAAGTGGATGTAAATTGGTTGCTATCCCCGTGTTACAGATGAGAGAACAATATCAGAAAGGTTAATTTGGATGAAGTCACACAACTAGTAAGTGGCAGAAGCCAGATTTCAAAAGCCATTCTAACTGAAAAATCTGTTCCCTTTCAACCAGAATTCTTTCAAATAGGGACTCTCTATAGACAGCAACAGAGCCACTATTTATAATAAGATTGCATTAAGGATTTTCCTTTCCCCCATGACAGTGATCTGCCACTGGGGCTGGCATGTTCGAACCTGGTCCGGGCCTGCCAAACAACTACAACCAAAAAATAGCTGGGCGTTGTGGCGGGTGCCTATAGTCCCAGTTTCTTGGGAGGCTGAGGCAAAAGAATCACTTAAGCCCGAGTTTGAGGTTGCTGTGAACTGTGACGCCATGGCACTCTACCCAGAGCGACATAGTGAAACTGTCTCAAAAAAAAAAAAAAAAAAAAAAAAAAGAACACTGGCAACTTGATTTGGTTTTGGTTTTGTATTCTTTTTCTTAATATCATTCAGAAATATGTTGTATTTATAGTCTGTCAATTTAGTGCCCTTGTCACCAAAACCATATGTAAAACATTGGTATCTGAGTTCACTTTAGCTACAAAAAAGAGCACTAAGTAGCCCACATTGTGTGGCCACCCTCAGTATAGCACTCATGAATAGCTCTACAAAGTAATTTCTAAATCATTCACTGCCATTTTAGTAGTGAAGTTCTATAGTTGGGTTCACATCACTGCTTGTGAAAACTGAGAGGAACCATTACTTCAAAAATTTGAGAATCCCAAAGAGCCCTCTCTTCCCAGCAACCAGCCACTTCAATACTAATTGAACACATTCTCTAGTTGTGGAATAGTAGAATCATCTTCAACTTATCACTGTCCTTTGAGCCAAATCTAGGTACTTCTTCAGTCTCAATATCTTTCTGATCTACCCATTCCCTTAAATTTACACTGCCAAGTCCTTGAGTCAATTACCTGTTTCTCTGTTTGCAACTGCACCTTTCTTACCTGCACTTTTGACCACTCCCTACTTGCAAAGTACCTTGCCAAAACAGGTCACACAAATCTCAGTGAGCCAGGCAGAGTTTCACAAGTGGCCAATTGCTGCTACTGACACTTACCTGATAACAGGACTCCATTTCCAACTCAGTCACTGGGAGAGTCAATTTGTATTCACAAAAAAAGATCTGATTGGCCTAGTTTAGGTGAAGTTCTACCAAGGATTCAGTCAGCCATGGCTAGGTGAGTAGAGTCACATACTCAGTACATCCCTATGAATGACCTCTCCCTACTAATGAAACAGGCAGGTCTCAGAGAAGACCCTAGTAGGGTATCTACTATTCTACATACTAAAAGAAGACTTAGTGAAACAGGTTATTGAGAATTAACATTAATGCAACCCTAAAAAGGGACTTTGACTAGAGGAAAGCTTATCTTTGAGCCTTTTGCACAAAAGGAACTCTGTTTAGTACCTGTTGGGTGCAGTGATTAAGTGAAGCCTAGAGAAAAGAATCAGAAGCAGTCTAGAATGAAAAGAGAGCAAAAGATTTCTGTCAAAGGGGAATAAGAATAAACCAGAAGGCTGCTACTGAGGAAGGATCAATGGAATGGAAAAAAGCAGGCAGCCCTTAATTTTACTCTGCTATCATTAGCAGGTTTTTCTTTCCTTCCCAGGTTTCAGCTAATGACCAGGGAACAAATGAGTTGACCTCAGGTCACAAAGGATCCAAAGAGTGGTTTGGGGTCAGTAATTTATCCCCCAATACAGAGTAGCTTAGTTAGAAATTCAGAGATTTACTCATCCTGTACAGAAAGCTAAGAGAGAAGAAATAGCAGAAGCATAGACCGCAAGGGTGGGGAAAGGAAAGGAGGAAAACAGAAGCAGCATCATGTTCACCAGGCGCTTGTGGGGCTTACGTTTGTTGGCCAACCCTGTCCACATCTGTCAGAGGTATCACAGAGAAAAAACCTACAGTAGAACCTCTGTAAGTTGACCGCCCAAGGGACTGTAACAAACTGGTCAACATATGGAACTAGGCTTACTGTATTGATACATACATGTGGTGCAT
>NW_003852443.1:12007841-12012215 GCF_000181295.1 Otolemur garnettii | reverse complement strand
CTACCTAATATAGAGTTATTAAGTAGCATTTTTTTCCTGTTACCTGTGTCAGATTTTTTTCTCTATATACTGAGCTTACTGTCAGATCCACTGTCCAGAAAATAGACCCATGTATTTAGAGTATCTTATTCATATTTTTGTTGGTGTTGTTCATACAAAATTTTGTTGAACACTTCCTCCACCTCAAGCAGTGCTCTAGCCTTTGGAGTAGTAAAGAACAAGATAAATGTAGGCCATAGGCAGTGGCTTGTGGCCATATCCCTAGCACTCTGGGAGGCCTGAAGAGCCCTTGAGCTCAGGAATTCAAGACCAGCCTGAGCAAGAATAAGACCCCATCTCTACTAAAAATAAAAAAATTAGCCAGGCATGGTGGAGTACATCTGTAATCCAAGCTACACTGGAGGCTGAGGCAGGAGAATTGCTTGAACACAAGAGTCTGAGGTTGCTGTGAGCTAGATGATGCCACGGCACTATAGCCCGGGCAATAGACTGTATCTCAAAATACATACATACATACATACATACGTAAGATAAACATAGTCCTTGCCCTCAAGGAGTTTGCAATCTAGTGAGATGGACAAGAAATTACACAAATAACTATATAAGGACCTGGTAAAATATATAGAAGTATACCTAAGTACTTTAACTACAGTTTGCAAGTTTAAAATAAAATACCTTGATTTTCACTTACTTTCCAGACATCTGATACTATCTATGTGCCCGGTAGTACTAAAAAGTTACATACTGTTTTCCCAGAGGCTCCATAAAAAGGCATATACTAATCCAGAAAAGTAAATATACTGCCAGTGTATTAGCTAACCAATGCTTTTAGCTACAAGTATAAGCTTCTATGTCTACTAAAATGTATCTTGTATAACAAAGTACAGAGAGGAGAACTTCAAGACTGACATTCAATAGCTCAACACAATTTCAAGGATCCTGGTCCTTCTGTGTCTTGGCTCTATATTCATTGGGCTTCCTCTAGGTTCATCCTGAGGCCACAGCAATAAGACTGTTGTAGCAGTTCTAACAGCAGAACCAAAAATGACAATATGAGGAGGAGGGCTCGAGGAGGAACCAGCTCTTCCAGTAGCTGTCTCTTGGGGAAAGGAAACATTTCAGAGCCCTGTCAGCACAATTCTTCCATTTCTCCAAGCAAAACTAAATCTCATGCCTATACCTGATCAAACGTTGGCAGGGAAGATATGGTTACACCGAGGCCATTTAGTCCATCCTTGGGGCTAACAGAGAGGTGAACTTCCTCTGAAGCCCATGGCTGTGTGAGAGATGGATAGAGAATCTGAGTACAGTGTGGGTTGTATAAGAAAAGGACACCAGCAGTGTTTATCTCACTTCCTGAACCATTTTTTCAAGATAGCATCTTGAGCAGAGTACAGTAATTCTGACAGATGTAGTGGCATTGATGGTCATCTGATACATAAAAATTGTAATAAATGTTGGCACACCTAGATCAGTGAGGAAACACCAAGTCTTAATGGTGTATAAAATTAGAACATGTGAAAATAATATTTTTATTAATTTTTACAAGATACTGAAAATTCCCACCATGAAAAGGAAGGTTGGGCCTGGCACCCATAGCTCAGTGGTTAGGGCGCCAGCCACATACACCGGGGCTGGCAGGTTTGAACCTGGCTGGGCCTGCTAAACAACAACGACAACTACAACAAAAAAATTGGTGTTGTGGTGGGCATGTGTAGTCCCAGCTACTTGGGAGGCTGAGGCAAGAGAATCACTTAATCCCAACAGTTTGAGATTGCTATGAGCTATGACACCATAGCACTCTAGCAAGGGCAATATAGTAAGACTGTCTCAAAAAAAAAAAAAAAAAAGTTGCTTACCAAAATGTGTCATAAGGATCCATCACTTAAGCTGGAAATTGGGGACTCTTATGCATGGACCTAGGTCACCAAACTCAAGCCCTCTCAATTTAACATCAACTCAGAATAATATTTCATCTTCATTATGGTTTTGGACCTGTGTTGTTCATTTCAAAGAATATCTCTACTGGCCAGAATGGACTAGATAATAATTTAACAGGCAACTCCAGAATTTGAGAAGCTTAACAGAATAAAAGTACATTTCCTTCCTTTTTTTTTTGAGACAGAGCCTCAAGCTGTCACCCTGGGTAGAGTGCAATGGCATCACAGCTCACAGCAAGCTCCAACTCCTGGGCTCAAGCGAGTCTCCTGCCTCCACCTCCCAAGTAGCTGGGACTATAGGCACCCGCCACAACGCCCGGCTGTTTTTTGGTTGCAGCCATCATTATTTGGCGGGCCCAGGCTGGATTTGCACCCGCCAGCACAGGTGTGTGTGGCTGGTACCTTAGCTGCTTGAGCCACAGGCACCAAGCCAAAAGTACATTTTTTACGTTACATCCACAGGAGTCTGCCAGCTCTCCATGAGTTGGCTCAGCACTTTCAGGCTGCTTCATTCTCAGAACCCTTCCATATCAAAGTGCTCTTACCCATGGTCTGTACAGTAGCTCATGCTGTAATCCTAGCACTCTGGGAGGCCCAAGTGGGTGGATTGCCTGAGCTCAGGGGTTCTAGACCAGCCTGAGCAGCAGTGAGACCCCATTTCTGCTATAACTAGGAAAATTAGCCAGGTATAGTGGTGCAGGCCTGTAGTTCCAGCTACTTGGGAGGCTGAGGCAAGAAGGTCACTCAAGTCTAAGAATTTGAGGTTGCTGTGAGCTATGATGCCCTGGCGCACTACCCAGGGTAACAGACTGAGATTCTGTCCCAAGAAAAAAAAAGTGCTCTTACCCCAAAGTAGCATTTCATTGGCCAAACTAAGTCATATGACCCCATATAATTTTAAGGGGCTGGGAATCTCCCTTGTGCCCAGAAATAGAGGAGAATTAGGTATTGATAAACAGTGATAATGCCTAACACAATATTCTTTCCCTTCTAAGTTCCATGAAGGACTTTCTTTCCAAGTCAATTTGGTATCATAGTATAGGTTGGATATCTCTGATCCAAAATGCCTGCAACTGAAAGTGCTTCTGATTTTGAATTTTTTCAAATTTTGAAATATTTACATATGCACAATGGAATATCTTGGGTGTAGGACCTAATTCTAAGCACAAAATTTATGTTTCATACATAATAACCTAAAGATAATTTTGTAGTGTGTATATACATGTGTATAAATATATATGTATATTATATATATTTTTGGTTTTTTTTTTAAGAGAGACACAGTTTCACTCTGTCACCCAGGCTACAGTACAATAGCATGATCATAGCTCACTGTAGCTCTGACTTCTAGATTCAAGCACTCCTCCGGCCTTATCCTCCCAAGTAGCCAGAACTCCAGGTAGGTATCATTACACCTGGCTGTTTTTTTAATTTTTTGTAGAGGTGGGGATCTTGCTATGTTGCCCAGGCTGGTTTATGTACATTGAACTATTAGAAAGCAGAGGTGTCACTAACTCAGCCCCCCA
This sequence comes from Otolemur garnettii, assembly GCF_000181295.1. Classification (NCBI taxonomy): domain Eukaryota; kingdom Metazoa; phylum Chordata; class Mammalia; order Primates; family Galagidae; genus Otolemur; species Otolemur garnettii. The sequence continues at coordinate 12,008,749 of NW_003852443.1, read as the reverse complement.
TGTGAACAATCCATGGTCATTAGCATCACCATCATTCCCGATTCAGAATTTATATGGTACTGATAAGCAATTTTTTTTAATGCTTATTCATATATAAGGACTCAACAGTAAAAAATTGGTAATGTGACTACCATTAATACAGTAAAAAAAATCACCTGTTCAAGGAAAGTAAGCAGCACAGTAAGATCACCAGAACACCTCCATCAGCTGTTAATAGTGGCAATAAACAGTGGCTTTCAGTCTCCACTTATATTTTGATTGTGACCCATCACATGTGGCCGAGTGTGGAATTTTGCACTCATGGCATCCTATTAGCACTCAAAAAGTTTAAAATGTTCTCAACACAAATGAGAGTTTAAATGTTTGAGGTGATGGATATCCTACTTACCCTAATTTGATCCTTGTATATAATATCAAAATATTAATTGTAGCCCATAAGTAAGTAAGTGCAAATATTATATATCAAGAAAGAAGAAAAAGTTTCAGATTTTGGAGGATTTTGGGTTGTCAGATTAGGGATACTGTAACTATTAATATATGTGAATTACTACAATCAAGGCCGCCCTTCGTAAGATAATTTTTAGAAAGAAGTCATGACTGGGGCAGCATCTGTGGCTCAAAGGAGTAGGGTAGCCCCATATATCAGAGGTGGTGGGTTCAAACCCATCCCTAGGCCAAAAATTACCAAAAAAAAGAAGTCATGACTGATGTTGCTTTGGTGGTAACTATCATCCCACAGCCTCTTCACTCTAACAAGGATTCGTTTTCCTTGCTGAGCTGAGGGGGTAGGCCTAAGCTTTCCTGTTATTAGTACATGAACCTTTCACCCACAGTAGATTGGGTTAGGGGCGCCAGAAAACCTAACCCAAGCCGGGCAAATCAAGATTCTGTTTCTTGGCTCGGCGCCT
>NW_003852443.1:12005238-12007583 GCF_000181295.1 Otolemur garnettii | reverse complement strand
AAAAAAAAAAAAAAAAGATTCTGTTTCTAGAAGCTGAACTTAGAACATAATAATAAAAAATATCAGCTATTTAAAGGAGAACATAGAACTGGGACTATGTCAGACAATTTCTTGACAAGTGCAAAAACAACTGTCCTAAAAAGAAAAGAGAAAGCGGGAGGCAGGAAGAGGAGTAGATAACCATATATATGGTCCTGCAGAAATTGAGAGAGGAGCACATAACCACAAGTTTAAAGTCTAGACCTCTTATGTTCCTGTATATTTCTGACCTTGGACTCTGTAAGATAACCCCTGTGTTTCATCAAGAACTTCCATTTTCTGTATAAATTGATTTGTAGGGGGTTTCTGTTTCTTATAGCCAAACAATGGTTACAGTGGCCAAAGCAAATAAGAACTTATACCCTCCTGAAAACTTAATGTATGTTGGAGGCACAAAGGTCCAATATTCCTCTTACCTGTAGTTTTAAATTATAAGACATTGTTTCCTACAGTGTGTTCTGTGGAACAATGAATGATTCTCCCAAGTAGCTCTGTGAAATAAGGAATCCAAGATCAGATAAGTTTAGGAAGTGCTGCATAATCCCTTTGGGATATTAATATATATCAGCATATTTAAAGTTTTGAGAAATACTGCATCAAAGAATTCAACTCTCTTTAAACCAGCATTACCAAATGTGTATATACTTTTAAACATAATATACATTAAAATTTCTTGGAACATGTGCCCTGAGGACAGTAACTCTGAAAGTTGCTATTATAGTGATTTAGGAGGAGTACTTTTGTTGCAGGAAAAATAGGAGACTGTTAAAGAATGCTCTCTCCCCTTCCCTTTTCAACAACCAACAAACAATAAAAGGATTACTTACCAAGGAAAAAAAAGTGAATGTCAACCCTAAGGAAAGCATTGCTCCCATCAGAAGTCTGACTACTTAAGTGAAATTTAGAGATGGAATTAAAAGTCTTAAATTATAGTTTACTCTGGGTGAGAAAATGCAATTTTAGGTGGAGTAAAAGATCTCCAAAGAATGACTTGAAACTTGTAGCTTTTCTTGAGTGACTAGCAAATTCAGGATCTCCCTCTAGGAATCTTTAGGATGCCCCGTTTGACAGCCAGTAGAAAACCCCCTGATTACGACAGCCATTTTTTATATTACCTCTGTGCCCTGAATAAATTAGCAGGAGTAAAGAGATTGCTTGATACAGTGACTTCCTGACCAAATGAAGTAATAAATAAGAGCTCAATTTGGTACTCTTTTTAGAGTAGAGCTGGCTTACACAAAATGTCTTAAGAATAAAGACAGGAAGTAAAACTGTACTAACAATCATCTTTAAGATCAAACCATTTTTCCTGTTTGTGTTTGTCTTAAGAAGTTCTTAGGTTAAGAGAAAGATGGTGATTATTAAACCCCTGGGGTGGGCCTGACCCTGTACTAGCCACTTTATACTTTACTAATTTACTGCTCAGGATAACTCTCTTTAAGTATGTATTATTACAACCCTTTTACAGCTAAGGATACCAAGACCATAAAAGGTAGGCAGCTATATCACAAGTTTTCAGTAACCTTTACCGCATAAAACAAGTTCCATCTGACTTAGAGTTCTCATACTTTCTATTTAAACATGCTTTTCCCACAGTAGCCAAAAGATATTTCATACATGGTACAGTAAACAATGCAATCTGGCTAACAATATAAATGAAGAAAGAATCAACTACACACCTGTTAAAAAGGCCAAAGTCCAGAACACTGAAAACACCAAATTCTGGCAAGCATGAGGAGCAACAGGACTCTCACTCACTGCTGCTGGGAATGCAAAATAATACAGTCACTTTGAAAGACAGTTTGGCCATTTCTTACAACACTAAACATACTCTAACCACACTCTAGCAATTGTGCTCCTTAGTATTTACCAAAAAAAGGTAAAAGTTTATATTCACACAAAAACCTACACGTGGATATTTACAGCAGCTTTGATCATAATTGCCAAAACCTGATGAATGGGGAAATAAATTCTGGTATTTCCAAACGATGGAATATTATTCACGGCCAAAAAGAAATGAGCTATCAAGCCATGAAAAGACATGAAGGAACCTTAAATGCATATTACTACGTGAAAGAAAATAATCTGAGGCTCGGCGCCTGTGGCTCAAGCTGCTAAGGCGCCAGCCACATACACCTAAGGTGGTGGGTTCGAATCCAGCCCGGACCCGCCAAACAACAATAATGGCTGTAACCAAAAAATAGCCAGGCATTGTGGCGGGCGCCTGTGGTCCCTGCTACTTGGGAGGCTGAGGCAGGAGACTCGCTTGAGCCCAGGAGTTGGAGGTTGCTGTGAGCGTGATGCCA
>NW_003852443.1:12000563-12005049 GCF_000181295.1 Otolemur garnettii | reverse complement strand
AAAAGAAAATAATCTGAAAAGTCTATGGACTATATTGTTTCAACTATATAATATTCTTGAAAAGGCAAAAACTATGGAGACAGTGAAAAGATCAGTGGATGCCAGGGATCGGAAGGAAGGTGGGATGAACGAGCGGAGCACAGAGGATTTCTAGGGCAGTGAAACTACTCTGACGCTAATGGTGAATACGTGTTATTGTACGTCTTTCCCAACCCAAAGAATGTCTGACACCAAAGAGTGGACCCCAATACAAACAATGGACTTTGGCTGATAGTGATGTGTGATGTAAGTTCATAGGTGGTAGTACATGTACCACTACCGTGGGGGTGCTGACAATGGAGAGGCCGGCGTACATAGGGCAGAGTATATATGGGAAATCTCTGTACCTTCCTCTCAATTGTGCTGTGAACTTAAAATCACTCTAAAATAAAGTCTTCCAGTAAGACTGTAACTTCAAAAAATGAAAATATCCCAGGAGGCAAAAGTGGGCAGACTGCTGGAGCTCACAAAGTTGGAAACCATCCTGAGCAACAGAGAGCCCCCCATTTCTTAAAAATAACCAGGCATGGGTGGCGCTTGTGGCTCAAGGAGTAGGGCACCGGCTCCATATACCAGAGGTGGTGGGTTCAAACCTGGCCCTGGCCAAAAACTGCAAAAAAAAAAAGCATAACCAGGCATTGTGGTGGGGGCCTGTAGTCCCAGCTACACTGGAGCCTAAGGCAAGAAAATCACCTGAGCCCAAGAGTTTGAGGTTGCTGTGAGCTACATTGCCACAGTACTCTATCCAGGGTGACAAAGTGAGACTCTATCTCAAAATAATAAAAAATAAAAATAAAGTGTGTTTTTTTTTTAAGAAGGGGTATGTGTGTGTGTACACATGTGCTTACTTTTTATCAAAGCAAAACATTAATTCAATTTCATGTAAAAAAACAAAATTTTGACCCCAAAAGGAATTTCTGGCTAGGATTTCTTTTTCTAATCATGACTATTTCGATTCAGTAAATGTGTCTATTAACAGTATTAGAAGATGTATTCAATGTATCAGTCAGCTTTAGTGTTTAAGGACAAACAAGAACCTTGAAACATTAAGGTTTCAATGTTCATGACATGACCAGGATTGTCTAAATTGAGGCACTGATTAAAATGTTTTGTCAGAGAACAGTTTACTCAAGGAAACCTGGATGAATTGCTGTGAATCACTGGTCAGCTATTAAATGACACCTATAAGTAGGAAGATGAGGTCCCTGAACTGTTTTTTTCCATTTCTTCTGTCTTTTAACCTCAATTCTCATTGTACCTTGAAGACAACTACTTTCTAATGATGTTTATAAAATCAAACAAAGAACATTGCCTGACAAAGTACCAAAAAGATTGTTCTAAAACAAATGAAATTAACTGTATATCAAATTGATGATGTAACCATGCAAAAAAAAAGAACTACTTTTAGCATTTTTAGAACATAAGATTTTGACTATATGTTTTAGAGGTGTATATTCTGAAAAAAAGGATTGCATAATCTGAGGACAAAAGGCAAACTTTAAATTTATTTTAATAGTCTAATTGTTAAAAAAATTGGTACTATTTTGAAATTTTTATGGCTATAAGGCAATTGATTATGTTAATGTATTATGATCCAAAACTTTCTGTGTAATAAATGTAAGACATAAATAGAAAAGTCCAGGTCAAGTGGCTCACATCTGTCATCCTAGAATTTTGAGAGGATTGCCTGAGGCCAAGAGTTCTAGACCAGTCTGAGCAACATAGAAAAAAATAGAAAAATTACCCAGGCATGATGGTGTGTGTCTGTAGTCCCAGCTACTCAGGAGGCTGAGGCAGGAGGATCTCTTGAGCCTATGAATTTGAGGTTGCAGTGAGCTGTGATGAGCCTATGAATTTGAGGTTGTACTCCAGCCTGGGCAACAGAGCAAGACCCTGTCTCAGGGGAAAAAAAAAGTAAGAGTCATATAATCTTTTATTTCCTGAAAAAACTTAGATACAGTGGCAGCCTAATAGCAATGAAGAACAATATGCTCCGATTAAAAGGAGTGCCCCCTTATTCATGGTTTCCCTTTTCAAGTTTTCAGTTACCCATGGCCAATCATGATCCCAAAATATTACATGGAAAATTCTAGGAAAAAAAACTATAAATTTTAAATTGTGCATTATTCTAAATAGCATGATGAAATCTCAAGCCATTCCATCTCACTTGGGATGTGAATCATCCCTTAGACAAGTATACCCACACCCTGTACACTACTTGCCCATTATCATTGACACCGTCTGCTCCTAATATCCAGCCATCAACAGCATCATGGCTCCATGATCCAGGATCCCCCAAAACAGATGATCCTCTTCTCATGTATCCTCAGAAGGTCAACAGCAGTCCAAAACTATGTCACGGTGCCTCTGTCATTCGCTTCACTTTATCTCGTCACATAAACATTGATCATCTCACATCACGATAGGTACAGTACAATAAGATTTTATTTATTTTGAGACAGAGTCTCACTTTGTCACCCTTGGTAGAGTGCCGTGGCATCATAGCTCACAACCTCCTCAAACTCTTGGGTTCAAGCGGTCCTTTTGCCTCAGCCTCCCTCGTAACTGGAACTACAGGTGTCCACCACAACACCTGGCTATGTTTTTTAGTGATGGGGTTTTGAACTCCTGAGCTCAAGTAATCCACCCACCTCTGCTTCCCAGAGTGCTGGGACTACAGTCATGAGCCACCACACTTGGCCCAAGATTTTATTTTTTAGACATTTTTGGTTTTATTTTTGTTTTTAGTAGACATGGGGCCTCACTACTATCATTGCCAAGGCTGGTCTTGAACTCCTGGCCTCAAGCAATTCTTCCACCTTAGCCTCCCAAAGTGCTGGCATTATACATGTGAGCCACCACACCTGGCCTCGGTAAGGTATTCTGAGAGAGACACGTGTTCACATAAAATTTTATTATAATATCTTGTTACATTTGTTCTGATTTATTAATCATTAACATTTACTGTTTCTAATTTATAAATTAAACTTTATCATAAGTATGTATGCATAGGAAAAAACAGTATATATAGGGTATAGTACCATCCTCAGCCTCAGGCATCCACTAGGGGTCTTGGAATATATCCCCCATGGACAACAGGGACTACTGTGCCTAAGTTAGCTGATTCCAGGTCTAGAACAAAAACGTATAGAATGAGCCTGAGATATCCTGTACTTGAGGGCAAGGTAGTCATCAAAGATAGCGGGGGTCAAACCAAAATGATACAAAAGTCTAATTACTCTGCGGTTTTCTCTAGTCACGCACAGAAAAATCTAAACATCCAAAGGACACATGACTACAACTGATTGAAACACACTGAATGTATAAAATCTATGAGTTCACAATGATATGAAAAAGAGTAAGGGGCCAGATATTATAATCCTAGCAACTTGGGAGATCAAGATAGGAGGATTGCTTAAGCCCAGGAGTTCAAGACCAACCTAAGCAAGAGCAAGAACCCTCATCTTTACAAAAAAAAAAAAAAAGAAAGAAAAAGAAATATTAGCTGGGTGTGGTGGGTGCCTATAATCCCCAGCACTTGGAAGACTTGAGTCAGAAGGATTGCTCGAGTCCAAGAGTTTGAGGTTGCAGTGAGCTACAATGATGCCACTGCACTCTGGTTTGAGAGACAGAGCAAGACTGTCTGAAAAAAGAAAAGAGGAGTGGGGAGGAGGGAGAAGTTTTGGTAAACTCTCATCTAACATGCACAGTGTAGGGGTATATGGCACCTCCTGGGTGAAGAGTTCAACTCTACAACTTGGACTTTACCTAACAAACGCAAACAATGTAACCTAATCATTTGTACCCTCATATTAACATGAAAAAAATTTGAAAAAAATAATAAGAAGAAAAAGAAACAAAAGAGAAAGAAAGCTAATTAATTTTTTCAAAAGCCGTAGGCACCATTAGAAGTAGTTAGGGCATCATATTCAATTTCTTGGGTTGCTCTAAAAAAGTACCACAGACTGGGTGGCTTAAACAATAAAAATTAATTTCCTCAGAATTCTAGAGGGTGGAAGTCTGAGATCAAGTTCTGAACAGGGTTGGTTTCTTCTGATACCTCTGTCCCTGGCTTGTAGATGGCCATTTTCTCCTGTGTCTTCATGTGGTCTTCCATCTGTGCCTGTCTGTCCAGATTTCCTTTTCATATAAGAACATCATTCATATTAGACTGGGACCCACTTTAATGAACTAATTTTAACTTACTGCTCTAAATTCCCTCTCTCTACACATAGCTACTGAGGGTTATAACTTTGACGTGAATTTTAGGAGACACAATTCAGTAAGGACAGAAATTAAGTATTTACTTTGAAAATTAGAAATTAGGCTCGGCGCCTATACCTCAACCGGCTAAGGGGCCAGCCACGTACACCTAAGGTGGCGGATTCGAATCCCCAGCCCGGACCCGCCAAACAACAATGACAGCTGCAACCAAAAAATAGCCGGG
>NW_003852443.1:11998010-12000313 GCF_000181295.1 Otolemur garnettii | reverse complement strand
AAAAAAAAAAAAAAAAAGAAAAGAAAAAAAAAGAAAATTAGAAATTAAAGGATAAAACAAAAGAATGTATTCTGCCTTTCCTATACAAACAGTATTTTAGAATCTCTAAATAGCCCTAATTGAAAAAGGAATTGAAAAAGGAATTGAAAAAGGAAACTTCAAAGGAAATTGAAAAAGGAAAATTGAAAAAGGAAAGGTCGGCGTCTGTGGCTCAGTGAGTAGGGCGCCGGTCCCATATACCGAGGGTGGTGGGTTCAAACCTGGCCCTGGCCAAACTGCAACAAAAAATAGCCGGGTGTTGTGGCAAGTGCCTGCAGTCCCAGCTACTCGGGAGGCTGAGGCAGGAGGATCGCTAAAGCCCAACAGCTGGCGCCATAGCACTCTACTGAGAACGACAAACTGAGACTTTGTCTCTTAAAAAAGAGAGAGAGATACCTAGTTAATAAATGTAAAGGAATGATAGATTTAGAAAAACATGAGCAACTGGGTTGGGCAGTGCTCATCAATGGATGATAAAGCTGTTAGGAGAAAGGTGGATAGTTCACTACACAATGCAAAGATTAAGCTGCTACTCCTTAAATCCACCAATTTAGCTAGCATCACTTAAAGTGGGACAACCAGACATTATATGCCTCTGATTTGGGGCATATAGGATGAAATATAAAGCATTGCTGAAGTGTTTTTGAGATAATTTTAAAAATGTTATGATTATCAGTTAGATGATACTTAGGATGTATTATTAAATTTTAGGTATGATAATATATGAAAAGAAAGCCCTCATCAGGACTTCGAGACCAGCCTGAGCAAGAGCGAGATCCCATCTCTACAAAAAATAGAAAAACTATCCAGGCCTTTTAGCAGGTGTCTATAGTCCCAGCTACTTAGGAGGCTGAGGCAAGAGGATTGCTTGAGCCCAAGAGTTTGCGCTGTGAGCTATGATGATGCCATGGCCACAGAGTGAAATTCTGTCTCAAAAAAAAAAAAAAGAAAATAAAAGAAGAAAAAAAGGAGATATTACAAGTGATATCACAGAAATACAAAACAATCATCCCTAAATACTATAATAACCTCTATAAACTGGAAAACACTGAGGAAATGGATGAATTCTTGAAAACACATAACCTCCCTAGGTTCAGTCAGAAAGAAACAGAACTCCTAAACAGACCAATATCAAGTGACGAAATTGAAATAGCAATAAAAACCTTCCAAAGAAAAAAAGTTCCAGACCAGACGGTTTCACAGCCAAGTTTTACCAGACCTACAAAGAGAAATCAGTACCTATACTGCAGAAATTATTTCATAACATCAAGAAGAAAGGAATCCTTCCCCAACACGTTCTGTGAAGCCAGTATCACCTTGTTACCAAAGTCAGGAAAGAAATTTACTTTTAGAAACTACAGAAAGGAAGGAAAAAGGGGTAGGTGATAGGTAAGGTAAAATGCTGATAACTACTGGAACCCAGAGACCAGTACTTCCCAAAATGTGGTCCCTCAACCAGTAGAAATGCTAATTCTTAGACCCACCCAGACTCTCTGGATCAGAAACTCTGGATCAGAGACTCTGTCTCTACAAAAAAAAACCCCACAACTTGTGATATGTGTGATAGCCTGAAGGAGTATAAATTTAACTACCTCCACCAGCTCATCATAGTGCATAAAAACCCTAAGAAGTGAATTATACGAATTGTGAATGATCTCTCAATAAAACTGTTTAAAAGAGAAAGATAGTGTTTTCCTGTGGTTCCCTATGAAGGTACTCTTTTTTTTTTTTTTTTTCCAGTTTCTGGCTGGGGCTGGGTTTGAACCCATCACTTCTAGCATATAGGGCCAGCACCCTACTTCTTTGAGCCACAGGCGCCACCCTGAAGGTGCCTTTCTAAGGCTTGACTTCGTTTTCCTCTAAGACAGAAAGGCTTCCCTTTCGTTTTCTCCTTTAACAAGCTAACAAGGACTTACTGAACCAATGCTATGCCAGGTACTCTGCTGAGGGACAGTAGATAAATATAGACACAATGTAATTCCTTTCCTGCACAGTCTAATGGGGAAGAGAGACAAAGGGGTCAATATGATAAGTGAAGCCGACAGGGGAGGTGAGTAAAATGCAATACTGTACCAAGCCTGAAGATAACTGGAGGGCGCCCTGGAGCTGGAGACAATTATGCTGAATTGTAAAGATTGAGTAGAAGTTAACTGAGATGGGGCACAAGCTTCAGACAAATGCAAGAGCACAACTCACTCACACAGTCACAATAAATAGCTGCATGTGGCCAGGGCAGAGCACAGGGCGCATGGTGCCAGTGGACA
>NW_003852443.1:11991929-11997331 GCF_000181295.1 Otolemur garnettii | reverse complement strand
CTCGGGAGGCTGAGGCAAGAGAATTGCCTAAGCCCAAGAGCTGGAGGTTGCTGTGAGATATGATGCCATGGCACTCTACTGAGGGTGACAAAATGAAACTCTGTCTCAAAAAAAAAAAGAAAGTGTAACGTAATGAATGGGTTGTTTTGCTTTTTTTAATGAATGGGTTTTGGTCACATTTCTTGACAGTATTAAGCCAACCAAAGAATCCTGTGAGTCATGAGAACAAAAGATTTCTTCATAGAAATGTATTATCAAAATAAGCAACAAACATCATTCTGTTATTTGAATAACAGATACTAAAAGAAGAAATTAAGTTCAATAAAAGTCTACTGAGACTAGGAGAAATCAAGGATTTGGCTATTTATATAATTAACATTGTATATAAAATAAAGATCTGCTCCTATTTAATATATACAAAGTCTCTTGAATAGTACTCTAAAATTACAAGTCCCGTTGTTCTTGGTTTTTGTTTCTCTGGTTTCTTTTAGACACAGTCTCACTCTGTCCCTCAGGCTAGAGTGTCATGACATCAACGCAGCTCACTGTAACCTAGAAGGCCCAAGCTCAAGCAATTCTCCTGCTTCAATTTCCTGAGTAACCAGGACTGCAGGTGTGTACCACCATGTCCTCCTATATATATATTTTTTTTTTGAGAGATGGGAACTTACTTTATTGCCCAGGCTGGTCTGGAACTCCTGGACTCAAGTAATCCTCCCTCCTTGGCCTCTCAAAGTGTTGGGATTACAAGGGTGAGCCACCATGCCTGGCCCTCAGAATCCTAAAGGATCATATTAGTGTAGCATCAACTCAAAGTCCAGGATCCAAAGATAACTGGAGGGCGCCCTGGAGCTGGAGACAATTATGCTGAATTGTAAAGATTGAGTAGAAGTTAACTGAGATGGGGGACAAGCCTCAGACAAATGCAAGAGCACAACTCACTCACACAGTCACAATAAATAGCTGCATGTGGCCAGGGCAGAGCACAGGGCGCATGGTGCCAGTGGACAGAGGCAAGATCCTACAGGGATTTGCCCAACAAACTCTTCTCACTACTGCTGTCTCTTATTACCTAAATAAGATCAAGGAGCAGAGGAGCCTCTTTAAGTACGTTCTCTTAGGTTTGATACTATGTTTGCGAAGACATGTGATTTAGGAAGACTATCTGCTCATGCCTGTAATCCCAGCACTCTGGGAGGCTGACGTGGGTAGATCACCTGAGCTCTGGAGTTCAAGACCAGCCTGAGCAAGAGTGAGACCCTGTCTCTAAAAATAACCAGGTTTTGTGGTGGGTACCTGTAGTCCCAGCTAGTTGAGAGGTTGAGGCAAGAGAATTGCTTAAGCCCAAGAGTTGGAGGTTGCTGTGAGCTGTGACATCATGGCACTCTACCAAGGGTTACAAAGTGAGACTCTGTCTGTCTCAAAAAAAAGACTATCTGCCCCACATGCACCCAAGAACACAATGGTTAAAAATGGAGAAGATAACCACCTCCATTCAAAAAAAGGAGTGGGGGACGTATCAGCCACCAGACCATAGCAATTGAAATTCAACAGACATATATTGTCATTTCCTCCAACTGAGAGATCAGAAGTGCCTTGATTAAGGCCCAGTTCTGCTTGCTAAGAGTAGCTCTCCCAATTCCCCAAGCCCTTGGCTCTGCCCTCTGAGTCATTCTTCCTGTTCCATAAGAAATGGCCCACGTTTGAAGTTGAATAGTTTTTTCACCTTACTTCTTGCCCAGAAGACATTAGGACTCAGAGGCCTTTTTAGTTTTTGAACTATCTTTGTCCCTTCAAGTCCATGGTTATAAAGTTCTCTCAAAAAATAAACTAGCCACGGGGGAATTAACTTGCAGGAAATGCTTTATTTCTATGTAGCGTGCCCTGTATGTCAAATAGTGTATGCTTTTATCTCTAGAAAACAGAACCAATAAGATGGATGGAGATACAGAGACGAGATTTTTTCTTTTTTTTTTCAAAGAGAAAGTTTAGAACACTTCCAAAGATAGTTAGAAATGGGTTCCTCTCGTGAAGGAGAAAAGGTGAGAGAGACTTAGAAAGATGACATTTATTATAAGAAATTGGCTCACGTGATCCTGGAGGCTGAGAAGTCCCACAGTCTGACCTCTGCAATCTGGAGACCAGGGATGGTATAAGTCCAGTCCAGGACAGGAGAAGACTGATGTCCCAGGTCAAGCATTCAGGCAGAGAGAATGGCTGCCTTCCCCGCAGATTGCATAATGCTCTCTCACACTGGGCGGAGGGCAATTTGCTGTACTCAGGCCCCTAGCACCATACAAATGCTAATCTCAGCCAGAAACACCCTCACAGACAGACCTAGAAATAATGTTTAATCTGGGCATTCCAGGTCCCAACCAATTTGACACAGGAAATGAATCATCACACTTAGCGTACTGTTTTCGAAATTCATCAACGTTCAGGATGTATCTATACTTCATTTCTTCTTATTGACAAATGATATTCAATTATATAGATATGCCACGTTTTATTTATTCATTCATTCGCAGATAGACAATTGGGGTATTTTCACTTGTAGGCAGTTATAAATAATACTATCAATAGTTACACTTTTATTCACTTCAAAGATTTCTACAGACTCCCTTAAATAAGGTTAAAGTTTTTGTATTTAGTTTGATTTTGTTTTTTAGTTTTAACTTTGAGATTGTAGACTTTATTTTAGAAAAGAAAGCTGTCTGAAGGAAAACCAATTTCTGGAGTGAGAAATTAGGGCTATAATGAATACTTAGATGAAGTGTAGAGTGTGAAGTTAGAAATTACAGGTCCATTCTACTAATCAAACTCATAACCCCAGGAGGATGACAAGAACATAAAAGAGAATTCAAGCTGTTTTTCAGGAGCAGGGGGGGATTTATATAACAAAACTTAAATAAAAGTTCTCTTGTTTCAAGATTTATAGGAAGTATAAACCAAATAAAATTGCCTTATTATGAAGACTTGAGCAAAGAATTCTTTTCTAGCTAGTTATTTAACATAGCAAGAGGCAGAGTGCTTACCTCCCCTGTCCTGTTTCTGGTTTTGAGGGTGCTTTTGTTTTTACATATAATTAACAATCCCCAGATGTACTTGCATTTCAGAGCTCTATCTTCTCACTTTCATCTTCCTTAGGGAACAGAGGTTTCCGATATTTCCCTAAACCCAAAGTTGAAAAGGACCAAATAATAGAGCCATGTTGACAGAACTATTAGGAAATGTTTCCTTTAGGTCTAATATAAATTTCTCCTATGTAACCTCAGCACCTATCTCTTCTCGTCTCAGGCTGGCTTTGAAACCTTGTCACGACCTGACACTGCTTTTCCTCTGAAATCTTTCATCAGAAGCCCCCCTTTTCCACCACCACCCTCCAGGTTCCTTCATTCCATGTGTGTCACCTGTCAGGAAATCTGCACCTCAGCCTCATCCCTACCACTAGAGTCTTAGTTCTTCAGGCCCCTTCCTGGCTCCTTTCCTTCTCATCCACACCTGGATCTCAAGTTGCCAGGCACTGTCTCACCAGCCTACTCAATCCCCTCAGCCTAGGACTTCAGCCTCCTTGATCCTGTCAACTATCCTAACACAAAACAACCCAGTTCAATTTCTCAGTGCCAGGATTACTGCCTCTGCCCTCTTCACGTGCTCAGGAAAACCTCACCAGACATTGTGCTATTCCCATTCTATTCACAGTGACCACTCCAAACCTTTACCCTTCTCCACAGGTCCCAGACTATAGCCGCTGTTCTCTTGGCAGAAACAACAACAAAAGAGAGGCCCTTAATTCTCTCCCATCTGCAAACCTCCCTGAGTCTTTCCTCCTCCTTCCATCTGTCCTCCTGTCTTCCCTGTCTCTTTCTCTGTGCCTTTTGTGCCCCTTTGGCCTCCTTCAGCATTTTATCCTGTCAACTTCCTCATTTACAGCCTCGGGTCCTTCCACACCATCTACTCCCTTACAGTCTCTACAAAACGTCCTAAAAACCTCCCCTTCCAGCTCATACAGTCTCGCTGGAGTCACCTGTATTTTCCTAACTAGTTTCCCTGCCTTCAAACTCTTTCCCCTTCTCAAATCCTGTCTCCATACTGCAGGCAGAGCATTCAAAAATACAAATTCGGTTGTACCATTTCCATAATTTAAAACTTTCCATGGCTCTAGGCTCCTGGTCTCCAGGATAAAATCCAACTCCTTAGCTTGGCAGAGAAGACCCGTAATCCTATGAGCCCCTTCCACCTGTCCAGCCCCACAGCCCCATCTCTGTTCACTCTCCAAGGAGCGCATCACGCTCTTGCTGCAGCTGACACTCAGTGATCACCTTGTACTTTCCTGTCACCATGCGCCTGCAGGGAATGCTCTCTGCTATGGGCTGAATCTTGTCGCCACAAAATTCCTATGTTGAAGTCTAACTTCCCAGTGCCTCAGAGTGTGACTGTATTTTGAGACAGGACCTTTAAAGAGGTAATTAAGGTAAAATGAGGCCTAATGAGTGGGGCTGTAAGCCAATGCGACTGTTCCTTTTATAAGAAGAGAGTAGGACGCAGAGAGATAGAAGGGAGACCATGCGAAGATACGGGGGAAAGATGGCCATCTACAAGCTAAGGACAGAGGCCTCAGAAGAAAACAACCCAGATAACATCTTGATCTCAGACTTCCAATTTCCAGCACTGTGAGGAAATATCTGTTTAACCACAGTCTGTGGCACTTTGTTATGGCAGCCCAGCAAACTGTTAAATAGTTGTCTATTTTAAGTTTCATGCAAACTTTATGGCCACCCTGTATATTCCCCATGTACTCCTCCAGCGTCTTCTTCTGTTATATAAGCCACCTATTCCTCCCCTCAAAGTTTGTGAATCCTATCTCCTCTCTAAGAGCCTTTTCCTACTAACACACAGCTCCTCCTATCTTGAGCTCCATTTCTCCAGAGGGCCCTGTTCTATGAACAGGCACCATGACCTTATTGCCACCGTCTGTCATCAGTGTTCTGTATACCTCAGGTGCTTTTTAACACACAAGTAGCAAAAGTAGTGTGTCTATGACTATTGAGAACAGATACTTTCTCTGGACACCATCTAGGCCCATACATTTCTTTTCCTGATAGAGACATAAGTAGCCTTAAAAACTATCAAAATTTCACATCCTTATGACATTTTCTCTATATCTTTCAGTAAAACAACAATTTGATGTGGTCTGAAAATATATTGTGTCATATAAATGTTCATTCAAGAAGTTTCTGTGTTTAAAACTAGTAGTTTTTCAGCTCGGCTCCCGTAGCACAGCAGTTACAGCACCAGCCACAAGCACTGAGGCTGGCAGGTTCGAACCTGGCCTGGGCCAGCTAAACAACAATGACAATTGCAGCAAAAAATAGCCAGGCATTGTGGTTGGTACTATAGTC
>NW_003852443.1:11987313-11991457 GCF_000181295.1 Otolemur garnettii | reverse complement strand
TTACAGGTGTGAGCCATCACTGCTTGGCCAATATTTTCGTAATTCTTAACATTGAGCGTTTCAGATTTTACTTGCAGCATTTATGTCCCCTAAGTATGTTTTTGAGCATAGCAAGTTAAGGACTTGGGAGAATGCTACATATAGAAATAGGTACTTGTAGAGTGTTGCTTTTTTAAAGATGCCCCCAAATAAAGAGTTGCAACCTTCTCCAGACCAGCTGGAGTTCTTACAAGATTGCAAAAGGCATCTTTCTCTAAAGATAGCACTTTCTGCAGTAACGATGGAGACAGAACCTGGCTGCATGCTATCTGAGGTCAGAGGAGTAAAGAGAAAGGAGCGGTGACATGTGTCTGTGGCCTCACTCATTAGAGCCGGAAAGAGCATCTTAGGCAGACGCACAACAAAAGAGACTACAGGAAGATCATCTCTGTCATGACGAGGCTTTGGGAGAACTGTGCGCTTGCCATACGGTTTGAGGTTGAAATCATCTCACTAACGCTTGGCTTCAAGCACTTTTGGGGATGATTGCATGGCTATCCAGCTTTCTTGTGACTGATTCTTACATTTTAAAGGAAATGAGAATTTGGTACACACTTCAGCTGTGGGATTTAAGGGTAGAAATTCCTTTTGTAGGTAGAAGCTAACACTTCCAAAAATCTAGTCTGTAAAAACAAACAAAAAGATAGAGCAGGGAATTACAGAACGTTGCCAGATCATAATGCAGGGGAAATTGTGCAGCCTTATTTTCCTGGCTGCAGAATACTCTTGGAGCATAAAGGAAGACAGTCTCACTCATCTCAGCCTGTGCGTTCCTCGCTTATTGCTTAAGCCACTGTTCTACTCAGTTTCTAGCAAAAATCACCATCTCGATGCTAACTGGTCCAGTTCACATTAGTTCTATCTTCTGATTTTGCTTGTCTACCTTCCCCCCTATACAGACTGCAATATTTTATAAGTGTGGGGGAGAGCAGTGGCTTAGGCAATAGGAGAGGTAAGTCGGGGACAGCCTCCCCTTACTGCACCAGGGCTGCTTTACAGCAAAAGAAGGACAATGCTCCTTCTTCCTTTGTGGTAAATCAATGTCAGATTTCTCTCTTTCTTGCTCTCTTTTGCTTCACTATCAAAAGATACCTTATCTCAAGTCTTAATTGCCAGAGGCATCGTAGCTAATTTCTAGGTGGCAGGAAAAAGAAGATGTGTAGGGCAAAGCAACCAATCTGTGCTGCCACCCACCAACCTTTTACATACATACTCACAGTCTATGCATTTTCCATCCTGTTGGTAATTTCACATTGCAGCTATGGAAAACACCCTAGACTGAGAACTAGAACGTGGGTTTCAAGTTATAAATTGGTTGTATACTCCACTCTTCCAGCATATTAACCGTCCTAATTGCTGCCCTGCTGTGCCTAGCTGGTGGTTACTAACAGCACATAGGCTCAAGCCTGCCCTGCTCATTTGTCACTGTGACATTCAAAAGAGGTGACATCTGTGAAA
Source organism: Otolemur garnettii (assembly GCF_000181295.1). Classification (NCBI taxonomy): domain Eukaryota; kingdom Metazoa; phylum Chordata; class Mammalia; order Primates; family Galagidae; genus Otolemur; species Otolemur garnettii. The sequence goes on along the minus strand of NW_003852443.1, from coordinate 11,989,960 downwards.
GCTCCCTGCAAAACTCTGAATTGTTATACAAATATCAGTAGTCGTTTTTATTGTGATTGTTCTAACATTTCAGAGCCACCAGAAAAAGCGTCCTATAATTCTTTGCTCATTCCTTTATTAAACAAACTATTGACCTTGGCAATACAAAGGTAAATGAACATATGTTCATAATAGTAGCTGCCATTTCTGCAGTTATTTTGTGCAAAAAAGTATAAATATTTTACATAATTTATTTCATTTAATTCTCACAAGAACACTGTGAGACAGATATAATGACTCCTATTTGTGTATGAAAAACTTGTGGCTCCAATATTGCCCAAGATTTCATAATTTTTAAATGGCAGAAGTGGTTTTCAACCAGGCATTTAAAAAATTATCAATTGTGGTAATATATGTATCATAAAATTTACCATTTAACCACTATGAGAATGCAATTTGGTGGCATTAAGTACATTCACGTTGGTGTACAACCACCACTACAATCCTTCTCTAGAACATTTTCATCAGTCTCAAGTGAGACTCTACCTATCAAACAATAAGTCCCCATTTTCCCCTTTCCCAAGCTTCTGGTAATCACGACTCTACTTTCTGTCTCTACGAATTTGACTGTTCTATGTGCTCATATAAGTAGAACCACGTAACACATGTCCCTCTGTGCCTGGCTTGTTTCACTTAGTGTGTTTTCAAGATTCATCCATGTTGTAGTGTACACCAAAAATTTCATTCTCTTTTTAAGGCTGAATAAGGTAACATGGAATGTCTATGCCATATTTTATCTATTCATTTCTTGATGGACATTTAGTCCAGGTTTTTTGAATGACAAACTTCTTGACCACTAAACCAACCTCCATTGTTATTCTAATCTATATTATGCCCTCAGAGTAGATTAAAGCTAAATTGCTGCCCTTAGAATTTTCCTTTGAGTGATTCTAGGAATCATTTAATTCCCCAAGCATGATTAGATGCAAACTAAAAATGCAAACTTAGATTATAAAGGATGGTAGATAAAGAATGTCTGGATAAATTGGATTATTCTAAAATCAAAATTTATTTTGGAGATGATTTTTCTCATCTCAAAGTCAAAATCTATCCTTTTAGCAAAAGTCAGAACTGGTTCTGATCACCAATTCTAAAATTTCTCATGTCCAAAGAAAAATAATCTAATGTTATCATCTGAACTTAGCCTGGTGGGAATTTACCAAGGGGAAGGGTAGCTTTGACCAGATTCTGTCCTTTTGTGTTCATCCATCCACAGGTAATCCTAACCCAGGTGACATTTCAATTATGCTCTGGAAGCCTTCTGATGATATCATCTGACAATTACATGTTGACTTTTCAGAATTGGATATTAATGTTTTTTAAGCAGCTATATTGAGGTATAAATGACATACAACAAACTGCACATATTTAAAATATACAACTTAGGCCGGGCATGGTGGCACACGCCTCCCTAACACTTTGGGAGGCTGAGGCAGGGGGATTGCTTGAGCTCAGGACTTGGAGACCAGCCTGAGCAAGAGCGAGACCCCATTTCTACTAAAAATAGAAAAACCAGCCAGGCATTGTGGTAGCACCTATAGTCCCAGCTACTTGGGAGGCTAAGGCAAGGGGATCACTTGAGCCCAAGAGTTGGAGATTGCTGTGAGCTATGACGCCACAGCACTGTACCAAGTTTGACAAAGTGAGACTCTGTCTCAAACAAACCTAAAAAAACAAAAAAACAACTTGATAAGTTTTGACATATGTATTCATGCATTTATTATTTTGCATGTAGATATCCAAAAGTTCCAGAACCATTTGTTGTAAAAATTATCTTCAATTACCATTATACCTTTGTCAAAAATCAGTTGTCCATGTAGATGAGCCTCTGTTTCTTCCTATTCTACCTCATTAATCTCTTTGTCTATCTTTGTGCCAATATACCTCAAAGTATCAAGTAACTGTCTGGGTTACTGAAGCTTTATAAAGCCTTGAAATCATATTTGACAGTATAATTCTTTCAACTTTCTTGTTGACACTTTCTTTTTTGGTTGTTTTGGCTGCTGAAGATTTAAGTGTGAGTGCATTTAATGTATAGATCAATTTGGGGGAGAACTGACATCTTAGCAATATTGCATCTTCAACTCCATAAACTTTTATTTAGATCTTTCCTTTCTCTCAACAATGTTATGTCATTTCTAGGATATCTGTCTTGCATGTCTTCAGCCAGAAAAGTATTTCCAATGCTCTTATACATGCTTTTTTTCTTAAGAAATCAGTTCTTTAAATTGTATTAATTCATCTTTAACTACAGGATATCTGAGTATCTGAGAATATGGCTATATGTTTGGATATAGATGTGTTTTATTATATTTTTTGTTTGTTTGTGGTCTTGCTCTGTAGCCCAGGCTGAAGTGTAAGGGCATGGTCATAACTCACAGTAGCCTCAAACTCCTAGGCTCAAGTGGCTCTTGCATCAGCCTTCCCAGTAGCTGGGAGAATAAGCACATGTCGCCACATCTGGTAATTTTCTTTCTTTCCTTCCTTCCTTCCTATCTTCCTTTCTCTTTCTTTCTCTCTTTCCTTCTTCTTTTCTTTCTTTATTTCTTGTTGGTAGAGAGAAAGACTATGTTTTGTAGAGAGGAGGTCAGGCTGGTCTCAAATTCCT
>NW_003852443.1:11981907-11986933 GCF_000181295.1 Otolemur garnettii | reverse complement strand
CTTCCTTCCTTCCTTCTTTCTTTCTTTCCTTCCTTCCTGATTCTGTTTCTTATTGACAAAGAGTAGAATAAATGGTTTTGGTAGAATGCTTCATCCAAATGGCTAAGCATCCAAATGGCTAAGCAGTCCTTATTTATGGGTTTACCTCCCAACTACAAGGAAAATTTGCTTGGCTCTCTAACTTTCTAACTAAGACACTCACAAATATATATATTCCAGTTGGAATTTTGGAGCTAAGCTTTATTTTTAGTAGAGATGGGGGTCTCGCTCTTGATGAGGCTGGAGTAAATGAAAATATGTCCTGCTTTCCTTCACTATCCCAGACAGTGCTTAACAAATACTTGTTTTGAATGAATGAATTATTGGCATATGAGGCACAAAGGCTTTCTAGGAAGATGCTTATTGCAGTTGAAGGAGTCAGGTTCTTTCATTAAAGCTCTTCCTGGGTTTTATAAGTTAACTCAATTTAGTTGTACTCACTACTTTGTATTTCAAAGAACCTTTAAAATGAGAGACACTTAAATAGCAATGGAAAGGAGCCAATAGAGATAGATTAAAGTTAAGAATAGGAATAAGCTGTAGTAGTTTAAGTTCTCTCAGAAAGGAGAGAATGGAATCTAGGATGAAGGGGAGGCCTTACAGGAGAGTGGAGGCCTCTTCCACTGATGCTGGAGGAACAGAGGTTATAGGTACAGTGCAGGCTATAGGTGTGTTACCAAGACATTGAGAGAATTCCAGGCTAGTGGCATTTACTTTCCCTGAGAAAGTAAGAGAACAGGAAAATTTAGTGGGGAGAGTCTAGTAAAGAAAGATAGAATCATATTCTAGACTGTTTACCAGTTATACCTTTAGGCTACAAAATTATCTGTTTTCTTCTCCCCATCACTATCCCAACCCAACCCTTTGCCAAGATGTCATCCAGAGCTGCAGACCTCTGAAAGCTGACTAGGGCTAGAGGACGGCTCATTGCTACTATTCTTAGCAAAAGATCTCACTTATTCCAGACTGTTGGAGAGAGGCTTTCGTTCCTCACCAGGGGGTCTTTTCATAGGATCGCTTGAGTGTCCTCATGAAATGGCAACTGCCTTCCTCAGAGTAAGGAATTCAAGAAAGTGCAAGGAAGAAGCATAAGGGCTTTTTATGACCTAGTCTTTAAAGTCAGGACCCATCATTTTCATCACTTATTTGTCATGAAGTCCAGCCAGCTATCAAGGAGAGGGGAATTAAGTGCCACTCCTAAAGGGAAGAGTGGCAAAGAACCTGTGAGCATAATTTAAAACCACCACAACGCTAATATTATTCCCATGCGGTAATGCAGAGAGCAAAGGTTTGTAAGAAGCCTCCCTAGTTTAAGTTCTCCAGAAACACCCCATAACTTCCCACCCATCTTTTTGGAAGAGACTGACAAAGAAACTGGCTTCTTGGGCTGTTTTGAGTCAGACAAGACTTGCTTTTCGAACTGTGAATGGAAAGTGATCCTCACTATGCTCTTCCTTCCACTCCAAACTGGCTTTGGCTCAGCTAGTGGTTAAAATACCTCAACAACCTACAATCATAAATGTAGAGCTAGAGGAGGAGAAAAAAGCTCAAAGTGGGTGTTATTTTCTCCCTTTGTGTTACACACAGTGATGCAGATACTGAGTGGAATTGTCAGGATACCTTGCTAACACAGCATGGGGACCTGGGCAGAGGTCAGGGTGCTGGGGCCCCATAACCAATGAGAATGTGACCACATGCCTTTATTATCAACACCTACATTTTATAAAAATCAGGACTATACCATTCCTCTAAGTAGCCGATGCTATTAACACATTGAAACTATTTTAAAATGCAATTTATAGGGATGCTTAAGAAATACATCCACAGAACTCTAGGAACCTATCATAGTTATACAGCTCCGCAAAGCATCCACTCTACAACTAGCAAGTCATTTAAGCAATGGAAACACGGGGCTGATTCCAGGGCTGTCTCCACTGACCGTCTGAAGGGAAATTGAGTGCAATACAAGATGGAATCAAATTCGGATCTTTCTTCCAATGCCTATTGTCTGCTCGGTCTGTTTTATCCAAGACATTTGATATTGACACAGTGCAGGCTATTGAGCCTCAATACAATCTATTATTCACTTTCTTCTACCTCATCTGCAGACTGTTGACATTTTCTTTTATTTCAACACCGATGTTTTTCTCTTACATTGGCGATTTTAGCACTGATGTTGTAATTGCTTATCACACAGCTGGCCCTGTTATGATGTTCCTGTGAATGTCCCTTCATTTTCCTGATGGTCCTGTGATCCAATCTACAATCCATTTAAAAACAAAACATTTCATGTGCCATTTTATGCTGGGGCTCTTTTGGAGCTCCATTTCAGCTTCATTAATATTGATGCTGTCTGTCTCCTTGCTTATTTCAGAAGATTCTTTGAAATTAATCTTCAGAATTTGCTGTGATTTGTTGCTGTTTTGTGCGTCAGCCCCAGTACAGCTTGTCTCTCGTTAATTTTGTTTTTCTTTATTTTTATGTGTCTGCTGTGACTGTTCTCCTACTTGTACTACTGATGTGTGTCAGGTCCTTTATGGAATCCCAGTTTTGCCTCTGCCTTTCACTGTGATTTTCCATCATTAGGGACCTCTTGAATAAAAATGTAGCCCTTGTTTCTGACAGAGTCCATGTTCCTTTTCTTTTCTTTCTGTGTGATTTTCCATCATTATGGTTCTTAAATTTCTTGAATAATGATATATACTATGAACAAATGGACAGAGCAGTAATGGCTTCATCAGTGTTTTCTAAAATGTAGCTGCAGCTTTGAGAGCACACGATGCCACAGCAGAAGCTTCTCTGTATGTAAAAGAATTTTTATAATAGATTTTGTGGTCTGTTGGTGACAATGCTATGGTGCATTAATAATTCACATTCTTGCTTACAGCATCTGCTTGTTAGAATGGCAGTTCCACGGTGGCCAGGTTGGAGAATAGCCTTAGGTCTGAATGTCATTGAGGAATATAGGCACACTGCCCTCTCTGCCTTTTTAAATTTTTTTTGTCTACATCATTTTCAAAGGTAGCCAATATTTTCTCCACCAGAAAAGCTCAGTTGGCAGTGCACTAATTTTAAAAATGAGGTAGATGAAGCCAAACTTTGCCAATTTGAGATATTTTTTCTGTTGGGATGATTGATTTCAGTGACCACTTCTGAATAAAATAACTCCACACTTCTAGTTACAAACAGGCAAGAAAGAATTATGGGTGATGAAAGAACAGGATTCAAGTGTAATAACTACAATTGACTAAAGCCAAGTCAATAAATGCCATGAAATAAGAGGGTAAGGCTGAAAATATCGGCTGTCCAATCATAGCTATAAAAATAAGGAGAGAAAGTAATGCTAAAATAAGACATATAAAATGTACTCTTCACTATTGGTTAAAAACTACGTTTGCTTCATGTTGAGACTACCAATTGCCAACTAAAGGATTCAGAATCAACTCGGGCAGTTCGATTTTTGAAAATGTCCTTTTAAAACACAAAAACCTATGGACTGCTGGTGTTTCAGACAGTTTTACTAAGCTATGATGCGCCAGTGATTACAAAGTTAAGCAAAACAGATTTAATAGTCTCCCTTAGATGAGAACCAGAGTCACGTGGACTGGAACCTAGAAACCAGTAAATTCTGAGTCCTTACTTTTTTTAGAGACAGAGTTTTACTTTATTGCCCTGGGTAGAGTACCATGGCATCACACAGCTCATAGCAACCTCCAACTCCTGGGCTTAGGCAATTTTCTTGCCTCAGCCTCCAGACTAACTGGGACTACAGGAGCCTGCCACAACGCCCAGCTCTCTGAGTCCTTACTTTATTCTTAATACTGTATTTCAGGCTGGATGTGGTGGCTCACAGCTCTAATCCTAGCACTCTGCGAGGCTGAGGCAGAAGGATCTCTTGAGGTCAGGATTTAAAGACCAGCCTGACCTCAGGATTTGAAGACCAATTTGAGCAAGAGTGACCCTGTATCTGTTAAAAATAGGGGAAAAAGGCTGGGCATGGTGGCTCATGCCTATAATCCTTGCACTCTGGGAGGCTGTGGTGGGAGGATCGCTTGAGCTAGGAATTTGAGGTTGCAGTGAACTGTGATGAATACCACTCCACTCCAGCCAAAGCAATAGAGCAAGACTCATGTCTCAAAAAAAAAAAAAAAAAGCATATTTCATTTGAATTATATTAGTTACTTTCTAATACTTTGCACATTTTTAAATAGAAGCAAAAATTACTTAGAAAATTAATAGATATTTGAAAGCAAAAGAACTAAGTCAGACCCCTATCTAATAAGACATTAAAAAAAAATTTAAAATATGTCAAAGTGATTGGGCATAGTGGCTCACACCTGTCATCCTAGCACTTTAGGAGCCCAAACAGGAGAACTGCTTGAGATCAGGAGTTCAAGACCAGAGTATGCAACAGTGAGGCCCCATCTCTACAAAAAAAAGAAAGAAAGAAATAGAAAAAATTGAAAAATAAAAAAGAAAGAAAAGAAAAATTAGGCAAGCATGGTTATGTGTGCCTATAGTCCTAGCTACTCAGGAGGCTGAGGCAGGAGAATGAATCACTTGAGCCCTACTTGGAGGCTACAGTGAGCTATGATGACGCCATTGCACCCTAGCCCAGATGACATAGCTAGACCCTATCTCTGAATAAATAAATAACCTAAGTGTAAGAGCTAACACTATAAAACTCTCAGAAGAAAACACATAAGTAAATCTTTGTGCCCTTGGTTTCTTAGCCATCTATGACACATAAAGCATAAGCGGCCAAAGAAAAGAATAGAAAAATTAGACCTAAGGTGGCGGGTTCGAATCCAGCCCAGACCCGCCAAACAATGATGACAGCTGCAACCAAAAAATAGCCAGGCATGGTGGGCGCCTGTAGTCCCAGCTACTTATGGTTAAAAACTACGTTTGCTTCATGTTGAGACTACCAATTGCCAACTAAAGGATTCAGAATCAACTCGGGCAGTTCGATTTTTGAAAATGTCCT
>NW_003852443.1:11973694-11981887 GCF_000181295.1 Otolemur garnettii | reverse complement strand
GACAGAGTCTCAGTCACCCTGGGTGAAGTGCTGTGGCATCATAGCTCTCACAGCAACCTCAAGCTCCTGAGCTCAAGAGTTTCTCTTGCCTCAGCCTCCCAAGTAGCTGGGACTACAGGTACCCACCGCAATGCCTGGCTGTTTTTTTCTATTTTTGGTAGAAGTGAGGTATCCTTACTTAGGCTGGTCTTGAACTCCTGAGCTCAAGAAATCCTGCTGGGGGTGGTGCCTGTCTCTCAGTGGGTAGGGTGCTGGCCCCATATACTGAGAGTGGTGGATTCAAACCCAGTCCTGACCAAACTGCAACCAAAAAATAGCCAGGCATGGTGGGCGCCTGTAGTCCCAGCTACTTAGGAGGCTGAAACAAGAGAATTGCCTAAGCCCAAAAGCTGGAGGTTGCTGTAAGCTGTGACACCATAGCACTCCACTGAGGGGGACAAAGTAAGACTCTGTCTAAAAAAGAAAGAAAGAAAGAAAGGAAGGAAGGAAGGAAGAAAGAAAGGAAGGAAGGAAATCCTGCTACCTCAGCCCCTCAGACTGCTGGGATTATAGGGGTTAGACATAGCACCTGCCCTAGAAGAAAGTATTTACAAATTGTGTACCTCATAAAGATGTATTATCCAGATTATATAAAGAACTACCACAGCTAAACCTTAATAATAAAAAGACAAACCAATTTTTTTTTTTTGAGACAGAGTCTCACTTTATTGCTCTCAGTGGAGTGCTGTAGCATCACAGCTCACAGCAACCTCAAACTCTTGGGTTTAAGCGATTCTCTTGCCTCAGCCTTCCAAGTAGCTGGGACTACAGGTGGCCACCATGGTGCCTGGCTATTTTTGGTGAAAAGTTCTCACTCTTCCTTGGGTTGGTCTCGAACTCCTAAGCTCAGGCAATCCACTTGCCTCAGCCTCCCAGAGTGCTGGGATTACAGGTATGAACCACTGCATCTGGTCCAATTTTAAAATAGCCAAAGAAATTTCAATAAACATTTCTTCAAAGAAGATATACAAATACCCAATAAGCATATAAAAGATATTCAACATTAATCATTAGGGAAATTCAAATCAAAATCACAGTGAGATGCCATTTCACAACTCCAGGCATGGCCATAGCAGAAAGACAGTACCAAGTGCTGACAAGGACATCGAGGAACTGGGTCCCTTACACACTAACAGTAGAAATGTAAAGTAACACAACCATTCTGGAAAATCGTCTAGCAGTTCTCAAAGAGTTAAACATAGTGTTACCATATGACCCAGGCAATCCTTCTCCTAGAGTATGAAAATATATATTCATACAAAAACTTGCACATGAATGCTCATTTATCAGCATTATCTTTAATAACCAGTAAGTGGAAAGAATCCAAATGTCCACCAAGTCATGAATAGATAAACAACATGTGGTATGTGGTATATCTGTACAATTGAATATTACTCAGTCATAAAAAGGAATGAAGTACTGACTCGTGTTAAAACATAAAACATGATGTTGAGTGAAAAAAGCCAGACACAAAATGCCACATATTGTATGATTCAGTTTATGTGAAATGTCCTGAATAGGCAAACCCATAGAGAAAGAAATAGATTAGTGGTTGCCGAGGGCTAAGTGAACAGGGGAATGGGAAGTCACTGCTAATGAGTGCAGGGTTTCTTTGGGGAGTGATAAAAACGTTCCAGGAACTATATAGCAGTGATGATCACACAACATTGTGAATACATATTCTAAAAGCCACTGAATCGTAAACTTTCAAAGGGCGGATTTTATAAAATTTTCTTTGAATTATTCATGATTTTCTTTTGAAGAAGAAAGAGAACAGGGAGGAAGAGAAGATAACAGCAACAGTTGGAAAGTGAGGTGTCTTTGTCAAGCAGAGCATTTTGAGGACAGAGATACTCTATTAATGTGGATTTTTCTTTTTGTGAGACAGTCTTGCTGTTTCCCAGGCTAGAGCATGTTGGCATCATCATAGCTTACTGCACCCTCTAACTCCTGGGCTCAAGCAATTGTCCTGTCTCAACCTCCCAAATAGCTGGGACTATAGCATGCACCATCATACCTGGATGATTTTTTGTTTATTTATTGATTTATTATAGAGTCTCACTATGTCACCCTCAGTAGAGTGCCATGGTGTCACAGCTCACAGCAACCTCAAACTCTTGGGCTTAAGCAATTCTCTCACCTCAGCCTCCCAAGTAGCTGGGAGTACAGGCCTCCGCCACAATGCCCGGCCATTCTTTGGTTATAGTGTCATTGTTGTTTGGCAGGCCTGGGCGGATTCAAACCTGCCAGCTCTGGGGAATGGCCAGCACCCTAGATGCTGAGCTATAGGCGCCAAGCCAATTTTTGTATTCTTAGTAAAGATCATAGTCTCACTATATTCGTTGCTTAGGCTGGTCTCGAACTCCTGGCCTCAAACGATCCTCCACCTCAGCCTTCTAAGGTGCTAGGAGTCCATGCATGAGCTAACATGCCCAGCCAGTAGTGTGGATTTTTAAATGAAGCATTGAATGGAAGTGATCATTTAAACCTAGAAAAATTTAACAGAAGTGGTCACAGAGTGGAAATCAATATTTGTAAGCTATATTTATATTGTCCCATGATGATAACACTCTGGAAAATATTCCAGACATCTGATGTTGGACATTTTGATATGTAAGACCTTAATCTCTTTCCTAGTGAATCCATTATTTGGCTCATTTTTGAGCCTATTTTTCAAGTACTGTATATTCAATAAATATCTGTAGAGTTATAAGTGCACACATAGTCACTGGCTCATCTATATAACATGAATCTGCATCCATCACTCAAAGCAAGAAATCCTGGGAAAAGAAATTACCATTTCTGAACCTAGAGTGTAACAAGGCTATATATTTCAGTTAAACTCAAAAAACAAACAAACAAAAAAGAATAGGTGTCATGGTCTCATACCTATAATACTAGCAGAGGCAGGAGGATCTTTTGAGGCCAGGAGTGTGAGACCAGCCTTACCAAGAGTGAGACCCTATCATTACTAAAAATAGAAAAATTAGTCAGCCATGGTGGTGCACACCTGTGTCCCAGCTTGAGGTAGGAGGATCACTTAAGCCAAAGAGGCTTAAGGCTGTGAGCTAGGCGGACATCACAGCACTCTACCCAGGACAACAGATTAAGACCGTCTCAAACAAACAAAAAAACCAAAAGAATTCACTAAATTCTGATCAGATAGGAACAAAGATGTTTGTCTGAAGTAATTAATAACTCATTTTTTGAGAATTCTTGCATCTAAATCAAGTCATAAATCAGACATAAAAGGAAACAGAAAGTGGCAAATGCTCCCGCTTCACGCTACTCCTTTGAAGTTCTCAGGAATGCTCCAATGTTACATTCCTTTCTTCCTACTCCCAACAGACAAGGCCATCAAATTAGGAGAACAATTTCTGGTGAGCAGCTGAATTCTGGGGCTACCATCTGGGCTTGGGGCTCTTGGCATGGTGCCAGATTCCAACAGCAGTCCATCCAGTGATCCCAGCAGTTAGCTTCCTGTTGTGACACCCGCCCTCTCTGTGTTACCCTATCAAGTGGAATAGCTTGAAAGTGGGTTCCAGGCTGCAGCGTTAACACCACTGCCCTTTATTGTTACCACTATGACTAGGAATCACCTTCCCACCAACACAGATTTGCTCCTTACGGGAGCACTGTCTGGGGAAAGTCTGAGCACTAAAATGATTTACATGATGCTGGGCCTTCCGTCTGCCACAGCATAGATGCAGAAGGCCAGCAGCAGACAAACTACCATCCCGTGTGGCCCTTCAAAGGGGACAGGATAGTTGGGTGCAACTTCCAGAAATTTGGCCAAATTAATTTATGGTATCCACCCATCATCACATAGATCTTCTAGAATTACATGCCTCCTAGATATAATCTTTGGGACGGCAAAAACAGAGAATGTGCAGGGAGCAATATATGTTCATTATTCTTTGAAAGAAAAGGCATGCTGGGATAGGAAAGGCTGTGGAACAGCTATTTTCTCCCCAGTTTTACACATAAAAGAATTTTATATGCAAAACACCTGTAGAGCGTGGATTACTAATGTGTTTACTATAGGTCCACTGCCTCGCATATTGCTTATCCCACCATGAGCCCAAGCAAACACTGACAACATATGTGAGCTTGCCATCTGTAGACCTGGACTCTGACCACCAATGAACACATTTGGTAGTTCTGAAAATCCTGCCTTTTTTCTTTGATGTTGCTCATGGGAGACTGAATGAAATCAGATTGAGAACAGGTTTGGATTGTTGTATCCTGTTCTTGATAGAAATTCTCAGTGCACAAAAGAAAAAAAAAATTAAAAATCTCCTTTTCTTATGAGGAAAAGTAAAAAAATGTTTAAAGTACTTAAGAGCATAGGTAGGTTTACCTGAAACAAGAAAGACTAGTCTCTTCCTGCAGGGAACTTAACCTAGGAACCAAAGCACCTAATTAAAAAGGATAGGGAGAAAGGTGACTCAGCTTTCCCCACAGAAGCAGGCCTGAGCTCATTTTATCCCATCTGCTGCATTACTGAGGAGAAAATACCTGAAAAAGAGCAAACTATCAAACAGTTTGGAGCAGAAGATCCATGCTCCAAAAAGCAAGGAGGAGAAGAAAATTCACATCTTTTTTTTTTTTTTGGAGACAGAGTCTCACTTTGTCCCCCTTGGTAGAGTGTCGTGGCGTCACACAGCTCACACCAACCTCCAACTCCTGGGCTTAGGCAATTCTAGCATCAGCCTCCCGAATAGCTGGGACAACAGGTGCCCACCACAATGCCCGGCTATTTTTTTTGTTGTTGCAGTTTGGCCAGGGCTGGGTTTGAACCTGCTACCCTCGGTATATGGGTGAGACACAGGTGCCACCCCAAAATTCACGTCTTCAATCAGAGTGACCCTGCCCACAGGAAATCGTGATCTAATTAGTTTTTTGGAAATTGACTAAAGTATCAACTTCTCTTCCCTGGAGAAAGGAGATTTCCCTGTTCCTTTTTGGCGTTTATAAAACACAAATTCCTTATCTAAAAAACTAGCCCTGAGCCTCAGATTGGCATTGGCTGATATATAAGGTGACCAGATTTTAACATTGGTAAAGTGGGGGGGGGGGCGCGGAGCCTGTGGGTGGGGCCTGACAACAATGCAAACTTTGATAAGCAGTTCTCCGATAATCAGTTCTCAACAATTATTTGTTATTATTAAAGTTTAACATTATAAAATTAACAAAAATAATATAAAACGCATATCTTGGCAAAATAGCCACATGGCAGCTGAAAACCGTATATTCCCTTCCTGTTATCCCTGTTCCCTAGCTTGTTGTGCATTCTTTCCAAAAATCCAGGCTTTTTTAAAACGCCACAGGATGCAGGACAAATTGTTAAAAATTGGGACTGTCCCGCCAAAAGCAGGACGTCTGGTCACCTTACTGGGGGGGGGGCTACTTGTTTGTTCCAGACAGTTTGGCTCCTTCTGAGCTAATTGTCCTTGCCTAGAAGCAAGGGAGGGAGCCAGTCTCCTTCTGATACCTTGCCCAGGAGGGGAGTAGGGAGCTTACATTAGCCTTTTCATTTCCAAATGAAGTTACATTAACCTCTTCATTCCCCAATGGAGTTACATTAACCTTTTCAGCAGCCAAAAACGTATATTCCCTTCCCATTCTCCTGCTGTTCCCTAGCTTGTCATGCATTCTTTCCAAAAATCAGGACTTTTTTAAAACACTGCGGGATGCAGGACAAATTGTTAAAAATCAGGACTGTCCCGCCAAAAGTGGGACGTCTGGTCACCTTACTGATCTAGCCCTTTCTTCCATTCCTCGCTTCTTCCCAGTCTAAGTTCCATACGTGGAGATACTGCTCAGGCTGTTGGTGAGACCACAGTTTGAATGGATACTAACACAGAACTAACAGAATTCTCTGTCTCTTCTGGAAAACATCCACTGGTTCTCATCACAGGATGTGGTCCAAGGTCCTAGCCAATGCCACCAGCCGCTTTGTCTCTGCTTTTTGTTTCTTTGGGGTTCTTTTTATTTGACACAGGTTCTTGCTCTGTCACCCTGGCTAAAGTGCAGTAGTGTCATCATAGCTCACTGCAACCTCAAATTCCTGGGCTCAAGTGATTCTCCTGCCTTAGCCTCCCCAATACCTGAGACTACAGGTGCCTACTACCATGCCCAGCTAATTTCTCTATTTTTTGTGGAGAGAGGTTTTGCTCTTGTTCAGGCTGGTCTTGAACTCCTAACCTCAAGCAATCCTCCTACCTCAGCCTCCCAAAGTGCTAGGATTAAGGCCTGAGCCACCATGTCTCTCGAGTTTTGCTTTTTGCTAACTTCTAGAGAAGCAAGGGAGAGAAATATATCTCTAGTTTCAAAATTTCTCAGTGTTTCACATTTAAGTTTTTAATCTGTTATGAGTTGATTTTTGTGTATGGCATAAGACAATGGTCCAATTTAATAATTTTGCTTGTGAAGATCCAGTTTCCCCAAAACCATTTATTAAAGAGACTGTCCTTTCCCCACAGTGTATTCTTGGCATTCTTGTGAAACATCAGTTGACTGTATAAGAAGATTTATTTCTAGGCTCCTTATTTCTGTTCCATGGGTTTCTACGTCTGTCTTTATGCCGGTAAAGTTTTGATTACTGTAGCTTTGAAATATATTTTGAAATCAGGAAACGTGAACCTCTAGTTTGTTTTTCTTGCTCAAGATTGCTTTTCAGAGTCTTTTATGGTTCCATATGAATTTGAGGACATTTTTCTATTCCTATAAAAAATGCCATTGGGATTATAATAGGGATGTCAATGAATCTATGGATTGCTTTGAGCAGTTATGAACATTTTAATAATATTAATTATTCCAATGGTGACTATACTTGTCTTTCCATATATCTGTGTCTTTTTAAATTTCTTTTATCAATGTTTTATGGTTTTCAACATACAAGTTTTTCTCAACTCCTTAGTTAAGTTTATTCCTAAGTATGTTATTCTTTTGATGATATTATAAATGGGATTGTTCTCTTAACTTCCTTTTTCAATAGTTCATTGTTAGGGTATAGAAATGCAACTTATTTTTGTATGTTGATTTTTCTTTTTTTCTGAGACAAAGTCTCATTCTGTCACCCTGGGTAGAGTGCCATGGCATAATCGTACTTTACAGCAACCTCAAATTCTTGGGCTCAACTAATCCTCCTGCCTCAGCCTACTGAGTAGCCGGGACTAGAGACACCTGCCATAATGCTCAGCTAGTTTTTCTGTTTTTAGTAGAGACAGGGGTCTCAGTCTTGCTCAGGCTGGTCTCGAACTCCTGAACTAAACCAATCCATCCACCTCAGCTTCCCAGAGTGCTAGGATTACTGCTGGTGTGAGCCACCCCACTCTGCCTGTATATTGATTTTGATTTTGCCAATTGCCATAGTTATTAGTTGTAACAAGTTTTTTGTGGCATCTTTAGTGTTTTCTTTATGCCATCAGCAAACAGATTATTTTACTTCTTCCTTTCCAATTTGAATGCCTTTTATTTATTTATTTTGAGATAGAATCTCACCTTGTCCCTGGGAGAGGCTATGGCATCACAGCTTACAGCAACCTCAAACTCTCAGGCTCAAATGATCCTCTTGTCTCAACCTCCCAAGTAGCTGGTACTACAGGCACCCACCCTAACACCTGGCTAGATTTTAGAGATGAGGTCTTGCTCTGGCTCAGATTGGAGTGGAACTAATGGACTCAGGCAATGCACCTGCCTCAGCCTCCCAGAATGCTGGGATTATAGGCATGAGCCACTGCGCCTGGCCTAGAAACCCTAACTTTAACCTTTCCGGTACTGTTCCACTACTCTTCCATGATGATGGGAATCTAAAACCATAAAACCCCTAGAAAAAAATAGGGAAAAAGCTTTTTGACATTGGTCTTGGCAATGGTTTCTCAAATGTAACACCAAAAGCATAGGCAACAAAAGCAAAAATAGGTAAGTGAAATTATGTCAAACTAAATAGCACTTGCACAGCAAAGGAAACAATTGACAAAATGAAAAGGCAACCTACAGAAAGAGGAAAGATATTTGCAAACCATTATCTGATAAGGGATTAATAACAAAACATAGCAAACTCCTACAACTCAAAAGGAAGGAAGGAAACCTCAAATAGCCTAATTTAAAAATGGGCAAAAGACCTAAATATATTTTTCTTTTTTTTTT
>NW_003852443.1:11970580-11972666 GCF_000181295.1 Otolemur garnettii | reverse complement strand
AAAAAAAAAAAAAGGAAAAGAAAAGAGATTCTGCCATTTGCAACAATACAGGTGAACCTGGATGACATGTTAAGTGAAATAAGCTATAAACAGAAGGACAAGTACTGCTCGTTTATGAGAAATCTTGAATATTAAGAGTCCCAAGAGCAAAGGGTAGAGTGGTGGTTAACAGAGACTTGGTGAAGGGGAAAATGGGAAGGTGTTTTCAAAGGGTACAGGGTAACAGAATAAATTCTGTTATTGGACATGATTAAGTTCTGGTAATCTACTGTACAGTATAGCACCAATGGTTAACAATACTATAATGTATACTTACCAATTTGCTGAGAGGGTAGATCTTAAGTGTTCTTACCATGCACAAAAACAAATAAATAAAAGGGGTACCAAGAAACTTTTGGAGGTGATAGGTATGCTTATGGCCTTGATTATGGTAATTATTTTATGATTACCACTCATCTCCAAATTCACCACCATATACACTAAATAATAGTTTTTCTACCAAATTATATTTTAATATGGTAGTTTTCTAGACAGTTTCTTAAAGGAATGCTGTCCACTCATCTCTTTCATGTTGTCCTGTGATCCTCTTTCTCAGTCATTTTTGGTGGAATTCCTGAGGGACTTTTGCTGATAAATTATGAAGGCTTTTTTTTTTTTTTTAAAGAAACAAAAAGTCTGGCTTGGCACCCATAGCTCAGTAGGTAGGGCACTGGCCATATACACCAAGGCTGGTGAGTTCGAGCCTGGCCTGGGCCTGCTAAACAACAATGACAACTGCAACCAAAAGTAGCAGGGCATTGTGTCAGGTGCCTGTAGTCCCAGCTACTCAGGAGGCTGAGGGAAGAGAATCACTTCAGCCTAAGAGTTTGAGGTTGGTGTGAGCTATGATGCCACTGCACTCTACCGAGGGCAACATAATGAGACTCTGTCTCAAGAAAAAAAAAAACTCTTGCTCTGTTGCCAAGGCTACTACAGTACAGTTGCTAAACTATAAGTCAGTGCAGCCCTCAACTCTTGTGTTCAAGTGATCCTTCTGCTTCAGTCTCCTGAATATCTGGGATTGCAGTCTTGAGCCATCATGGCCAGTTGTGAAGGCTTTTAACGGGCGCTTGCATCTTCAGTGATTTCATACATCCTAGTTTCCATTGTGAGTGTTCCACCTTTTCTCTTTATTTTGTGGAGGTAAGAGCTATATTGCCTGGGCTGGTCTCAAACTCCAGGCTTTGAAGAGATCCTCCAGCCTCAGCCTCCCAGGTAGGTATGAGCATCCCACTGGGGCATGCAAGGCAATTTATGACTCTTCAAGTTCAAAAGTTTATGTCTCTTTGTTGGATCTTCCACTCAATTGCTCATTTTCATCCTTGGGAGCCTCAAATTCTCCACTCTGCACCTCGCAAACATCAGAGGGAAGTTCTGTGCTCAATGAATACTCTCACCTTTATCCACCCTATCAGGTCTACCTAATACCCAGAATCTCTGTGATGACCCATCTCACCCAGTAATAATGACAGACACTTTTCCTCTTACAGGCAACATGTAGGTTTCAGAAGTGATTCTCTTACATGAACTAATAAACAAAATAAAGCAACAATATCATTATATTGATAATGGAAGATCATTGCGTCATAATGGGAATTTAAAAATAGGGTGGGGTCAACAACAGGCGAAAATTAAGGTCCTTGAAACTGTGTTGGAGCTCAATCTCTTTCAGAAAAATACAAAAGCATACCAGACATCAGACCAGAATCCTTGAATCACAAACTTAGAAAACCTGTATGGTAGCAAAGTTCATCAAAAACAGTTGCCTGCCCAAGACACACATGTGGCATGAGGGTAACCAGCCAGCTCCTATCTGATGAGGTAAAGGGGGTGCGCAGGACGATTTACAGACAGAAGAAATGGTGTGAGGATACATACTGACATTCTGCTTCAAACAATGTGGCATCTCAATTGAATGCTGGAGAAAAATCAATGACAATGCTTCCGAGAAAAGATTTTGAGTAGGGCAGTGCCTGTGGCTCAAAGGAGTAGGGCACTGGCCCCATATGCCAGAGGTGGCAGGTTCAAACCCAGCCCTGGCCAAAAA
>NW_003852443.1:11967608-11969945 GCF_000181295.1 Otolemur garnettii | reverse complement strand
GCGACCCGTTGGGCTCCTGTGGCCCTGGTCTCAGCGCAGGAAGGAACCAGGCGAGAGGCGGATTAGAAGTACAAGCTTGTGGAAGGCGGGCTAGCCCTTACTTTCCGGGTAGCCCCGAGCAACCTTCCCACCAGCCTTTTATTGAAAGGGAATGATACAGGTGAGAGGAGTAATTAACAATGACTACCGGCTGAGGGCACGGGCTCTTCTTCCACGAGGAACTCCTGTGGACGAATGGTCCCAGGTCCTCGCCTCAGCTGCAGATCATCTTGCTCAGATGTCATCTGGCTCTTGGCGTCTCCTACATTTCCCCCCTTTAGTCTAATTAAAGACATTTCTGAAGAGGCAAGGGAGAAGGTCTGTTGTTTCTGCCATTTTCCTCACCAAGAAACTTTGTTGAGTAAAAGAAACAAAAGGGCACATAAGCATAACAAAAATACAACATCAGAACTAATTCGGACATAAAGGAAACTCATTTTAGCCAAACTAAGCATGGGGGAAATCTTGTCCCCTATGTACTAATCACCACTCAACTGTGTGCTATGGGCTGATCCATAGGGCTCATGACACTTCCATGGGGAGTATTAAGCATCACCCAAAGCTTAGGTAGAGAAAGGGCTTCAAACACAGACCCTTTCCAAAAAGCAGTATAACTTTAAGAAAGATCAGGTGCCCAATTGAAATAGAAACGAACCCAACAAGTGACATTCTCTTACCTTGCCGATACCATAATAACCTTTACCTTAAAGCCTGTTGTTCGAGGTCTTTGTTGTCCTAATTTTCCAAGGTTTAGATGATGTCTCCTAAGCTTGCCTGGGGCTTAATATACAGCCCAAAATAATGAAATCCTGTATCAATCCTCCCACTCTGCACAGAAGTTCCTGCTGCCTCTTCAGGGGAAAGGGGCGCTGACCGCTCTTAACTGCTTCCTGCTGAGGCTGGGTGGCGACATGGGAGAGGCAGCTCGAGTTCCCGCAGAGGAGATTGATCCAGGATTTCTCCACTATGAAATCACCTAAGCTAAGGTCCTGTAGAAGAAAGGTTAGTGAAAACGAACTTGTTTAAGGTGCTGGTAAACTTTCCTGCTCGTGTCGAGGCTTAATCCAGCGGGCTGGTAGCCACTGCTTTTCTTGATATTCTGTAATATGGGCAAAGCCTCGACCCCATTGCAGCACATAACCTGGCTTCCACTCTGTCATATCAGGTTTTGTATAAAAGATAGGTTGTGGTACTGGAGAGGATGGTGCATGAATGAGAGATGTCCAATGACGTTCTGCAGCTGTCTTTTCATCATTGCTGAGATTAAGACAATTAAGAGTGAAAAGAGCTTTAGTGAGCAAAAGTTTAGGACTATTATTGAAGGGGAGGAAATGAACTGATCCTTTCCTTTAAAGCAGTAGCCAGTAAATTAGCCTTGTAGGATTCCGTTCCTATGTCAGTACATGCCCGTATATACTCCTCTAAGGGAGTGTTTTGTGCTCTGGAAGGTTGCAGGGCCTTTTCACACTACGAGTTGGAATTTTCAAATGCTAAAGTTTGGAAAAGCACGTCTCTCAGCTCTGGCTGGGCAACAGCCTTATCGACTGCAGTTTTAAGTGGGGCTAGAAAGTCAGTATAAGGTTCATTTCCCGACTGCATTATTTTAATGAAGGATTTAGAGACATCTCTAGGAGCCTGAACCTTTTCCCAGGCCCTAAGACGACACAGTCTTGTCTGGACTACGGCTCTGACATTGTGTTGAAGCTGATTGGGAATCCCCAGCCACTGCCCAGACCCAGTGAGCTGTTCAGATGTTATTGGGATGCCTCTCTGTTGGTTTTGGCGACTCCTTAGGTCAGCCTCCTCCTTCCACCAGGTTTTAAACTGTAAATACCATCCAGATTCAAGAACAGTTGTGGCTATCATATCCCAGTCATAGGGAATGAGCTGCTGTTCCTGTGCAAGCCCCTGTAACAGACCTCTGGAAAATGGGGACTGCATACCATACTGTGCTACGGTCTGTTTCAAATCTTTAAGAACTGAAACGGTGATCATATTGTGGTCAAAACGCTGGCCCCCTTGAAGGTGTTGTGGATCAGGAGGAATATTAGTGACCGTAACCAGAAAAAGCCCTAAAGTGTTTTCACACTCAAAGTCACCAGTATTACACCCTTCTAATACAGCCTGCATAACAGAAGTTACAGGTGGTTCGTTTACATAGGGAGGTGCTGAGGGCAAAATGGGGTGCTCTGAGTTAGCATTTCTGACAATGAGACTATCTGATCTTCCAATTGTTTAATTTGTTCAGCTATAGTGGTCATAGAGGTGATTACTTGCTCATTCATATCATATGCTCTC
>NW_003852443.1:11911152-11966744 GCF_000181295.1 Otolemur garnettii | reverse complement strand
GCTAAGGTTGTGATCTTTTTTTTTTTAATTTTTGAGACACAATCTCACTCTGTTGTCCTGGTCAGAGTGCTATGGCATCATAGTTCACAGCAACCTCATTCCTGGGCTCCAGCAATCCTCTTGTCTCAGCCTCCAGAGTAGCTGGGACTACAGGCACCCCACAACACCCAGCTATTTTTAGTAGAAACAGGGTGTCACTCTTGGTCAGGCTGGTCTCAAACTCCTGAGCTCAAGCAATCTACCCACGTCAGCCTCCTGGAGTGCTAGGATTATAGGCTTGAGCCACTGCACCTGGGCTCTTTTCTGTTTTTTGAGACAGACTCTCTGTCATCCAGGCTGGAGTGCAGTGGCTCCAACACTGTAAACTTGAACTGCTGGACTCAAGCCATTCTCAAGAGTAGCTGGAACTACAGGGGCATGCTATCACACACAGATCATTTTTTTTTATTTTTTGTAGAGCTGGGGTCTTGCTACATTGTCCAAGCTGATCTCCAACTACTGGCCTCAAGCAATTCTCCCACTTAAAAGTTCTGGGATTACAGGTATGAGGCACCACACTCAGTCAACATTGCATGATTCTTGAAAGTTCAGTGATAAAATGTGAAAGGATATTATATAATTATATAAAATATATATATATAATTATATAATATAATCAGATTGGTCTTATTCAAATGGTCAAAGCAGAACAGCCTATTGTATTTCTTCTTCAGTAGACACATCACTTTTAATGGTAGATTACATTTTTGTTCTCAATTATTCTCATTTCCCATAAGAGAATTATATATCCTACAGATTTCCTTGTAACTTCTAGTACCTTGCTATAGGAGGTGAATATGTTCCCACTCTGCTAACATTAGGTTTAACTGTGTGATTTTACTTTGACTAGTGAAATGTGCCCATCATCCAAACAGAGGCTTAAAAGCCATTGTACAGTTTAGCCTTCTTTATACCAGTATTTTTCAACTTTTTATCTCACAGCATATTTGAACCTATAGTTAAACTTTCCCAGCACCTTTACATTATGTTGATTTAAAAAAGAGTAAAAAAAAAAAAAAAAGAAAAAAGAATATACTTACTGTGCTTTGAACTTCTTTGGAAGAAACTTTAATTAATGATGTTTAAAAAATTTCACAGCACTCTGGTTGAAAATCATTGCATGCTCTTCTCTTTGCCACAATAATGAAAGTCCTTAATGGTGTCACTCCTTCCACCTGGATCCTGAAATGAGCACTCACTGAACTGAACCGCAGCTGATGTGGACCATGACTGAGAAATAAACCTTTATTTTCATAAACCATTGAGATTTGGAGGCATTTCTTATTTGCAAAATAAACTGGCGAAAGCTCATCAATACATATAATGACCCTACAAATTAGCACAGGAGCTGTCCCATTGACAGTACTTGCCAAGCATCCAATGAGCATATTCCAAATGAAGTGCTAGAGTCCCAATAGCTCTGATAAAAACATGCCTCATAAGGAAATGCGGTTGATACTAATCTTAATTTTCTACCTATGATTTTTTTTTTACTTATCTGATAGATTGCTAATCTGTAGATTGATAGATTGTGGTTGTAGAGTATTTATTTCTAGATTCTGAATTTAGATCTTCTGCTCAGGCACAGTAACTCACCTCATGACAGTATTCCCAACACTTTGGGAAGCTGAGGCAGAAAGACTGAGTGAGGTTGGGGGTTCAAAACCAGTCGGGGCAACATAATGAGATTCTATCTCTACAAAAACATTTTTTTAATTACCTGGGGATGGTAGCAAGTGCCTATCATTCCTCGTACTCAGGAGGCTAAGGCAGGAGGATTGCTTGAGTCCAGGAGGCTGAGGCTGCAGAAAACTATCATCAGGCCACTGCACTCTAGCCTGGGAGACAGAGGGAGACTGTGTCTCTAAAAACAAAGATTTGGGAAGTGCACCTGGGCACACAGCTCACAGCAACCTCCAACTCCTGGGCTCAAGCGAGTCTCCTGCCTCAGCCTCCCAAGTAGCTGGGACCACAGGTGCCCGCCACAACGCCTGGCCATTTTTGGGTTGCAGCCATCATTGCTGTTTGGCAGGCCCGGGCTGGGCATTCGAACCCACCACCTTAGGTGTATGTGGCTGGCACCTTAGCCGCTTGAGCCACAGGTGCCGAGCCTTTCCTTACTTTTCTTGATTTAAAGCCTAGTGTATCTGCAAATAAAATTACCACCCCTGCTTTTTTCTGATTTCTGTTTGCCTGAATTGCAGATGCCCATTCCTTCACCCTGAGCCTATATTTATCCTTTAAGGTAAGATGAGCTTCTTGTACAGAGCAGAAATCTGGCCTGAGTTTTTGTATCCCATCAACCAATCTGTTCCTCTTAAGAGGATTAGTTTAAGCCATTTACATTAATTGAGAGTATTGATAACACATCTGGTAGTATTTTGGGTGTGAAGTTTTTCTAAAGTCCAGTGGACATTTTGTATCTTTTCACCAAGGTGGAAAATGGGTTTTGGTCAAGAATTTCAGAGTGAGTTTACTTTGGTGGTAGAGCATTGTGCTGGTCTTTATGGAGGATGGGTATGAGGATATCCTGAAGAGTTGGTTTGGTCATGGCAAATATCTTCAATGTGTGTATGTTATTAAAGTATTTAACTTCTCTGTCATAAATGAAGCTCAATTTAGCTGGATACAGGATTCTGGGCTGAAAGTTGTTTTGTTTTGGGAGATTGAAAGTTGATGACCATCCTCTTCTAGCTTGAAAAGTTTCAGCAGAGAGATCTGCAGTCATTCTAATATTCTTCCCCTTGTAGGTTATGATTTTTTTACATCTGGCTGCTTGCAGGATTTTCTCCTTCATATTAACTTTGATGAAGTTAATTACAATGTGTCTAGAAGATGCTTTATTTGGGTTGAGTTGTGCTGGGGTTCTGAAACTGTTTGCTATCTGAATTTCAGTATCTCTTACCATGCTTGGGAAGTTCTCCACAATTACCTCTTGGAGTAGAGTATTTGATATTCAGACCATCCTCTGCTCTTTCAGGGATTCCTATGAGGTGAATGTTTGCTCTTTTGGAGTAGTCCCACAATTCTTTCAGGGAATGATCCATTTTTGCTCTCCACTTCTCTTCCTCTTTGAGCATTTGGGAGTGTTCAAAAGCTTTGTCTTCAATGTCAAAGCTATCTTCTGCCTGCTCCATTTTGTTACTGAGGGATTCTACTGTATTTCTCAGATCTTTGAGGGCTGCAAGTTCTTGCCTCAATGTGCCAAATCTTTGGTGATTTTTGTCTTTGAATTCATTGAATTCTTGAGACAACTTTTGACTTGCTCCTTGAATTTCTAATTCCATCTTTACCTCTATTCTGTTAATCTTATTTGCAATCCAAATTCTGAGTTCGATTTCTGATGTCTCAGCCATTTGTTTATGAATGGGATCTTCTATTGTGTCTCCTTTGTTATTCCTTGGGAATGTTAATCTACTCTGATTATTCATGGTGCCAGAGTTTTTCTACTGATTCTCCAAGATTATTTTTTACCATTTGGCTAGAGGAGCTGGCAAGGTGAACTTGAATTGAGGGCTCCTGGAGTTGTAATTAACCAGCTTTTCCCAAAGAACTGGGACTGAAGCTTTTCCCTTAGAGCTTTACACAGGTCCCATTCAGAACTACAGCTTGAAACTCTGGGGACCTGCTTGGTGTGATGGGGCTAGGTGGTGCTGACTGGTATTCAGCTAGTCTGGGTATTCTGCCCAATTCTAGTGAATCAGTGGCTTTTGGCTTAAATCTCAGCTGTGGAGATATATAAGCAACTAAGACACCCCACCCCACCACAGGCAACAACTGGAAGGGGCGAATCCCACACTCCCACAACAATACAACCAGAATACAACCTTGGTGGGTCCCCAGGTGATCAGCCTAGGTCAAGAGTTCCAAACCAATTGTCCCAGTCAACACAAACACTGATCAGGTGGGAGAGTTCAAAAGGTCTTCAGCATCTAGGCAGTGAAGGTCCACTGGCAGCTCAATTTGACCCCAGTGGGAGGGACCACGGCACCACCACCACTGTCAGTTGTGGTGCTGCCATTATCCCCAAGGTCTGGGATACTGCTGTGTGCAGGTCTCAGGAGCCCTGGGGAGCTGGAGGTTGTTGCCATAGGCCGCAAGGGTCACAGAAGCCAGGCAGGGATATGGAGGGCGGAGCTACTGACTTGGATCCCAGGAGCCCTGCTGGCAGCTGAAGGGCGGAGTTGCCAGCAACGAGCTGTGGACTGTGGGTCTTAGGAGCCAGGGGAGCCATCATGCCCACTGTGGGCTGCAAGTTGGGGAGCCAGTCGGCTGCCATCAGTGGTCGGTAGCAAGGGTCCTGAGCTATGCTCTTTTCAACATGGGGCAAGTCTCTCTCCCCTTGTGACTCTCCGCCTCTATTAAAGTTGTAGTTTCAGCAACTGTCTCACAGCTCCTGAGGTACCCTGCCCTAGCAAAAATCTGCCAAACAAGCTCTTGATTTTGCAGGGGGTAGTCTTCCAGACCTCCAGGAGAGGGGGGAAGGGGTGGAATGGGAGTTCAGGAAGGTAGGGAGAATATTAGATCAACTTTTGGCCTAGGCAAGAGACTGCCTGGGCTTGCAGTGGTATTGTTCCATGGAGGGAGTCCAACCCTCAGTTGTTCTCTCCCCTTTGGTGACACAAAAGGTCCTCTGTTCTCTACTCGCCTCATGCTGCTCTCCTGGGTGAGGAGGGGAAGGATTCCCTTCCTTTTTGGGATGGATTTTGTACCTGAAATTTGTTTCCTTGGCATCCTAATTTGTGGCAGCAGGGGTGATGCAAACCTATCGATCCTCTCTCTTAGCTCAGCTCCCAATCTTCCGCTTTATTTAGTTATTTCTGATCATTATTTCTTCCTCTGGATGGGGGCCTCTGCTGAAAGCTGGCTTCAATCAGCCATCTTGCCTCCCTCTCCTATGCCCAGCTATTTTTATAGATGGGATCTCACTCTTGCTGAGGTTGGTCTCAAACTTCTGAGCTCAATCAATCTGCCCATCTCAGCCTCCCAAAGTACTAGGATATTTGGGAAGTTTTTGATAACAGCCATTGTAAATGGGGTGTGATATCTCATTTGGTTTTGATTTGCATTTTCCTGATAATTAGAGATGTTGAACATTTTTCATACATCCGTTGGCTGTTTGTGTGTTTTCTTGTATGAGAAATGTCTAGTCATTTCATTTGCCCACTTTTTTTTTTTTTTTTTTTTTTTTTGCAGTTTTTGGCTGGGGCTGTGTTTTAACCCGCTACCTCCAGCATATGGGGCTGGCACCCTACTCCTTTGAGCCACAAGTGCTGCCCTCATTTGCCCACTTTAAAATCAGATTATTTTTGTTTGTTTTTTGACACAAGAGTCTCACTCTATCACCCAGAGTGTGGTGGCACAATTGTAGCTCATGGAGCCTCAAACTCCTGGGCCTAAGCAATCCTCTATTTTCAGATTCCTGAGTAACTAGGACCGCAAACATGCACATTGCAACTGGTTAATTTTTAAATTTTTTATATAGAGAGGATAATGTTATGTTGTCCAGGCTGGTCTCAAACTCCTGACTTCAAGTAATCCTCTTGCCTTAACTTCCCAAAGTTAAGCCCCACATCCTGCCAGATTGTTATTGTTTTGCTGTTGAGTTTTTTTTAGTTCCTTGTGTATTTTGGATATTAATCTCTTGTTGGATTAACAGTTTGCAAAAATTTTTCTCCTGTTCTGCAAATTATCTCTTCATTATATGAATTGTTTCCTTTGCTCCATAGAAGCTTTTAGGTTTTATATAACCCCATTGGTCTGTTTTTAGTTTTGTTGCCCATGATTTTGAGATCTTCTCCATAAAATCTTTCCCCAGACCCAAGTCTTGAAGTGTTTTTATTCATAGTTTGGGATCTTATATTTAAGCTTCTAATCCATTTTGAGTTGATCTTTTATGTGATGGGAAACAGGGATGAAGTTTCATTTTTCCACATATGAATATCCAGTTTTCCCAGCACCGTTTATTGAAGAGATTGTTCCTTCCCCAGTGAATGTTGCTGATGCCTTTGTTGAAAATCAGTTGGCTGTAAACACAGGATTTATTTCTGGGCTCTCTGTTCTGTTCCATTGGTGTATTTCTGTTTTTATGCCAGTACTCTACTATGCTGTTTTGTAGCTTATTTTGAAATTCAGTAGTGTGATGCCTCCAGCTTTGTTCTTTTTGCTCAGGATTGCTTTGACTATTTAAGATTTTTCATGGTTCCATAGGAGTTTCGGGATTTTTTTTTCCTATTTCTTTGAAGAATGTCATTAATATTTTCATAGGTATTGCATTGACTCTATATATTGTTTTTGGTAGTATGATCATTTTTACAATATTAATTCTTCTAAGTCATAAACATAGGATGTCTTTTACTTTTGTATGTCCCCTTCAATTTCTTTCATCAGTGTTATATAGTTCCTTCTAGAGATCTTTCACCTCCTTAGTTAAAGATAGTCCTAGGTTTATTTTGTTTCATTTGTTTATTTGTTGCTATTGTAAATGGGATTGCTTTCTTGACTCTTTTTGTCAGTAGCTTACTGTTGGTGTATAGAAATCCTACTGACTTTTGTATGTTGGTTCAACTTTATTAAGTTCATTTATCACTCTAAGAGTTTCTTGGTGGAGCTTTTAGGGTTTTTTACATATAAGATCATGTTGTCTACAAACAGGGACAATTTGGTTTCCTCCTTTCCAGTTTGGATGCCTTTTATTTCTTTCACTTGCCTAATTACTCTAGCTAGGTAATTATCTTTTTAAAATATTGAAATAATAAGAAACAACTTATATTCTTACCTGCGTAGTTAGCACATCCAATGATCTCTATTCCTTTTGGTAAGTTTATATTTCTAATTGTTATTATTTTCCTCTGTCTAAAAGATTTCCCTTTTTTGTAATGTGGATATGCTGGTAATGAGTTCCTTCAGCTTTTTATGTCTAAAAAGGTTGCCTTCACTTTATTGTTATTTTTGTTTGTTTGTTTGTTTGTTTATTTTTGAGACAGAGTCTCTCACTGTGTCGCCCTGGATAGAATAGATCTGGCATCAGGATAGCTCACAGCAGCCTCTAAATCTTGGGCTCAAGTGATCTTGTTTCAGCCTCCAAAGTAGCTAGGACTATAGGCACCCACCACAACACCCAGCTATATTTCCTATTTTTTAGTAAAGACAGGGTCTCACTCCTGCTCAGGCTGGTCTCACACTCCTGAGCTCAAGCAGTCCAGCCATCTCAGCCTTGTAGAGTGCTAGGATTCCAGGCATAAGCCACTGAGCCCAGCCTTTTTGCCTTCATTTTTAAAAGATATTTTAATATAGGCAGGTCTGGATAGCCCACGTCTGTAATGCTAGCACTCTAGGAGGCCAAAGAAAGTGGATCACCTGACCTCAGGAGTTCAGAGACCAAACTGAGCAAGAGTGAGACTCCATCTCTACTAAAAATAGAAAACTTAGCCAGGTCTTGTGGCAAGAGCCTGTAATCCCAGCTACTTGGGAGGCTAAGGCAAGAGGATCCCTTTTGCCTAAGGGTTTGAGGTTGCTGTGAGCTTTGATGATGCCATGACACTTTACCTAGGGTGCCTAATTGAGACTCTGTCTCAAAAAAAAAAAAGATATTTTAATATAGAATTTTAGGTTGACAGCTTTCCTAAGTACTTTAGTGTTATTCTTTCTTTCCTCCCTCCCTTCTTTCTTTCTTTGCTTTTCATTGTCTCCACAAGAAATGTTCTATCATCATTATCCCCTCCCCCCACACTTTTAACATTTTCTCTTTGTAACTTGTTTTAAGCAACTTAATTTTGATACTCTTTTGTAGTTTCCTTCTTATACTTGGGGTTTGTTAAACATAGATCTGTTGGTTTGTAGGTTTTATCAAATTTGGAAACATTGTGTCTTTCCTTTCGTCCAAGTTTTTTTTTTTTTTTCTGTCACCTTTCCTTTCTGGATTTCAAGTACATGATGATCTGTTTCTTTTTTCCCTTCTTAGACCTATTGTTTTGGTCTCAGTTTCATTTTGCTTGGTTTATATCGCCATGTTTTCAAGTCTTCTCATGATTTTTCTATAAGGTCTAAGCTGGCATTTATCCTGCCAGTGTATTTTTCATCTTAGTCATTGCCATATTTATCTCCAGGCATTCAATTTGTGTCTTCTTCATATCTTCCATGTATTTACGTAACACATTCAATCCTTCCTCTAAATCAGCTTTTCTCAACCCCAGCATTACTGACAATGTGAACTATATTATTTTTTTGTTGCACAGAACCTCTTCTGTGCATTGCAGAATATTTAATGGCATCCCTGGATTCTCCTTAACTCATGCCAGCCAGTAGCATCCCTAACCCCAAGTTGTGACAACCAAAAGGTAGGTCTGTAAACATTGCCAAATGCTTCCTAGGGGAACATCACTTCTCTATTACAAGCTAATACTCTAGATTTTGAGATAAAAGGAATACAGTTATAGTAACTGTTATAATGTCCTTGCCTACTCATTATTCATTCTTTCAGGAGACAGGGTCTTTCTATGTTGCCCAGGCTGGCCTAGGCTCAGGTGATTCTCCCACTTCAGCCTCTCAAGCAGCTGGGATCACAGGCACAAGCCACTGTACCCAGCTCTCTTCTCTGATAATTCTATCACATGTCCATTTTATTTGGTTGTGATTCATTGATTTTTCTCGTGTAATTTTTCAGCTTTGTGTGCCTCATAGATTTTTTTTATTAGATGCCAGACATTGTAAATTTTACTTTGTTGGGTGCTCAATATTTTTATATACCTATAAATACTCTTGAGCTTTTCTCTTGGATACAACTAAATTCCCTGGGAAAAGTTTGATCCTTTCAGTTCTTGCTGTTAAGCTTCATTAGGTGAGAGCAGAATATTTAATCTAGGGCTCATTTTCCCCCACTACTGGGACAAGACACTTTCAAGTACTCTACCCAATAGCCCATGCATTATGAGATTTTCAAGTCTGGCTGGTGGGAACAGGCACTAAGCCTGGCCCTGTGTGAGCTTCTCATGAGTGGTCCTTTTCACCATCTACTGTAGTTTCTTCACAAACATGTGTTGATAAGTACTCAGCAGAGGACTTGAGGGAGAAGCTCTGGACATCTTGGAGACTCATTCTCTCTGAGAAGCTTTCGTATTTCTGGTACTTTGTTGTGGAGATTCTGACAGCTTTGGCTTCTCCCAGCTTCATCTCTTCCACTCCCAGACCCATCTTCTCAACTCAGGCACATCACTGGGTCTTGTTTGGGTTCCCCCCTTCCCTGAATTACACCCTGAAATCTCTCTCCAGGCATTAACATGGTACAATTATTGGACTCACTTGATGACTTTCTCATCTCTCAGGGATCAGTGTCCTTTGTTGTCTCATGTCCAATGTCTTGAAAATCATTGTTTTATATATTTTGTCTAATCATTCTCGTTGTTTGGGGCAGAAGGGTAAATGTGGTCTGTTACCCATCTGGGCTGAAAACAAGTCTGTACTACACTTAACTTTTTCATTTAGCTGGAATTTATATGGGTGTTTAATCTTCCGAGTTATTGACTTTTGAGAATGTGCTTTGCTCTCACTTTTGATTGAAAATTTGAATGGAAATAAAATCCTACACTTATAATTTTTACTACAAATTTTGAAGGCATATTTTCTTTGTTTTCAAGCATCCAGTGTTGCTAATGGGAAGTCTGATATTTGTTTAATTCTTGTTCCTTTGTAAGAAACTTTTTTTCTACAGGATTTTAGAATCTTGTCTATAGTGTTCTGAAATTTGACAGTGATCTATCTATATGGTTTTTTTTAAATAGCATCTGTGAAATTATGAATTTGATAGATTTATTTTCATTTTATAACCTATTATTATATGATTATTAAGACTGAAAAATCTGTCCAACCACCTAAAATTATCTCCAGTATCACTGTTATGTCTACCACCTACTGGGAAATTTTGGATTAAACATAATAATAATAAAATTGCAATAGGGCTAGGCATGGTGGTTTACTCCTGTAATCCTGGCAGTTTGGGAGGCTGAAGCAGAAAGATGGATTAAAGAGTTCAAGATGAGCCTGAGCAACATAGCATGACCCTATCTCCACAAAAAATAAAAAAGTAGCCAAGCATAGTGGGATATGTCTATAGTCCCAGCTGTTTAGAAGGCTGAGGCAGGAACATTGGTTGAGCCCCAGAATTTGAGGCTACCGTGAGCTATCATGACTTTACTGCACTCCAGCAACACAGTGAAATCCAATCTCAAAAAAAAGTTACAAAAGCCAGCATGGTGGCTCACATCTATATTCCTAGCAGTCTAGGAGACAGAGTAAGGCTGGTAGGTTGCTTGAGGTCAGGAGTTTGAAACCAGCCTGAGCAAGAACAAAACCCTGTGTCTACTAAAAATAGCTTGGCATTGTAGTGGGTGCCTGTGTTCCCAGCTACTTGGGAGGCTGAGACTAGAGGATCGCTGGAGCCCAAGAGTTTGAGGTTGCAGTGAGCTATGACACCACGACACTCTACCAAGAGTGACAAAGTGAGACTCTGTCTCAAAAAACAAAAAAGTTGCAGTGGATTATTAGGAAAAGTTCTGAATGGGATAAGATCACTAAGCATATTCTCACTGGTGTCATCTAAGACATCCTTTGGGGTTATCTGACTATATAGGAATCTGTGGTTTTCATCACAAGCTGATAGTTACACACAACTCTGTAAGTTGAAGAAACTCATGGTAATGCAAAGGCGTTTTATTCATAGTCATGACAATAAATTATGTCTGGTGAAGATGCAAATTGACTACTACTCTGGAAGAGATGATTCCAAACATTATGTTCTTTTTTTTTTTTCTTTTAGAAACAGAGCCTCCCTCTCTCACCCAGGCTGGAGTGCAATGGTTATTATCACAGCTCACTATAGCCTCCAAATCCCAGGCTCAAGCAATCCTTCTGCCTGGACTTCTCAAAATGCTGGGATTACAGGTGTGAGCCACCATGCCTGGCCCTAACCCTTATAATCTAATCCCTGTAGACATTGGTCAGTTTTTCATCTATTGGCCAATTAATTCCAGCATTCCTGATTGTCTCTATATGTGTTTGTTCTTTGGATTTTCCTTTGAACTAGTTTTAATGTCTCAGCCTTATTTTTCTCATTAATTATTTGAATAAAGTTGTTGACATTTTTTACTTTTTTTTTTTTTCTTTTTGAGACAGAGTCTCACTATGTCACCCTGGGTAGAGTGCTATGGCATCACAGCTCACAGCAACCTTAAACTCTTGGGATAAAGCAATACTCTTGCTTCAGCTTCCTGAGTAGCTGGGACTACAGGCGCCCACCACAATGCCCGGCTATTTTTTGTTGCAGTTGTCATTGTTGTTTAGCTGGCCTGGGCCAAGTTCGAACCTGCTAGCCTCGCTGTATGTGGCTGGCACTGTAACCATTGTGCTACAGGCATCAAGCCCATTTTTTATATTTGTATGATAGGGATGATTTTGCCTTATTTTGCCTTTAACTCATGTTAGCATACATGAGTTAAAATGCATACTATTATTATAACAATTGAGAGGATTTGGAGAGCACTTCCAACTGGACTTTGGAACAGAGTGCATTTTTACTAAGTCCTGGCTTCTTATCATATCCTCCTTGACAAATCTGGCTGCTTACCTGGTTTGTTTTTTTTAAAATAAAGTTTTGTTGGGCGGCACCTGTGGCTCAGTGGGTAGGGCGCAGGCCCCATATACTGAGGGTGGGGGGTTTGAAACTGGCCCTGGCCAGCCGAAATAGCGGTGGCAACTGCAACAACAAATAGCCAGGCATTTTGGTGGGTGCCTCTAGTCCCAGGTAAGAGAATCACTTAAGCCCAAGAGTTTGAGGTTGCTGTGAGCTGTGATACCACAGCACTCTACCGAGGGTGACAGAGTGAGACTCTGTCTCAAAAAAAAAAAAAAAAAAAAAAAGGCTTGGCACCTGTGGCTCAAGCAGCTAAGGCGCCAGCTACATATACCTGAGCTGGCGGGTTTGAATCCAGCCTGGGCCTGCCAAACAACAATGACAGCTGCAACCAAAAAATAGCTAGGTATTGTGGTGGGCACCTGTAGTCCCAGCTAGGTTACTGTGAGCTATGATGCCAAGGCACTCTACCCAGGGCGACAGCCTTAGGCTCTGTCTCCTAAATAAATAAAAAAATAAAGTTTTGTTGGTACACAGTCATACACATTATTTATATTCTGTCTCTGGCTGCTTTTGTTCTACAAAAAACAAAGGTGAGAGTTGCAACAGAAACCATATGAATCCACATGCCTAAAATATTTACTGTCTGGCTTTTTTTTTTTTTAGAGACAGAGTCTCACTTTATCGCCCTGGGTAGAGTGCTGTGGTGTCACAGTTCACAGTAACCTTCAACTCCTGGGAGGAGCCCTACCCACTGAGCCACAGGTGCTGCCCACTATCTGGCTTTTTTTTAAAAAAGCTCACTGATGCTGCTTTAAGATATGACACTAACCTGCTTTAACATATTAACTGTAAACAAAAATTATATTACCTATTAAAATTAAAATTGTTGGGTTTTCCTGTACCTCCAAATGGATGCTCAGTCCAATCTGCAGAGGTAGCAGGATCTTCTATATTTTGGACGATTGAATAGCCTAGTGTTGTAATATCTCTCACCAGCTCTGTGGTCAGAGTAGGCTGGGTTTGAGTCCATACTCTCCAAGTTATACTGAGAGACCTTGGTTGATTAGGCTGTTTAACTTTCCTAAGCCTCATTTACCTTATCTATAAAATAGAGATAATGATATCTTATATGGTAGTTGTGAGGATTAAATGACCTGCTGTATATAAAGAGCTTAATATTAATAGAAATATCATATTTCTATGATATAGAAAATCCATAGAACTCCATGTTGTTATTGGGCATGGGAAAACTTTGTAAAGCACAGAAAAATATTACCTATGCCTGGTAAAATCTGGAATCCGTTGCCAGCCTGCCCAACTTCGGGCTAATCTCCACCATTTAATAAAATTGTCCTTTCTCCCAACTGAAAATATAAATATATGTTTGGCTGACTGGGGACACTCCAAGGGAACCTCACTAAAGTATTTCTACAAAAGCTCATCCTTATTGTGGTAGACTGATTGCAAAAATGGCCAAAATTCATCTCCTTCTGGTACCTCTGACCCTACCGATGTGACGTGGCAGCTTCTCTCATCTAAAGATGAAGTCTATTTTTCCTACCCTTGATCTTTTCTGGTCTTGTTACTTGCTTAACTGACAGAATAAAGAAGCAAATGTGGCTGGGTGTGGTAGCTCACGCCTATAATCCTAGCACTCTGGGAGGCCAAGGTGTGAGGATCACTTGAGCTCAGGAGTTCAAGACCAGCCTGAGTAACAGCAAGACCCATCTCTACTAAAAATAGAAAAACTAGGTTTGGTGCCCATAACTCAGTGGTTAGGGCACCTGCCACATATACCAGGGCTGGCAGGTTCAAACCTGGACTAGGGCCTGCCAAACAACAATGACAACTACAACAAAAAAATAGCCAGGTGTTGTGGCAGGCACCTGTGGTCCCAGCTACTTGGGAAGCTAAGGCAAGAGAATCACTTATGCCCAAGAGTTTGACACCACAGCACTCTACTGAGGGTGACATAATGAGACACTGTCTCAAAATAAATAAATAAATTAAATTAAATAATAACAGAAAAACTAGCCAGGCATTGTGCTGGGCACTTGTAGTCTCAGCTACTTGGGAGGCTGAGGCAGGAGGATCACATGAGCCCAGGAGTTTGCAGTTGCTGTGAGCTATGCCCCCATGGCACTCTACCCAGGGTAACAGAGTGAGACTCTGTCTCAAAAAAAAAAGTTGATTTTCCAGTTCTAACCTGAGGCCTTAATAAAGAAGCCTTGTGTGGTGGGTTCAAATCCAGCCTAGGCCTGCCAAACAACAATGATGGCTGCTACCAAAAAATAGCTGGGCATTGTGGTGGGCGCCTGTGGTCCCAGCTACTTGGGAGGCAGAGGCAGGAGACTCGCTTGAGCTCAGGAGTTGGAGGTTGCTGTGAGCTGTGATGCTACAGCACTCTACCCAGGGGGACAGCTTGAGGCTCCTGTCTCAAAAAAAAAAAAAAAAGAAAGAAGCCTTGTGTGCCTTCTGCTTCTGTTTTGGAACCCTGCCTCAGCCATGATAGAAATCCCGACCCAGGTAGCCTTTGGGAGTATGAGAACTCAAAGATGAGTCATCTTGGCCAGGGCCATCCTCATCTGATCAGCTCCCAGCTGACCTGTTGGTTGATCACAGACAGAAGTAATCCCAGCTAAGATCAACCAAGCCCAGGTCAGGTCAGTAGAACTGCCTAACTAATCCATGGACTCATGAGCAAAAATAAATATTTTTTATATGCCAAAATGAACAATTGAATAAATGTGTGGCAATTTCCATCATTGAATATTGGCTACTGAATGCCTTTTACTTGGTGCTATTTGTTTGGGGAGTGCAGAAGATACATATCCCACATAACAAAGTAGATAGCTGGGTGCATATAGCGCTTACGGAATGCTTAACGCAGAATTCTACAATAGACTCAATAATCAGGAAAAATAAATTCGTTTTTAATGCCTGCAAACTCATAACTTTGAAATACAACACCATCTTGTAGTGGCTATTAGGATTAGATTTCTTTAAGGTGAAGCGGCTGTTATAAGTAGATTGTAGGTTATAATCCCAGCTGCTCAAGAGGAGGCTGATGCGGAAGGCTTGCTTGAGCTTAGGAGTTTGAGGCCAGCCTGGGCAACCCAGAAATATCCTACATATATATGTGCAATTTTGTAATATAAAAATAGTGCAAAAATTATATATATACAAAAACTGGGCACACTGGCTTATAGCTGTAATCCTAGCACTCTGGGAGATGGGGGTAAGAGGATTGCTTGAGTTTAGGAGTTCAAGACCCGCCTAACCAAGAGTGAGACCCAGTCTGTACTAAAAAAATAGAAAAATGAGCTGAGCATGGTGGTGTGCACCTGTAGTCCTAGCTATTTGAGAGGTTGAGGCAGAAGAATCAGTTGAGCCTAGGAGTTTGAGGTGGTGGTGAGCTATGATGACACCAATGTGTTCTACCCCAGGGTGGCAGAGCAAGACCCTATCTCAAAGAAGAGAAAAGAAAAAAGGAAAAAAGTCAGAGGGTAAGGGACATAAACTTACTATTGGGTATAAGGTGCATATTCTAGCAATACACATACTAAATTCCTAACTTCAGCATTATGAGATTCAATTCATATATGTAACAAAAACACTTATACCCCGTAATATTTTGAAATAAAATTACAAATGGTAGACTGGGTGCAGTGGCTCACACCTGTAATCCTAGCGCTTTGCAGGGCCAAGGCAGGAGAATGACTAAAGGCTTGGAGTTTGAGAGCAGCTTAAGCAACAGAGGGAGACCCAAACTCTACAAAAAAAAAATGGAAGAATTGAAGAATCAGCTGGGCATGGTGGCATGAGCCCATAGTCCTAGCCACTAGAGAGGATAAGGGGAAGGGATGGCTGAGCCCAGGAGTTTCAAGTTGCAGTGAGATATGATGATAGCACTGTACTCTAGCCTAGGCAACAGAGTGAGACCCTGTCTCAAGAAAGAAAAATGGCAAATAATGCAAATAAAAAACAAAGAAAGAATCCAAACAGTGTTCATCAGAAAATACGATCCCAGCTTAGCACTGTTGTGTCGGGACGTTGCCGACGTTGTCAGGATTGATCTAGAGCACGCTCCAGTAGAAGATTTCTCAGGAAATATTCAGAATATGGACAGAATTCGTAGCCCTTTATATGACTGTATTATGAGAACTTTCAAAGAAAAGATTGTAAGCAGGTGTTGTTCCACCTACAGAACCAGTTCTTATAATTGGGATCATTAGAACCAAAATGTTAACATGACAAAAGGATTTTTGAGTTCCCACTGGTTACCTTCCTATTTGGAAACAGTAGTGAACAGAATGAAATCTGAGTACTGCTAGAGAATTCGCTGTTCCGTGGGACGGTGATAAGAAGAGATGTGATTATATTACGGCATGTTTTTCTCTTTTTTAATTTTAAATATTATGGGTACATAATAGTTGTATATCTTTAGAGGGTACGTGTGATGTACAATGTCAATCAAATCAGGGTAATTGGGGTATCTATCATCCCAGGCATTTAACATTTCTTTGTGTTAGAAACATTCTAATTCCTCTCTCTTTTAATTTATAATTATTTATTTAGAGACAGAGTCTACTTTGTCACCCTCAATAGAGTGCTATGGCATCACAGCTCACAGCAACCTCAAACTCTTGCCAAATCCCCTGGGGGTCTCATGACTCGTGCTCAGGCTGGTCTCAACTCCTGAGCACAAGCAACCCACCAGCCTTGGCCTCTCGGAGTGCTAGGATTATAGGCCTGAACCACCTCGCCTGGTCTCTTCTCTCTTTTAGTCATTTTACAGTATACCCTAACTTAGTGTTGATTAGAGTCATTTTGTTGTACTGTCAAACATTGTTCATTCTAAGTATATTTTTGTCCACATTAACCATCCCCGCTGTATCGCTCCCTCCTTGCTACCCCTCCCAGCCTGTGGTAAATGTCACTCTACTCTCTGTCTCTATGATATCAATTGTTTTTACTATTTAGCTCCCACATATGAGTGAGAACATTCAAGATTTGACTTTCTATATTTGGCTGATTTCTCTTAACATAAGGTTCTCCAGTTCCATCCATGTTGCAGCAAATGGCAAGACTTCTTCTTTGGGGCATGTTTTTTCTAGAAGTAGCTAAAAATCAAACCTTCTCCTTGAGTTTCTGAGGTTTCCCTTGTTATTTTGGGGATGACTATGCCTTGATCTCTTCCTCTCTCTTGAACCTCTGCTACTTGTGTCATTTTTAGGTCTGTCATTTAACTGCTCTGGGCCTCAGTTTCCTCATAGGTAACATGAGGTTCTTGGATGACTTCACAGGTTTCTTCTGTCCTTATGATGCCACATCAATTTCATACACAATTCTTTTTCTTTATTATTATTTTTTTGTTTCCTTGTTTTTGTTTTTATGAAACAGGGTCTTGCTCTGTTGTCCAGGCTAGAGCACATAGACATCATCACAGCTCACTGCAGAATTCCTTGGCTCAAGCGATCCTCCCACCTCAGCCTCCTGAGTGGCTGGAACTACAGACACATACAGAGTAGAGATGGGGTCTCACTCTTTCTCAGGCTGCTCTTAAATTCCTGGCTTCAAACAAGGCTCCCACCTCATCCTCCCCAAATGCTAGGTTTACAGATGTGAACCACCATGACCACACTTTTTTTCTTAATTTTTGTTCTTACTCATAAAACATTTATTCCATATCTATTCCGTAGTGAGCACTTTACCAATCAATAGAGTTACAGCAGGGAATAAGGAGACATAGGCCTCTGTCCTCACGTTAATAACAGAAATGACAAGAAGCATCTTATCAACAATATCTGATACCAAGCTACACTACAGGTGCTCAAACACTTTCACAGGCATGTTTAATTTTGGCCATACTGCAGTGCGATTAACCAGTTAGGACAGCTATTACCATCTGCATTTTACTTTTAAAGAAACAGGACACAGTAACATTTAGTAAATTGGTCAAGGCTATATGGAACTGATATTACTAATTAGAATTTATAAATTTTAATCCTGAATTTAAAAAAAATTATTAAATGTTCCAAACACGCCAAAAAATAATGATACAAAAAATTTTATATACTCATAATCTAAAATTCAAAATTATCTTTCATCTTTCCCCCTCTTTCCTTTGCATAAGTATTTTAAGCAAATCCCAAAGATCATAACAGATAGTTGAGACTAGGTAATTAAGAAAAAAACAGAAATTGGCTCGGTGCCTATGGCTCAAGTGGCTAAGGCGCCAGCCACATACACCTGAGCTGGTGAGTTCGAATCCAGCCCGGGCCCGACAAGCAACAATGATGGCTGCAACCAAAACATAGCCAAGCGTTGTGGCAGGCGCCTGTCATCCCAGCAGGAGAATCACTTGAGCTCAGGAGTTGGAGATTGCTGTGAGCTGGGATGCCATAGCACTCTACCCAGGGTGACAGCTTGAGAGTCTGTCTCAAAAATAAATAAATAAAATAAATAAATAATAAAAAACATAAATTTATTCCTCACAGTTCTGGAGGCTGAGAAATCCAAGATCAAGTTGCCAGTAGGTTTGGCATCTGATGAGGGCCCCGTCTCTGCTTTCAGGATTGCTCCTTGATCCTTATTACAAAGTAACAAAGGAATAAAAAGATGGGGCCTTGTACGCTGCATCTTCCAGAGGGGAGGAACACTGTTCCTCACCCTGCAGAAGAGAGACATCCTTCTCTCTCAAATTTTTTCAATAACAGCACTGACCTATTCACAAGGGCAGAGCCCTTATGACCAAAATAACCTACCATTAGGTCTCACCTCCCAACACAGTTGCATGGGGGAATAAGCTTCTAACACATAAATTTGGAGGGAACAAAAACATTAAAATTGCAGCACTCGGTTATAGAATTTTTAGTTAGAAACATGACCTGAGGATAAAGACTATATTTCCCAACCTTCCTTGTAGCTACATTCATATCTAGTTACAACATCGCTTAGTACATGACACGTTGACTGAAGTGTTGACTTGAGCTTCTGGCAAGTGCTTGTGAGGGGACAGAGTATGTTTTCTTTGCCCTTCTTCCTTTCCACTGACTAGAATGCAGAAACAGTAGCTGGAACATCAACATCTTGACTTAGGAGGCTAAGTAAAGTAGGTGAGGCATCCAGAGAGAAGCACTAAGATCCCTCATGACCATAGAGCCACCATATCAGTTTAGTAGTCAACTTTTGCCTCTAAAGATCAACCAACGTGGCTCAGCAGCTAGGGGGGCCAGTCACGTACACCAAAGTTGGCAGATTCTAATCCAGCCTGGGCCTGCCAAACGACAATGACAACTACAACCAAAAAATAGCCGAGCATTGTGGCGGGCACCTGTAGTCCCAACTACTCGGGAGGCTGAGGCAAGAGAAGCGCTTAAGACCAAGAGTTAGAGGTTGCTGTGAGCTGTGATGCCACAGTACTCTACCCAGGGCAACATAGTGAGACTCTGTCTCAGAAAAAAAAAAAAAAATCAACCAATGTTACTTATCTTGGTTTCTGATTGTTTTGACACATGTAGCTAGATGAACTCTAACTTACACACATTTCTGTGGACTTCTTTCCCCATCCCTCAATTATGATGAAGCTAGACACACAGAAAATGGGTTAGTTCTGAGCCAATGCCTTCTCATCTAATGTGATTATTAGATGTATTTCATTAAAGTTAATGTTTTAAAATGACATATGTTTAACTTCCAAACTCCTTTCCATTGAGTCTGTTCTTGCTGTATAATCAACATTTTTTCTGCCTTCTTAATTGATAATTTATCTTAGTTATCTTAATACACCAATTTCTTGTCTTTAAAAAAAGTGTTCAGGTTGGTGGCTCATGCCTGTAATCCTAACATTCTGGGAGGCCAAGGTGGGTGGATTGCCTGAGCTCAGGAGTTTGTTCAAGACCAATCTGAGCAAGAGTGGGACCCCACCTCTTAAAAAAAAATAGCTGGGCGTTGTGGTGGGTGCCTGTAGTCCCAGCTACTAGGGAGGTGGAGGCAAGAGAATCCCCTGAGCCCAAGAGTTTGAGGTTGCTGTGAGCTATGACAGCATTGCACTCAACCCCAGGGTGACTGAGTGAGACTGTTTCAATAAATACACATATAAATAACTTTTATTATTTATAT
Source organism: Otolemur garnettii (assembly GCF_000181295.1). Classification (NCBI taxonomy): domain Eukaryota; kingdom Metazoa; phylum Chordata; class Mammalia; order Primates; family Galagidae; genus Otolemur; species Otolemur garnettii. The sequence goes on along the minus strand of NW_003852443.1, from coordinate 11,946,952 downwards.
AATGCATATATATATATATATATATATATATCTGCATATTCAGCTCATAAAATATGCAACAAGGATTTGGAGAAGGGTGGAAAAGGCCTGAACTGTTGCATGAGTAAAAAGCACTGGACACTGAAACCAGCCCAGCCTTGTTACCTTCTCTGATATCTGAAAATACCTTACTGACTTCAGAGCTAGTCTGGGTGAGCTGCAGTGAGCCGTCACAGTTGATGCAGTCATTATCAGAAGATCACAGTATGTGTACAGAAGTTCAAATATTGTCAACAGTTCTACATCCAGAAGGTTTCTTATATAATTTTACAGCTGCTAAATCAACCCCTGATGACACTGTGAAATAGGACCAGGATATTCAACCATTTAAACATGGGTTTTTAATTTGTTTTTTTTTTTTCAGTTTTTAGCCTGGGCTGGGTTTGAACCTGCCACCTCTGGCATATGGGGCCGGTGCCCTACTCCTTTGAGCCACAGGCGCCGCCCGGGTTTTTAATTTGTTAACCAAACATTAGGACTTGTCCTCGGTTTCTTTTCATATTAAAAAAAAAAAAAAAAGGAAAGGAAAGAAAACCTGCAGTAATAAAGAAAAGTACTAAGATGCCTTTCAAAGACGCAAGCTGATTTCCAATCTCCCCAATCTTTGGATAATGAAATCAAATGGGAGCTAATAAAAGGGAATGCACACCTGGGAGGCTGAACATTGGGTTTTTCCCTATTATCAACAATTCTCTATTGAAGCATCTATTAGATTTTATTTCAGAGATATGTGAGTGATCGAGTTAGTAGGTCAATACCCTCAATTGCAGTGTTCTGAGCCAAATGAAAAACTCCTGTAGATTTTATAATTCTAGACTCGACTTGTTGCTGTTCATCTGCAAATAAGTTGAAAAAATTGCAATGCATTTGCTAAATTGTATACATGAGAGAAAAATGTTAACCAAAACACTGCAAATCCTAGATTTTTGAGAAATTTGACTGGATTCAGTGGCTCACGCCTGTAATCCCAGCACTTTGGGAGGCTGAGACAGGAGGATTGCTTGAGCCCCGGAGTTTGAGGTTGCTGTGAGCTATGACGATGCCATTGCACTCTAGCCTGGGTGACAGAGTGAGACTCTGTCTTAAAAAAGAAAAAAGAGGAAAAAAGAGAGGAAAGAAAGAAAGTTTTGGAAAATAGTTCCTAATAAAGAAGGCATAGGGAATATGTAAAATTCTGCTGTATATTTCAGTCTTTGAGGAAAGACTTTAATTTTCAACTATTGCAGACAGTAAAAAATAACTCTCAGATGTTGATTTTTGTACTCTGTTAGGAAGCTCCCTTTACATTTTTTGTAGATTATGTTTTCCAAGAGTGGCTGGAAAAGCATCTCCTATCCCAAGTGCTCTTTATACAGTGTGACCTTAACATTCTTCCCATGCAGAAGTAGATTTTATGGCATTTCTCCTTAAACTTGGGAAAACATTTGTATCAACCAAAGAGTATAGAGAGTGATACTATGTACACTATGTAAATTTTGTTTCTGTTTTTGTTTTTCTTTCGAGACAGAGTCTCACTTTATTGCCCTCCGTAGAGTGCTGTGGCATCACAGCTCACAGCAACCTCCAACTCCTGGGCTTAGGTGATTCTCCTGCCTCAGCCTCCCGAGTAGCTGGGACCACAGGCACCCGCCACAACACCCAGCTATTTTTTTGTTGCACTTTGGCCAGGGCCGGGTTCAAACCTACCACCCTCTGTATGTGGGGCCGGTGCCCCACTGACTGAGCCACAGGCGCCGCCCCACTATGTAAATTTTGAGGTTAGATCACAAAAATGCCGAGCGTTTCATCTTGCTCTCTTGGAACATTCATCATAGGAATGCAGATGCATTCTGTGAGGAACCCCAAACGAGCCCATGCCAAGAGACCACATGGTGAGTGTTCAGCTGACAGCCAGCACTATCTGCCAGGCACCATGGCTGTGAATGAAGACACGTCCACATGATTCCAGCTACCAGTTGTTGAGACCCCCACACCCACTGTACCCCATCTAAATTCTTGAGCCATAGAATTTTTGAGCAGAATAAAATGATGGATTTTTACCAAGTTTTAGTGTGGTCTGTTATTCAGCAGGAGCAACTAAACTATATATTAATATGTTGGCCTGGCACCATGGCTCCCACCTATAATCTTAGCACTTTGGAAGGCTGAAGTGAGAGGATTATTTGAACTCAGGAGTTTGAGATCAGACTGGGTAATGTAGCAAGATACTGGGCAACATAGCCAGATCCTGACCCTACAAAATATTTAAAAGCTAGCCAGTCTTGGTGGTGTGAGCCTGTAGACTCAGCTACTCAGGAGGCTAAGGCAGGAGGATCGCTTGAAACCAGGAGTTCAAGGCTGCAGTAAGTTACAATAATGCCACTGCACTCTAGCCTGGGTGACAGAGCAGGACTCGTTACCTACAAGTCATATTAATGATAATACTTTCCTTTTTTTTTTGAGACAGAGTTTCACTGTCACTCTAGGTAGAGTGCTGTGCTGTCATAGCTCACAGCAACCTCAAACTCTTGGGCTCAAGGGATTCTCTTACCTCAGCCTCCCTAGTAGCTGGGACTATAGGCGCCCCCACAAGGCCCAGCTATTTTTAGAGATGGGGTCTCCCTCTGGCTCAGGCTGGTCTGGAGCCTATGAGGGCAGGCAGTCCATCTGCCCTGGCCTCCTAAGTGCTGGGATTACAGGCATGAGCCACTGCACCCAGCCAATACTTCTAATTTCTATAAATTTCCTCTGGATAGAACCATATAAGTTTTATTGTATTTTCAAAGTAGTCTTCAAATGTGAAATAAGAATAATAGCATATGATCCTGATCTTGCAATTCACATAACATCACATGCTTTTTCATTGGCTAGAACTAAGACCTGTCTTTCAGAATCAGGCTTTTCCTCAAAGACTGTGCCCTCAGTCAAATTAATGCTACTGTATTTTTTCTTCAAATGTGTATCATTATTAGTCATCCCTTTCCTGAGTTCTACACCCTTAACTCCTGATGTCTGCTAAGCTTTTCTACTTGGATGTCCTTATCTCAAATTTAGTTGGTCTCAAACCAAACCCGGTGCCTTCTTTGCAAATCTGAATCTTCTGAGAGAGTAATAAAGAAAATAATGGGAAATGTTACAATCTGGTGGAATCTGTTAAAGAATAAACAGGGGTGTTTATTGGTATAATTATTGCAATTCTCTGCAAGATTGAAATTATTTCAAAATAAAAAACATGTTTAAAAAGGAAAAGAAAAAGGATAAAGACTGAAAACAAGAACTGAATCTGCTGCATACCACTCTAATTTGGGTCACAAATGCCTATTGTTACTGATGTTTCAACTCTTTGCAGTAATTCTTTACCCTAGATTTCCTCAGCTCTGCTACCTAATTATTCAAAATTATTTTCCCTTTCATTTTGCTATCTATTAGTCTGTCTTTCTTTCTTTCTTTCTTTCTTTCTTTCTTTCTTTCTTTCTTTCTTTCTTTCTTTCTTTCTTGTTTTGTCTTCCAATTCCCCTTCTTTTGCTAACCATCACAAGATTTTCCTTTGGAGAACCACTCTTCTCCAGCATTAGATGTATGTATAAGGGTAGGAATTAAGGATGGAAAGGGGTGGTGCCTGTGGCTCAAAGGAGTAAGGCGCCGGCCCCATATGCTGGATGTGGTGGGTTCAAACCCAGACCTGGCAAAAAAAAAAAAAATTAAGGATGGAAAGGTAACCCAGATGTAGTATCTCACAGATCATCAATAAAAAAGTAGTAGGTTCCTTTAATAGTCCAAGTAGTTAAGAAAAAGTCCTAACTGACATGGCTGGTTCAGCTCTTTTTTCTCCTTTGCCTTAGAGAAGAATGTGCATATATTTGCAAATACAGGCTGTGTTTACTATAGAAAAATTACATTTTCTGAAAATAAAGTTGATATACCCTCTCTCTCTCTCTTTTACGTTCTAACCCTGGCTCAAAATGTAATTTCTGAAGTCAAAATACTATACTTAAGTAGGGCTATCTAAAATAATCTACAAATGAGAACCTTCATTCTTCCAAACTTTTTTTTAAGCCATTATGTTACAAAGGACAACTTTTTTTTTTTTTTGGAGACAGAGTCTCTGTTTGTCTCCCTCAGTAGAGTGCTATTGCATCATAGCTCACAGCAACCTCAAACTCTCCAATTCAAGCGATTCACTTGCCTCAGCCTCCCAAGTAGCTGAGACTACAGGTGCCCACACAATGCCCAGCTAATTTTAGAAACAAGGTCTTCCTCTTACTCAGGCTGGTCTCAAATTTGTGAGCTCAGGTAATCCACCTGTCTCAGCCTCCCAGAGTGCTAGGATTACAGGCGTGAGCCACCGTGCCTGGCCCTTAAGAACAACTTATTCCAGAATTTTGGGAGTTTTCCAGTTTTCTACATAATGAGTATATAAACAATCCCCAAGATGGCATTCTTCCTTTCTTTCTTTGGGATGCCATGCCATCTCTGCTTTCTTTTCTCTCTCTTTCCACACTCTCTTTCCCTCTCTCATTCCCTCTCTCTTTAAAGTTTGTAAAATCAAATAAACTTTATACTTTTATATCCTAAAAAGAAAAAATCCCCATGAAAGGAAGCATTTCACTAAAGGGAGCAGAACCTCTGTTGATCTGTATCATAGCCCCATGTCTTTTTTTTTTTTTGCAGTTTTGGCCAGGGCCAGGCTTGAACCTGCCACCCTCAGTATATGGGGCCGGCTCCCTACTCCTTGAGCCACAGGTGCTGCCCACAGCCCAGTGTCTTGGAACCAACCTTCCTTCTGTTAAAGAGAAAGGATAAAGGATATGGATATTTTAAATTTTATCAAATCACTTTATGTGAATGTGTATAGGTGTGTGTTTATTTTAAAGAAAAGAAACATAGAGCTATCTGCATTCGGGGCTAGATTGGGAAGGGGATTTTGTTCAGAAGCAAGTGAATATTTTCATCAACACTCTCAGAGTCTCGTTGCTCCAAGAAGACCCAAGGTATACCTTTTTTTTCTTGAGATGCTTCTTAGCTATTTCACCTCCTTGAAATGGCAACCCTAGGTTTATGAAATCTACAAAACTCAGTACAGTGTGCATCACTTCCTTTCTTATTCCTTTTTCTCACTAACCAGCAGCATTGCCCTCGGAAATTTCCAGAAAGATTCAATACTAGGCAACTGGCTTCTCTATGTACTTTTTCCCTCTTGCTAAGTTCCTAGGTACTGATCTAATGCCCTTTAACTATCCTCCTCCTTTCCCCTCCTCTTTTCCTACTTCTTTTAATAAATGAAGACTTTAGATTTGTTTTAGTTTTGCTTCTCCCCTAGAAGCTCTCCTGGCAGGTTGAGGACCTTGTATGGTATCCAGTGATCAGCACTGAATCCCATCCTAACTGGTATCTGCTCCTTGGAGGTAGAAAAAAAATGTTTTATAAAGCTCAAATTGGCCTTATCAAACAAAACATCTGCTAGATCACCGAATGACTGGTGACAGCAGGAGACAGCAGTGCTGGCCTCTCCAATAGAAGTCACTGCAGTTAATGGAGGCTATTATGAGAAAATTCTGGCAAGAAGTTTTCTTTTTCTTTTTTTTTCTTCCACCTCCAGACAGCTAAAATTTTTAACAGAAAATATATTCAGTTGCTAGGGTAACTGTGGTTTCAAAACTACCATAACAAAAGCCAGATATCACATATCAAACTACCAAATTGTTAATTTGACTGGTACTTTAAAATAACTACTAAAAGAGATGTTTCCTCCTTATCCAGCTATAGAGGGTAAGAGGAAAGGAAAGAAGAAGAGGAAATGAAGAAGAACAGCAAGAAAAATCTGGTAGAGTTGTTTAGGAAAGGGTTTTGTCTTGTTAAATATTTGTTGGAAATAAAAATCCCTTCAGTGTCATGGATACCTCTGCATGCAGGATTTATTTAGTCAGATTCAAAACATAAGAAGGATACTGGATTATGCTGTTTTCAATTTCTCTTCCCACATGTCAAACCTTGCCTGGGTTTTAAGTGAACAGTTTTGTGTAGGTACTTGGTAAAGCAACTGGTTATTTGGGGGAGTCATGCATGCTCTGAAATCTTTTATGGGTGATTGTGTTTTTCCTGTGTCTTGCTTTTCATTACTTGAGTTAAAGGGAATATAACAAAGCTGTTATGTGTTTGGACTCTGGAGATGGACATAGCTAGGACTGAATTCCTTCTCTATGCCTTGCTAAATGCTTTTGATTACTCTGAGCCTCAGTTATTTCATTTATAAAAAGGATATCATTCTTGCATCTGTTATTCAAGTAAAAACAATTTTTAACCTTAGAGATAAAAAGGTTATCAGCTGAATATGGTGGTATACACCTGTAATCTCAGTTATGTGGGAAGCTGAGGCAGGAGGATCACTTGAGGGCAAGATCCTATCTCTAAAACAATAAAGCTTTAAAACTTTTGGCCTGGTGCTGTGGCTTATGCCTGTAATCCTAATATTTTGGGAGGTTGAAGGGGGAGGATTGTTTGAGGCCTAAGCAAGAGTGAAACCCTCACTTTACAAAAAAATTAGAAAAGCTAGCTGGGCATAGTGATACACACTTATAGTCCCAGCTCCTCGGGAGATTGAGGCAAGGGAATTACTTGAGCCCAGGAATTTGAGTTTGCAATGAGCTATGATGATGCCACCGTACTGGAGCCCAAGTGACAGAGCACGACTCTGTCTCCAAAAAAAATTTTTTTTATTATTTATGAGAACTAAGGAGACTTGAGCATTAATTAGATATCTGATAATATTCAGGAATGATTGCAGATGTAGTTAAGTATGATTATAACATGGTATTGTAGGTTTTAAAGAGTTATCTTTTAATATTTTGATACATACAATATTGATACATACAATATCTTTAATATTTTGATACATAATATATATAAATAAAATGATTTTGAGATTTGCTTCAAAATAAGGCAGGGAGAAATGGATAGGGCAAAGATGAACCAAGTTGGGCCATGTGCTGACAATTATTGATTCTGGGTGAAGGAAATAGAGGGGTTCATTAAGTATTTTCTCTACTTTTAAGTGTGTATTTGACATTTTCTATAATAAAACTTTGAAAAGAGAGATATCGGTAATATTCACCTGGTAAGATTATAGTGGGGATTACATGAGTGCTGTGTGTAAAGCACTTTGCCAAGTACCTGGTATATTATAATGGCTCAATTAATGTTAGCTATTACTATTAGAAATAAGACCTTTTCTTCCCCTTGCGTTGAATTATGAAAGCCAGACCACAAAATGTATTACTGACTGAAACAGCTAACTTTACCACTCACTTCCCATACAGGCAGATGCAAGCTGTCATTGCTTTCATCCTCACCCAACCTGATCCTGCACTCGGGCCAGTGTCTGTCTGTGGTCTCTCTCTCTCTCTCTCTCTCTCTCTCTCTCTCTTATACTGGCCATTAGCTTCGCCTTTACTTTCACAGCAAGTTTTAGCTGGGGATGCTATGTCAGTGGAAAACTGAAGTCAAGAACTTTTTGTTAGTGAAACTATTAGTAAGTATTGAGCACATTATTGGAAATTTCCCTGCATAGTTTTATGCACTCTTCATTTTAGAGAGGAAGAAACACAGGTTTCAAGGCCTGCCAAGGTCACAGCATTGTTCAGTGGTGGGCCTTAACTCACCCCCAGCTCCTGGGATCACCAAAGGACTTGTGCTTTCCCAGGAGCCTTGGCTATCAGCCCTCTTGTCTTTCTTTTCCTCGTCCTACCTTAAACACAAGCACAATCCAGAAAAAGTTAAGCTGACATTCTCAAAGGGCAAACGATCTGCTTAACTGAAAAGGAGAGTCAAGGGCTGGGGAGCAGCTTGGGACTGGCAGAGGGCAGGCTTCAGAAAGAGTGATAGAAAAAGGGTTTTGGAATTGCACTGACATTTGTGTTTAATTACCCTGCTTTCCGAATGCTATTCAACTTTTAAAGCAAGAAGAGAGCTGGGAGAGGTACCTTATAGGAGAACTGCTCAATCCCAAAATTAAAAACAGCCAGCTGCCATCAAATACCATGGTCCCTAAATTCAGACTCCCTTCTAGAATTTAGTTTGGTGGTTGCAGTGACACCCTGAACTTGCAAATGATGAGTTGGCTTTAGAATCTGCTTATATAAAGCGGGACAATTCCGTGCAAGGCAGGTATCTGGTTACAAATGGAGTAATTTGTTGTTTACAACCAACTTTACCCGGAATGGAGCGGTGGAAGAGGCATCAGAAGAAACAGAAATTCCTGGCCTCAGAGTTGCCTAAGAAGTGTCAGAGACTCAAACTTGGGAGTCAGTCTCTAGGGCCCTCCTCCAGGGTGTCAAGAGGAGTCCTGCTCTGGCCGCCACCACCTGGAAGATTCTCCACTAACCCTTTCCCTGGGTGTAAGGCCACCCCAGAGCCACGCTGCGGTAAGAAGATACCACCTCTCGCCGGAGCAACCGCCCATCTCACCAGACCCGCCCTTCCCCTGCTGCGAATTCCGGATCCTCTCCTCTCCCTAGCGCCCCGCGAAGGTCCTCTTAAATTAGGAAACAACAGCTATTAAAGAAGAAGCGCAAATAATTCGCGCCCTGCTCTCTGGAGCGCAGAATTTTGGGGGATCCCCTCTGGCATGGAATTCGGGGCTGGGAGCAGCCGGGGAAGAGAGGAGGGAGCCGTGTTCAGTGGCTGGGCGTCCGGAACACTGGGCAACCTGCCCGCAGGGCCCCTCCTCCAGCCTTGCAGCTTGCGGGGTCCAGCCGAATGCAGAATCATCCCCTTCCCGCCGCAGATTTGGGAGGGGAGGGAGTCCTGAAGCGGTAGAGAGGGGGCGCAGAGAACCCGATCCTGCCGGCTCGGAAGTCCTGGACTGTCCCCAGTCCCGCCTCAGGTCCTGGCATCTGCAGCGCGCTCCACCCAAAGCACGGGCCGGACATCGGGTGTCATAGCCACGAAGTCCTTTTCTTGTCCTGAAGGAGCCGGCTCTCGACTCCTTGGAGGATTGGAGATTCCTCCAGTCCCTCCTCCCAATCCCACGGGTCGGAGAAGAGATGTGGAATTTAGCCGGAGTGAACATTCCGCGTGCTCTGTAATTACGCACACACTGAAATCTTCACCGTTGACTTAAGTTACTTGGCGCTGAGAGGGCTGGGGCCCTGCATATTGATTAAATGCAGCCTCTATTTACCTAAACAATAAATGTAGAGATTAGCAACGTTCACTTGATCACAATAATGGGATTGACAATTAAGGGGCAATGCATCCCAGATGTAATGGAGCCTATGGAAGCGGGCGGGCTGCGGGCTTCTCGGGAGCAGGGCGCTGGGGGTTTGGGAGGGGGGTGCTGCGGCGGCGGAGGAGAGAGCGAGCAGGAGCCGAGCTGGAAGCCGCGAGGGAGCTCAGCGGGAGGCGGAGAGGAGGCCCAGCAACGTCAATGCCGCTGGCCACCCAGCCTGGGAAGCTCAAAGCTGACTTTGGGGGACCTGAATACCCCGGATCCCAGGGAGGCATCTGGAGCTTGGAGCCAGCCTCCCTGCGGCGATGGCACCTGCCTGAAAGCCCTCTCGCTCGCAGATGTCTGACTGGGAAGGAGGATGGACGCCGCTGGCATGCGCCCGGTGAGTGTGTCTGTGTCATCAGTGTATATTCTGCACTCGGCAGCGGGGGCGAGCGGGAGACGCACGTGTCTAAAGTGTGCGGAGCCTCTCTGGACCCTGCTCAGTACTCCAAGAAGAGGGTCAGGGTGGAAGGTGTTCATTTGGACTCTGGAAGGGCCTAAGTGTGACATCAGTAGGTGTGACAGGGAAGTTCATGCTGCCAACGTTGAGCTCTAAAGTGGCTGCAATCATGAGAGCACGGACATGTAAGTCCTGGGTAGGCCTACTCCCAGATATGTCACGGGGGTCGGGGGGGGTGCCTCGGTCCTCGCGGAGAATCTTACATTAACTGACCTCTTGCTGAGCCGTAGGGCCCTGAGAAGAGAGCCTAGTTAGGAGGGGATTGAAAGAAACTAATTCAGAGATTAACACAGGAGAGTGGGACACGGAGTAATAAAGGACGAGATGAGGGCAGTTGAGCTGTGTGTATAATCATGATCCACCTATAAGGGTTTTCAAATCATGGGCTGCCATCGCAAACTGCCTGCAAAAGAGGCAGGCAGGTTGTTTCTCTGCTCTTTCCCTATTTTCTCTGCACCCCATTATCAATCTGCAGTGCTTCCCATTCCACATTTACACCTAAACAAAAGGATTTGTCCCAGACACTTAATAACAAGCCAGGGCGAAGGCCTTTCCCGCCAAACCACTAAGGTCGGGAAATAAACAACGCCAGCCCAGGCTCTGGGCTCAGAAGCCCGGGAGAAGACTTGGGTGGTAAGAGGATCCAGAGAAGCGGAAGGAGGGAGAGAGAAAGAGGAAGGGAGGAGGATGGGAAAGAGAAGAGGGAGGAAGAGGAGGGACCAGCAGGGGCAGAGTTGGACTGGGGGTTCGGTTATAACTACCCTCTCTCCGCCCCGGGACTTCCATCCCCTGTCCCCCAACCCCCCTTCTGAGCTGTAGGCAGATTGAGGGAGGAGGAGGTTAGACAAAGGGGAACCTCCTCCTCTGGGACGGGTGAAGTGCGTCTGTCCTCTCCTTGCAGGCTCCGGAATAGCTGGCAGGAATTTCCTTGTCACCGAGGAGTGTCTGCAGCAGAGGAGACAACTACAAACAGACTTTGGTTTGGGAAGGCCGGCCAGCAGGCAGGCAGCCGGGAGGAGGGGGCGAGGGCCAGCTTTGATCGCTACAGCTCTGTTGTAATTTTGTCTTCGCCAGATTAGCCGAAATAAGACAGCCCTGGCTAGGAGTTCAGTTGCGTGGAGTCCCCTCCCAACCCCCAACCCCCCGCGTCATCTCACGCCCAGAGCCTGGTCGCCGTTTCTCCGGCGTTACTCCAGAAACTTCAAGAGCTAATGGTTCTGTGTTCCTGCCGTAATTAGGAGGCCACACAGCTCTCTAACACTCCGTTAAACAAATATGTAAGTCATCCTCCCCCTCTCCGGGGACAGACCCGTGGAGAAGAGGCAGCTGAGACCGCTGTGGGCGGTGTCTCTCGCTAGGGGAGTGGCGTCGCAGTGACCCCAGACCGCTCCTCCGGGCCTTGGGCTCTCTCAGTCCTTCCTTAGGAAGAAGAAAGACGAGAAAAGGTTATGCATCCTGTCCCCCACCAGACAAGCCAGGCGAACCTGTGTCTTTCCTTAGAAGTTTTCTAAATAAACCACTTTAGTAGTTCTAAGCTGTAATGAACAGAGACTGGGCCCCCACTCTTTTTCCAGAACAGTGTGCTGATGTACAGGATATGGATCGTTCTCCCCCACCGCTTTCTTTTTCTTCCCCATATAAATCAGTCATATAAATCATTCGCATTGTTTAAGGTACATTGATCAATCTAATGGCTTGTAATAGGCTCCTAATTGCCACTTGCAGAATCCTGCAGGCTCACGTTTGAACAGGGAAGGGCTCTCAATTCTAGCCAAGTCCGGCATACTCTACAGACTGCGCGACTACAGAACCTGAGAGCGCCATGATGGCCGAGTCACAGCAGACAGGGCCTGGAGAGGAAACACAGGGGGGTGTCACAGGAAATATTTGCTACTCATTTTTTCTTAAATCTCCCTCCCAAATCAGCAATTCATTAACGAGCCAAGCCCAGCTGCAACTTACTGATTATTGTAGAGTGAAGATCATTTTGCTAATATCAGATGAGAAACTTTATTTACTTGCATCTCCCGTGTGTGTAAAAACTTAATAACTCCACAAACTCATACGCATTCAGTCATAGTTTCTCTGTTTATTTACTTGTTTTGAACAGGACATCAGGAGTTATGATAGGAAATAATATGAGAAGAGGGGATGTGTTAGGTGGAAGGAAGAAAAAGCCAAACATTGTCCAGTGGAGTCTGGAGTTGTCCTACACTGGTTTAACATCCAGTGGTTGTAGTTCTTTCACCAAGCCCTGGATGGAAGAGGGAAGAGTTGGAGGCCTCTCAACAGCTGCCTATGAAAGGTGGGTAAAACTGAGATACCTGGGCTGGGGGAAGCTGTCTAATGACCAGAATCCTCTGGCCTCTGGCTTTTCTTGATATTAGTTTCAGGGTCTATGTGAAAAGATTCCTTTATTGTCTTCAGAGGTGGTTCCATTAGAGTTGGCTGAGACAGAATTTCAGTAGAGATGCTCTTAGAAATAAGAGACCCAATAGAGAATGCCACATTTGCTCAGGTCTAAGACCTTTCTGTGGTGGTTGGTAAGGGAAGGAGGAAGGTAAAACCCCAAGCCGAATAGGCCCCCTATAGTTTCCGAGTGATGCAGTAAACAAATCTATGGTGCTTGTTGAATAATCTTCCAATAATTGCAGTCATTAAAATCATCACACAGGCTACAGTCACCTTCCTTCCTTTGACACACCAGAGTCTTTCCTTTAATTGTTAATGAATTTTTGGCTCAGACAAACAGATCAAGGCAAGCTTAAAATGTATGGCCCAGCTGAAAATTAGTTGTGTAGCAAACACTTATATTGTACTTAGTACAGTAGGAATTTTCAACATCTCCAGCAGATCCCACAGAGGTGAGAATGATTTGCATCTTTCACCACCTCTAAATAACAGTGACACCTCTGAGATAGAAAAAAAAGATGAAAGTCCTATTGGCCTATTGATTCTTCCTGGCTCTTATTTGCTAGAGTTAGGCTGGAATGAGGGCATTATAGGACAAATATTAAATGAAAGCTCAACAGAAATTGTGGGAGAGTTCCTCAATTTTCAATTAATTTTCTCCATCCATTTGATCTCTGGTGCTTTAAAAAATATAAGTATGTGTTAACTACAAAAGATTCACCTCTAATCAAAGGCTGTGCTTCATATTCATCCACAACGGACAAAACTCCAACTGTAGAAAGGATTGACCTGACTCAACAGGCACCACAGACCATACATACTGGGCTTCCTTCTCCCTTGCTCATGGCAGGCAACGCTGGTACACTGGGCAGCTTTTTCTTTCCTTTTTTTTTTTTTAATTCAAGTTATTAATGTATCTCCCTAACTCCCACACCGTGCTGACCTGATAATCACTGCTCTAGTGTAGATCATGCAAATGAAAAGCATAATTAATTGCACAAATGAATCAAAAAGGGAGCACTGTGGCTTAGCAAATAAATAAATAAAGGCAGTGGGAGGACAGGTCAGATAAATGCTTTTTATGGTCTGGGCTCCTGAACCTCCCTCCCTACTCCACCCCCTCCTGCCTCCTGGTCCGGGTAGCCCAGGCTTTGCAGCCAAGGCTACATCCTTGGATTTCTCCTCCCCCCAACGCCTCTCCTCCCGCCCACTTTCTCATGTCTTCCCAACTCCATCTCACCCCACCTCCGTGGAATATATCCAGGGCTAAACTCTGCACCGGGTCAAACTCCCGGCAGACCTGGCAGCCACTTAGTAATATTTAACCAGCTGCTGTATCGAGGTATTCAGAAAATAACTGGTCCTCCCAGTCGCCACCCTGCTTGCAGTGCATCAGGGAGAAGCATTTTATCTGTGGCAAAGGAGCTCCCATCCTTCGGATCAGCGCTAATGACGGAATTGTTTCCCCAGCTTTGCCTTCTAAACACAGCAACTTGAGCAGTTGCTCAGATCAAAGCTCTCCGGAGAAGCAAGATAGGAGAAACAATATTTGTTCAAAGGAAGTGAACTCTTCCCTTTAATTACCCCATTCTTCTTTATTAGGATTCATATTGAATTTTTTTTTGCAAAAAATTATGTTGATTTAACCATAGAGTATTTACGATGTAAATATATTCCAAGACGAAAACGTCACGGATCAATTGTAAAGGACCCGGATACATAATTTTAAAAAATCAGTTTCAGTGTATATGAGGTTCTCACCCCACTTTCGCTGCTCAGTCAGATTTGTTTATGCAGAATCGACATTTAATAGTGCTAATTGCACTCCAGTTAAATTGCCCTGATTGCAGAAAGGGAAGCAATTTTCGTGCTCTCTGTCTGGGTTTGGAAGAAATTGTTTTATATTCACCTCTTTATAAAGAAGTGGAGATAAGGCACCGGGGCCTTTGCACAAATTGCACTTAGGGGCTGACTGGCAGCATTCAGGCGCTATAATAGAGCATTATTTGGCCGTTTTGAATAATGTAAAGCGTTTGCTGAAAGCTATTCTCCTGAAAATTGCTTTAACTTTTAAAAGGGTGATGATTCACTCCAAACCAGGCCTTTGTTACATTGTCATTATTTCCCCAAATGTTTTAACAGTCAGCTCAACACTTTAGCATAACACATTGATCTTTGTTTAAAAACTAGATTTTTCAGAAGATGAAAAAAAAAAAATCTGTCAGGCAAAAAAATAAATAAATAACTGGACTTGTCCTAAAGATTTCCTTGTGGCCTCACCTTAGAGTTGAAGGGGCCTGGGTATTTGCCTAAGTTCGTTTGGAAGATTTCCTAACTTTTATTGTGATGCGGTCGCGTGTATCTAAAGGAATATCCGAGTGCCCACGTCTAGAGTCTGACAGCTGGAACGCCGTGGAAAACGGCGGGAGGGGGAGGGGAGGGGAGTGGAGGGGAAGAGAAGAAGAAGAGCAGGGTGCCGGGCGCCCGAGGAGTCTGCGAGAACTGTTTTACATGGTTGGCTTGAAAATGTCACCAGGGCTAAGTGGCTTTTCGGATTGTCTTATTTATTACTTTGTCAGGTTTCCGTAAGGAGAGGGTGTGTTGGGGGTGGGGGAGGAGGTGGACAGAGGAAACCTCGGCGCTACTCTTGCGGGGCTGCACGGGGAGAGTCGGAAACGCCTCACTGCCACTTTACAATCCCTCTATTAGTAAATCGACGCAGAAACTCTATAGGAAGCGGAGGACCAGGCTCTCCTTCCAGGGCAGAAGTCACCTGTTGGGAATAGCTCCCGGGTCCCCCTGCTGGGCTTTTTGGCTCTTCCAGGCCGCCTGATTTCTCCTTCAACCCCTCACCCTGCGTCCCCCAGGGGCTTTTCACCGCCCCCCCCCCATTCCACTACAGTCTCCTAGGGCACAACACTTCATTCATAGCTATGCTGGTCTTCTTGCTCTCTGCTCTATCCATTTTCTCTGTCATAATTTCCTTGGTGCGTTCATCACTTTAAACAAACAAACAAAGCATTCTTAGCATAAGTGTTTCAACAAAAAGCAAAGAAACCTATCCACATAGCCCTCCCACCCACGGAGCGCATCAAGATGCACGCAGGCTCCATCTTAGGGTGGAAAGAAGTGTCACCGTTGTCGCACTGTTGATCTTTTGGATCAAGAGATCTTGCAAAAGAGAAGAGAAAACCCCGGGGGCACCGTTGTACGTCCTTCTCACTTGCTCCCCCTCCTCGACAATGGGTGTTTTGCACTGGAGCATTGGGGTTGGTAGTTTAAAAAAGAAGAAAAATTTTAAAGTAGAATGTAGATTTGGAAGGGTACCCAAGTCGACCCGAGAGTGCTGGTATTTCTGGTTCAAAAGCAGTCTCCAGCTACCCAGGAAGAAAACAGAGAAAGCAGGGCCCAGAAAGAAAAACAGCTCAGCATTTGCTGAAGGACTCGAAGACGCACTCTTGTCTGTCTGAGGACACCTCTTTTCACACTGACGAGGTCCAGGGGAGGACTTCAGGATGCTTCCAGCCTACAGAATGTGGGGGCGCCCACGAGTGGCCTGGTTCTCTGCACTCGGGGTGAAGGTCCGGGAGGGGCTTCTCCAGCACGTCGGCGAAATCAGTGCGCTAAGAGGCATCTCTTAACACTGCGCCCTTGCCCTGCAGAGGAGCCTCTCCAGGCCCTGGCGGTCTGGAGTGGGAGTGGGTTGGAGCTGAGGCATGAAAACTCGACTCCAAGCTAAAACGCGACATGCAAATCTTCACCGGGTTAAACAAACAGCCGAGCAAGCTGCAGCTTCAGCGGAGGTGGAGGTGGGGGCGGACGCCGCTGGCGCGGGTCTCTGTTTCCAAAGTTGTTACAATGTGAAAATAAGCAGCTTCGTGCAGAGTGTTGTATGGGCTGATGTCTCCCGCCCCCACGCCAGCCCCCAGCAGAACCCGGCAGATAATCAGTACATCCCACTGTTTAGTCATATTTGACAACTGGGTTAACCTGGTATCTAGGCGCTGGTGAAACCGTACAAAGGGTGCCCTCAATTACCACTAGAAGCTTCTGGCGTGAGTGGCACTTGTATTACCCCTCAGGTCAAAGGCCAGAGAGACAATTAGGAAGTCACTTAGATCGCTGGGGGGAAATGGCGGGTGCAGCCAGGCCCGCCCAAGGAGTCTGCGGGTGTAGACCTATACTCAGAGGCCTGTTTTGCTCTTCTCCGAGAATCTGTCCCATCGCTCCCCCTCCTCGATGTGACAGTGAGAGTAAAACTAAATCAGTGGAATAAGGAACTAGCTAGAACACAAACGACAATAATAAAATTGCAAGCGAAAATAATGGTAGAAGCTTAAGTTGTGCTTCGTAAGCAAGAGTGTGGACACACAAATGAACATTGACATTTTCCGTCTCCACTTGGGTCCTGCTGGTGCGGCTTCTACCTCGGCGCCCCCAACACTCCTGCCTCCTTTCCCACAAACCCGGAGTAGAGTAGGACTGTCAGCCTAACTTGCAACATCTCGGGATGGTTGGGGGGAAGGTTATGGCTGGGTCTCAACGGTACTTAAAACTGGCTTGGTGTGTGTGTGTAAATTTTTAATTGCACTGTAATTTCTTCAGTACCCAGCCCGTGCCCCCTTCCCCCCGCCTGCACCCCCCTCCTCTGACACCCTCTCTCTCCCCCCTTCCCCCCCTCCAGCTCACTAGCTAGCTGACTTGACTGGCACGCGCCGGGAGCCCCGGCTCGGGCCCCTCGTTGAGTCTGATTGGCTGCGTGGCAGCTCCCGTCTGCTCTGCCTGCGCCCTCATTGGGCGAGAGGCGCAGCCAGCGGCACTTCAAAGCGGGTGCTCCTCGCACTTAGGCTGAGTTTAGCCGGCGGGAGCCCGGAGTCCGCTCGGCGAGAGCGCGGGGACGTGGGAGCTGCCCGGGACCCGAGTAGTTTCTCTGAGCAGCCGCCAGGCTCAGCCCGGTTCCCGGTCCCGCCGAGCAGTCCAGAGACCTGCTATGGCCACGTCTATACTCGGGGTAAGTCGCAAGTGTGGCAACGTATTTGCTTGTTTTAACCGGAGTAATTTTTCGTTATGGCTTCTTGGGGTCCGTAGCTCCCGAGAAACTGTTGCTGCTGGACCGCAGCTTCAGCTTCTTTAAGCACTTTCCACATTTCCGGGACTGACTCGTTCCAAGTTTTTGGAACCTGGGAGATGCCTTTGCCAGAAAAGGATTTCTTAAGTTAATTCCCTTTTTATTTGGTCTTAAAGAAGAGCTAGAGGTTTCTTTTCTTCCCCCAGTGATTTACACCCCCTTGCTTTGGGGATTGTTGCAGTTGTGCGACAGTGGTGGTTCCAGAAAACAGTCTTAATCGTTTTGCAGTCTATGTAGTCATGCTAATAAACATTTACATTTCCGCGGCTTCCCAGTTGGTCTGTGACTTTGAAATCGTCGCTGGCCGGTTATCCTTGAATTATTGTTTTCATAATCGGTGGTGGTGGTGGTGGGGTGTGTGTGTGTAAACATTAAAGCTAATGTTTTCTATTAAAAAAGAGAAGTGGTAGCCACCCTTGGGAGGAGTGCTCCAAGTTTCTCCCTTCCCTGGGCCGCTGTTCGGCCGCCTCCGCCCTCACCCAGGGTTTGTTGTCTCTGTGTTTACCTTGGTGCTTCATCCCGAAGGGCGACTTGGGAGCTTCTGGGAAAGGAGCGGGCTTACTGCAACAACCCAAGTCCGGTTCTAGGCAAGGGCTGCAGCAACGGAGGCACGGAGGCATCTTTAATTTATAGCCTCCCCGAAGAACAACTTTCCAGCGCCCAAACCTTCGCGTTTGTGTTCGCCCCAGCCTGGCGCAGCCACCGCGAGCGCGTGGGGAGGAGGCGCGGGCCGGGGAGCCACGGATTAGCCGCCGGGACGAGGCTGCTCACGGGTGCACTTTGTCTCTTCCCTCACCTCCTCTTGCCCTCCTCCTCGCTCCCTCCCTCACCCCACCCACTCTAGGAAGAGCCTCGCTTCGGAACGACCCCGTTGGCCATGCTGGCGGCGACCTGCAACAAGATCGGCAACACTAGCCCGCTGACGACGCTGCCCGAGTCGAGCGCCTTTGCTAAAGGCGGCTTTCACCCCTGGAAGCGCTCCTCGTCCAGCTGTAACCTCGGCTCCAGCCTCTCGGGCTTCGCCGTGGCCACTGGCGGCCGCGGCTCGGGCGGCCTGGCTGGAGGCTCCGGCGCCGCCAACAGCGCCTTCTGCCTGGCCTCCACGTCGCCCACGTCGTCCGCCTTCAGCAGCGACTACGGCGGCCTCTTCTCTAACTCCGCGGCCGCGGCGGCCGCGGCGGCCGGGGTGTCCCCCCAGGAGGCGGGCGGCCAGTCGGCCTTCATCTCCAAGGTGCACACGACGGCGGCCGACGGCCTGTACCCGCGCGTGGGCATGGCGCACCCGTACGAGTCGTGGTACAAGTCGGGCTTCCACTCGACGCTGGCTGCGGGAGAGGTGACCAACGGAGCGGCGTCGTCGTGGTGGGACGTGCACAGCAGTCCAGGCTCGTGGCTGGAAGTGCAGAACCCCGCTGGGGGGCTCCAGAGTTCGCTGCACTCGGGCGCCCCCCAGGCCTCGCTGCACTCGCAGCTGGGCACCTACAACCCCGACTTCAGCTCGCTCACGCACTCGGCCTTCAGCTCCACCGGCCTCGGCTCCTCGGCCGCCGCCGCCTCACACCTGCTCTCCACCAGCCAGCACCTGCTGGCCCAGGACGGCTTCAAGCCGGTGCTGCCCTCCTATTCGGACTCCAGCGCCGCCGTAGCAGCCGCCGCCGCCAGCGCCATGATCTCGGGCGCCGCGGCCGCGGCCGCCGGGGGGAGCTCAGCGCGCTCCGCCCGCCGCTACTCCGGCCGCGCCACCTGCGACTGCCCCAACTGCCAGGAGGCGGAGCGGCTGGGCCCGGCCGGAGCCAGCCTGCGGCGCAAGGGCCTGCACAGCTGCCACATCCCGGGCTGCGGCAAGGTGTACGGCAAGACGTCGCACCTGAAGGCGCACCTGCGCTGGCACACGGGCGAGCGGCCCTTCGTGTGCAACTGGCTCTTCTGCGGCAAGCGCTTCACGCGCTCGGACGAGCTGCAGCGGCACCTGCGGACTCACACGGGCGAGAAGCGCTTCGCCTGTCCGGTGTGCAACAAGCGCTTCATGCGCAGCGACCACCTGAGCAAACACATTAAGACGCACAACGGGGGCGGCGGTGGCAAAAAGGGCAGCGACAGTGACACTGACGCCAGCAACTTGGAGACACCCCGTTCCGAGTCCCCGGACCTCATCCTGCACGACTCCGGCGTCAGTGCCGCTCGGGCGGCGGCAGCGGCGGCGGCGGCGGCGGCTGCGGCGGCGGCCTCGGCGGGAGGCAAGGAAGCAGCGTCTGGCCCCAACGACTCTTAGAGGCCGGGCGAGAGGCCGAGCGAGCGAGTAGAGACAACGAGAACGAACGAGAGGTTCGGAGCGCGAGTGAGAGGGGGACGGGAGGGCAGGGGCTCCAGTGACCACCCCGGGCCGGGGCAGGGCGCGAGGCAAGTGGCGTGTGGCTTCGGGGCTGCAGCTCGCCGGGAGCGTCCCTCCGCTGTCAGCGCCCGGACGAGAATCGAACGCGTGAGCCAGAAACAAAAGGGAACCATCCTCGACACAAACATGTTTTAAAACTGTGCACATAGACATCCCCACACAAAAAGCACGCACACTCACGCACGCACATACACACGGCACTCGCCCAAACTTCTCGAGCGAAGAGCAATACACAGAAAGGCTCCCTCCTTCCCACTGCCCACCTCGCTCCACTGCCCTTCTCTTTCCTTTTCCCCCAAACCAGCCAACACCCAGCAAAGGACCGTCAGAACATACGAAAACAAACGGGACCTATACAACACCCTTTGTGTGGATTATATATAAAATGCTCCAAGTCCTGCTTGATATCTACTTACAGTGAGACTTTTTTCCTTAAAAAAAAAAAAAAGGGAAGCATCAAAAGGCTTAAGGTGAGAAATTAAAACTGGAAGTCTAGCGACAGTTTCTCTGTATTTCATAACATCTGTATAAATAGGGTTCAAAAGATTGTGTTCTCTTATTTTCTTGTAAATGTTCATTCGAATAGAGTTTTTTTGGTGAATTCCTGAAATTCAGGGAGTTTTTTTAATTTTCTGATGCACTTTGTGAAAGTCAGTATATATGTAAAAGATATTTAAAATGTTGAGTTATCATTTCACTCACAAACACGTAAGTTAAAGTCATCTAAAGAAATTAAATGCGTTTATCTGTATGAAGAAAATCTTGACATCATATTTTCATTTTGGTATTATTAAAGGACTCTGAACAATACACTTCTTTTTTTTTTTTTTTAAATCCTGTTTCCCCCTCAATAACCTTTACATGGGTTGACTTTTTTGTTGGGAAAAAATAAATTCCCTTAATGTTAGTTGTAGGTAATGTAAAGTTTATGTGGGTTATAAAAGCCATAATACATATACGTTTTTGAGAAGTCAAAATTATTTATTTGTATATCAACAGTCTAAATTAAATTGGGTTATAAGAATGTGTAGTTGTATTACTTAATGGGAATGCTCTCAAAAGGTGAAATTTTAAAACTCCGGAGCACCTAAAAAATAAAAAAAAAAAATCCTAGTAGCTTTAACTGAGGAGGTGTTTACACCTCCCGGAGGGGTCAGAGAAAACTCTGGTGGGATTGTTTGTTTTAAAATCTCTTTTTAAAAACAGTCTGCGAAAGGAAGAAGCTTTTGAAAGAGAAGTCTTTTAGCTTCCAAGGCCCTCTAGGTTGGGAGGCAACTCAGGGGAATAAATCGCTAGAGTCAATACCCCGGAAAAGACATTTCATGCCTAAATGAAAATCTTGTTAAATGTTATTAATTTTGACTTAGAGCACACAGCAGCCCCCTGTGCCTTGTATTCCCTTATTAGGGATTCATGTCTTATCAAATATCTAATTAATCTCCTAGACATCATTTGTTCTGGCCAACTTTATCTCAGCTGGTCCGCGGGGAAAACTCCAAATATTCTCTGTGACAAAGCTCCCTTGAAGATCTTTTTAATTGTCTAAATTAACTGCACCAAATTTGCATGTCAAACGGTAAAGGGCAACCTGAGATAAAATGTAAACGTTTTAAAAGCCCCCAAACTAAGCACTTGATTTGATAACTAGGCTTTTTAATGTTATGGAAGACAACTGCTCCTTTCCTTTTCAAAGACGGCTGATCTATGCAAATAGTGAATTGGAAATGCCTAGGTCCCCGCGCCAGCAAATGGCCCTCGCAGGTTATTTGAATATCAGTGGCGCTGCTTCTGAAAAGGTTCAAGGATGCTCTCTGACTTCTTTGTGATTACTCAGTGCGGCGTCTTATTCTGAAGAAAAAAACTCAGGAATAATTAAAGGCTGGGATCAGGCCTGGGAACACGTTTGGGACAGGAATCTCATTTAGACAGTCTCTTTCAAAATAAGGCACAGTTAAATTGACCAGAAGGCAATTATTGAAATGAAAATTATTTTCCCTCTCTTTGTCTTCTGACCACCAACTTAACAGCCCCAGTCTAAAATAGGGAGAAAAGAGGGTGAGACGAAAAGAAAATTGGCAAAAGAGATAATTTTGCAATTCGCAAAAAATGTTAATTTAGAAAATGAAGTACATATTTACAGAATAAAAATATTTCTAAAAGGCTTCCCACATGAGAGGAAATACAAGCGAAGTCAGTAGCAATAGCATTTTTTTTTTCTTTTTTTGATTATTGTCCGTCTTGGGAGCGTGAGTGAAGGTTTTGATTTTTAGGAAAGAAAAAAAATAGTTATTCATCAACAAAATGTTCTCTCGCAAACTGCTCTTAAAAGCCCAGCAGCAAAGTAGCGATAAAACAGAACGCAGGTCCTCAGCAGGGCGTTTGCAGGGTGAGGTCCAGTGAGCGGCTTCTTCCCTCTTTTTTTTTTGCTCTCCCCGCAGGCTCGGCTTCCCGGTTCTTCTTCCCCCAGGTTTTCTTTACTTTGGCCATTTTCTGTCCCGGCTCAAACTGTTCCTAACCGGGACCCTGCACTCCCCAGGCGCCTTCGGGTCCGGGTCTGGTCTTCTGGAGAAGCTGGCAGGGTGCGTTTACTCTGGGGGCTTTGGGCCGCGACGCTGGAGGCCCCGAGGGTGCCTGGCGCGTTCGGGGGCAGCCGGCTGGCGGCGCGGAGCGGAGGGTGTGGTGAGGCTTCCCGAGGAATGAGGGCGCCCGGGCGTCGGGCCCAAGGAGCTTTGTTTCTGGTTGATAATAAAGGCAGATCAAAGGGCCTGGCAGTGCAGGTCCCGCTGGCCGCGCAGCTCCCTCCGCAGGCCAGTGATCAAGGCCTCTCTGCGCGCTGCCCCTGCCCCCGCGGGTCAGGGGACGTCCATCACCTAGGTTCCTGGGGACGAAGGGAGGTGTTCCCTGCCCGAGCGTCCAGCCTGGAGACCCGAACGCGCACAACCTGAATCCGAGGGAGCTAGGCCCCCGCCTCTGGGCCCAAACCAAGAGGCGAAAACACACCCCAGCCCCACTCCCGCCCCTCCCCCGCAGTCCTAGGCGCCCCTGGGGACGCGGGGAACCTTGACCCAAGCGAGTGGCTAGCGACCACCAGGGGCCGAGCAAACTGCAGAGAGAGCGCCTGAGAGAACCCAAGAACAAGGACATGAGTTCGGTCCCCAACTGAGGCGGGGCCGCGTCCCCAGTGCCACCCCCGGGCCCTGGCGGCCTGGGCCTCTCTAGCTCAGGGGCCCGGAGGAGACTGACGCTGCAGCCCGGACCCCAACAGCAGATGAGGACCAGGGACTGGAGGTCCGTGACGGAAGGGGTCCGAGGCATGGGGGTCCCCGAGTGGCACCGGCTGGGGTGAGAGGCGAGGCGATTTCGTTTCAGCCAGTTTCTCCGGAGTTCCTGTTCTGTAGCTTCCTGTACAACAGAAGAACCAAGACCAAGCTTTCCTCGGCCCCGCGCCTACCCAGCCCATTCCCCACCCTCCCCCTGCGGTTTCTTTTCTGACACTCCTTTCTCCCGGTGGAGTGACCTGGATCGTACCTGATGAGGAAAAAGGAAACAAGAAAAAGAGAAAGAAAGATTTTCTTTCCTTTAAAGGAGGGAAAACAGCATTAGTTTGACGAGATTAAATTGTGCACCTGAATGGCGTGTCTGGACATTCCGTTAAATCGTTACAAGTCGTATAAAATTGAATTTCTTTTTATTCAGATGGAAACTTATTTATTTTAACTCTAATCTTATTTGCATCTATTATCTGTATTCACCAAAGCTCTCTTCCACTACAAAAATGCAGATGAAGTAAATCTCACATAAATCCCGCCCATTTGTGTAATTGGTATACTAAGTGTTTATTTTAAGTGAGAATAATTTAGCTACAAATTTTCTTAAGGAATAACATTCTTAACACATTAAAAAAACTGAAAACTCTGATTTGCTTTTATGTTTGACAGTAGCTCTTGATTCCCCTAAGAGGAGCCTGGCGAGTGCGGCTCGCGGGCGCCATCTAGAGCTCCGAGACGGGAGGGCCGCGCAGTCTGCCTGGCTCGCGGCTATTAGCGCCAGGAGACCGGCTTTTGCCGCGAGCTGCGGCACCCCAGCGAATCAAGCAAAGAAAAGCCAGGGTTTGTGATCGAACCGGTAACGAACCAGCTATTGGGGAAACACTGATTAGCCGTGGCTCCTAAAGACGAGGGTCATTTCTGGAACGTGCTAACTGAAAACTCAAACAAAATAAAGGCCACTTGGACCTGGAATTGTCGCATGTAATATCCTTTTCAAAGCAACTTAAGGGTCTTCCAACTTGAGAGTTGAGAACGCTGAACGCTTTCATCGGTGATGTGAACCCCAAGATAGGGGCCCAGCCCTGGGTGCCGACCCCTACGACCCCCGATCCCGGGCTCCCAGCCTGCAAGGCCGGCGTGGGCTGTCCGGAATTGCATGAACCAAGCCGATAAAGCAGACGGCCAGACCATTCCCAAGCCCCAAGAAGCCCCCTTGCAAGAAAAGGGAAGCGAGGGACCCGGAGCTTCCTCCTGCCCTGCCCCGAGGCTGGCTGAAGCAGCCTTCTGCCTCTCGGTTGTCCTCCGGGCGGCCACCCGAGCCGGAATTGGGCGCTGGGGATGGCTGGGCAGACCCTAGCCAGGCAGGGCGCGCAGGGCCCCCGAGGGTGACGAGAAGCCCCCAAACCCCTCACCCCAAGGCCTTTCCAAAGAGCGCGCACACCCTCCCGGCGCAAAAGACCCCTTTTGTCCTCACCTTTTCCTTTTGACACCCAAATCTGAAATTGGGTAACCGGTGGGCATGTTGGTCAATTTCCCCTGCTCTCTGTGCATCTCCCTAGCCCGGTAGCCTGTTCCTCCTCTTCCAGTCCACTCCCCCATCCCCCACCCACCCCCATCCTCAGACGTCTTGAAGTAGCTTCCTCCCCCTGCTTTCTTGTCCTTCATCTCCCCCTCCTACATTTTTGTATTTTAATTTAAAAGCGACACCTTCAAACCCCGCGCCCAAGGCAGCGAAGGCGTAGTCGCCCGCCGCAGCGAGAGTCCGGACGAGACGCCGGGGCGCTGGGCTCTCCGAACTCGGGCCGGGGGAAACGCGTTAACTAGCAGCCACCTTTGCAGCGGGTAACTCGACTGGGTTTGTATTTGCTGTTTTAGTACAAACCCCGCCGCACTGCCTATTTCAAAGATGTGCTAATTACTACTTGGATAGCAGGGCGCAAAGTCCTTGTCCATTTCCCAGTACAAAGTAGGTTGCTAGAAAATTTGAAATTGCCTTTCAGCCTAAAGCTGCCTTACCTGAATGTCATAATTACAGTAATTATGTACATCCAAATTACATGCTAATTAAATTAGAATCAAATCGTTCTAAATCGAAATCAAATGAGGTAGTGAAGAATTAATCAATGACAACATAAATAGAGAGCTTACTTCAGAGATATTTATTGTAACGATACAAGGAGGAATTTGATCTGAAAAAAGTCACCTGTTTATTTACTTTCAAATTAGTAATCAGTTATTATCCCTTCTCCATAATTTTATCCATTCAGTGTTATTTACCCCCCACCCTCTCCAGACTCTGGAGTTTATAGAAATGTGTTTGAGGTAAATACATACAGACATGCCTTCCCCCCTTTTTATTGATATAAACATATACAGTGTGTTAGCAATTCCCGCTAAGGAGAAGGTTTCAGAATGCCCTTGGGGACACGACCCTTCAGGGCCAGTTCTCAGGGGCCCGGGAAAGCAAAGCACCTGAGTTTTAGGGTTTTCAAGATGCTTGCGCAAGATGCTTTCCCTTTGGAAATTTGTGCTGGGGATTTTGCATTGTTTTGCAGGGATCTGTTTATAAAATGAATGCAAAAACCATAGAATGTCTCCCCCAGTCCGTTTTCTGCTTGCAGATTGCTGGTGAAACTTGACGTTTTCATTTTTGTCCCAGGAAATGAGAGATAGCACCGGCTTCACAAAGCGCCCTCTTCACCTGTGGAGCCGGATCAACCGGAGAAATTTGCTCACTGAAGACGAGTCCGTCCTCCGACCCGCGCCGGGAAGGCGCCGGAGGCCCTGCAAACTTAGGCGGGAACTGGCGGGCGAGGGTCCCGGGCTGGCAGCCGCGGAAAGGCCTGAGAATATCCCCTGGGTGGGCTGGGGCCAGCTGGACGCCGGAGTCGCGCCTAGAGCTAACCCGGACCCGTGCTGGCTACCCGGGGAGGTAGGGCGGCCACGGCCTCCTCCGGCGCGGGAGGTGCATCTTCTAGGGACGGTAGGCACCCTAATTCTCAGCACTCCGTTTGGGTTTGGGTTTGGGTATGGGGTGTGTTCACATGGTGGCCAGATGCGCATCCAGAAGGCAGGCACCAGAGTACGCAGGGTGGTGTCGCCCTTGGAGGTGGAAAGGGCGACCCCAGCCTGGGACTAACCCTATCACGCTACCCCAGCCCCCTTCCAGCTTCCTTTTAGGGCGACGTCCTTGGAAGCCCCCCTCTGGTCAGCAGCAGAGCCCCTCAGACCTCTGCTTCTGCCCACCCCCTCCTCAGGAAGTCCTTCAAGGCGAAGGGACTGCGGTTTTCTGTGTCCCCGAGTGGGGAAAGGTGGCTCAGGGGCAGTTCTGACCAGAGTGAACGGTTCTTTGCATTCCAAGCAGCGCGTGGCGTTTCACCGCGCACCTCGCTCATTATCACTGTTGCATTCGGGGCATTCTGGGGGTGATGTTAAGTGCGGCGTGAAGGGAGAAGAAAGAGGGAAGGTGGTGAGGAGTTATCCGTTTCCTTTTCTGTCAGCAGGAACCCGGTTTCAGAAGCCTCTGTTAGGAAAGCTGTCAGTTGCCATCGTGTTTCCCAAACCTTGCAGTCTCCCCTTATTTGTTCCTCACAACTTTTAAAAAGCATTCTCTTTTTGATCTGAAAACTCTCCCACTCTCCCAAGGCCTACAGCTGTTTCACGCCTTTCTTTCTCTCTGTTCGAGAAGTGGTAACTATAGCAAAGGGTTTCTTTTTCAGAAAACCTAAATGAGATTTTTTAATTCTCTTAGCTACTAAAGCTAAAAATGCTGGTCGTAAGCGGGATGATGCGGCCTCACTGAGCGGTCTCCACCAGCGTCTTGGCCCACTGGTCATTAGGTAAGGAGGAGCGTGCAGTGGCTCAGGTGGATTTGGAACTCTTTGAGGTTCAGTGATAAAGCATACTAAATGTTTGGTGATGAAGGCTGGGAAACGTCTGCGCCCAGCAGCGTGGATTGATCTGATTCTCTATCAGCAAGCCGTCTCAAGGAACAGCAAGAAAAGTCTCTCCAAGCCTTTCAGATAAAAAGCTTCCTTCAGATCACGGCCCTAGGATTCAAAACAAGATCTCCTTTTCACATGGCAAGGTAAGCAGACCTGCCATTATGCTGCAGCAACCTCTGGCGATTGCGGCATTTATTAAGGGAAATGACTAATTTACCACATAGACATTTAGATAAACAGGTCCTAACCCAGCAACTGCTTTTTTCCTGGCCATTTGTAAATCGACAGCACCTCCTACAGGAATTAATTTGCTAGTGTTATGTTAAATGTTAGCATAGAGGAAAAGGGAAATGCCCCCAAGTGCCCTCTGCCTCTCTCTGCAGCACTAGGGTCACCGCCAAGTAAGGAACGCCTGGGTGTACCCAGATTTCTTTAAAATAACTTCTCTATCAGGGTAAAGAAGAATGACAAGTTTCAGCACTGGTTTCACTGGTTTTCTAAAAAAGTCACTGTTGAGGACTTTTGTTTGGGTTATGTCATGGATTAATTGAATTTGGGGGGGATTCTTCTTTGGCTTTCTGGGCATAAAGGAGTCTCAAAACATATTAGACATGCTTTTTATTATGAGATTTATCTCCGGTTTCTGTATTTCGAAAGCAAAAGTAGCTTAATGAAATCACCTCCAATTATTTTACCCTGTATCATTTTAAATGCTACACCTTAACATTTAAAGCTGTTCCTTATCCTGTTGTGATGGTATGTGAAAATGCTTCCCTTCTGTTTTTTAAGTTTACAAGTTCAAATCCTCTTCATGAGGGCTTTTGAGAATCTTTGGGTGACCAAAGCTGAAACTCAAAATAGCAAATCAACATTTCCATGAAAATTCTTCTCAGAACTAGATAGGTAAGAATGTTACTTTTGATAGTGATTTAACAATGAAGAATAATTAAAGACTATAAAGTGAAAAGTGGACCACACACTTTTGTGAAAGTCAAATGGAAAGCGTGTCAGAAATGATAACACATTTAATGCATTTTTAATTACAGGATGCATTTCAACATTTCTGTTCAGGAACACTGTATTGATTCAGAAACCCTTTGAGTAAGTATTGCATAGGTTTTGACATTATAAAAATTATAAAGTCTAAAAAGGCATAAGGTAGAAAATAATCACTGCAACACTGATGAACTCAAGGTGTAAATTACCAGTCTTTATCAATTTCAAATGCATGAAAGCTTTTTTTTTTTTAAGAGAAGGAATGGGATCTTTGAGGTGCACTGTTATTAAAGAATACTGTAGAAGGAATTCAAGTTCCTCCCTCCTCCGCCTCTTAAGAAGCCACATCATCAAAAGGTTGCTACACCGTTATTTAGATTCTCTTAAATCAGAAGACATTTATTCTGTGTGTACCTAGACAAGGCAAAGACATGAATATCAGCCTCTAAGATTTCTTTACTTTCTTACAGAAATTATGAAACTTTGCCAACTGCAAACCATCTAATATTTCTTTTGTTATTAATAGATGTTTTAAAAATATGGAACCCTGGTAACAAAAACATTTGTGTCCACCATCTGAAGCATGTTTTTTGGAATTGCCTGTTACCTGTTAATTTCAATTAATTTTTTCTATAGTTTTTCTTTACCAGATTCTTTGAAACATATGGGAAAATTTGCAGCTAAATTTAAAGATACCTTATATTCATGAAACATACCAAAATAGTTTGCATTGTTTCATCTGTGACATTATATAAATGCTTAATCTTTTGAAGTGAAACCTTTTAACAGCAGTACACCAGCAGCAGTAGTGAAGGCCATTTACAGGAGGCAGAATAATGGTCCCTCAAAGGTGTAGATGTCCTAACCTTGGAACCTGTGAATATGTTATTATCTATTATATGGAAAGGGGGAATTAAGGTTGCAGATAGAATTAAGGTTGCTAATCAGCTGATCTTAAAATGAAAAGATTAGTGCAGGATTCTTCGGGTGGGCACAATGTAACCAACAGGGGCCTTAAAATTAGAGGAATGCAGAATGTCAAAGTGTCAGAGTAATGAGATGTGAGGAGGACTTGACCCCTTTGTTAGCTTTGAAAACGGAGGAAGGGGGCCAGGAGACAAGGCGTGCAGGTGGCAACTAGATGCCAGAATAGGTGAGCAAACATTCTCTTCTGGAGCCTTCAAATGGAACACAATCTTGCTGACAACTTGATTTTAGTCCAGTAAGACCCATGTTAGATTTCTGATCCCCAGGGCTGTTAAAATGATACATGTGGGTTCTTTTAAGTTTGAGGCAACTTGTATGTAAGGATAGAGAACTAAAACATTATCCAAATGTAAATACCTTATTCTGGACAACAAAACACCTAAAAAGAGTTTAAAAGTCTTTTTTTTTTTGAGACAGAGCCTCAAGCTGTCCCCCTGGGTAGAGTACCATGGCATTACAGCTCACAGCAACCTCCAACTCCTGGGCTCAAGTGAGTCTCCTGCCTCCGCCTCCCAAGTAGCTGGGACCACAGGTGCCCACCACAACGCCTGGCTATTTTTTGGTTGCAGCAGCTGTTGTCGTTGTTTTGGCGGGTCCGGGCTGGGGATTCGAACCCGCCACCTTAGGTGTACGTGGCTGGCGCCTTAGCCAGTTGAGCTATAGGCGCCGAGCTGAGTTTAAAAGTCTTAAAGAGATATTAATCAATCCATTGTTTAATTCATACTAGTGAATTTCAACAACGATTATTACACTTTACTTCACACAAATTTAATCTTAAAAGTAACCACACATTTGAACTGGAAAAAAATTGTATCACTTAATGTACTGTCATTCTTTTAATGATGTTTCAGAACAAAGAAAATATCACAGTTATATGCAGTTTTTATCTGATACAGGGCACAAGAAACTAGAAGAAAATATTTCTATAGTCCCTAAATAGCTTACAAGTATTTGCACAATTCACTCTCACATATGAATCTATAGTGCTCATGTAGTTTTATACTTAAATGACCATGTACAGAGATTTAGAGCTTTTTTATTAGAAAGACAATAGTACATAATTTAGCCCTTGCTAAAATTATTCAATAAGAAAATGGAGATATTTTTATTCCCAGGTAATTGTCACATACAGTCTCTCCTTATTCTCTACCGCTCCGTTCTCTTGGTGCCATTTTAGTATACTTATCTTCTGAGTGTTCTCTGTGCATTTTTTCCCTTCTGTATATATCTGTGCCATGGCTTCGGGTGTCATTTCTTCTGTTCTGCTCGTCACTGGAACTTCGCTGTGGTTGTTTTCTTATCTCCCTTTTCTTGTAACTACCGGGGCTTCTGCTTCGGCTTCTACTCCTCTCATCCCTTTGGTGGCTTCTGCTGCTCCCCCCATTTCTTTCAGATCCTCTCTTCTCCGGGCTATGATTACGGCTTCTGGACGTTTTGTCAGAATGGCTCCATTTGCTGTTCTCCCAAGAACTTTCTTGTTTTAAAAACCTAGGCTTTTCCTTGTGACTGTGACTGCTAGAAAGTTCGCGTTTTCTCTTCTTAGACTTGTCCCTCTCTTCAGAATCACTGTTATGCTCTGAACACCTGTTTTTCTTTCTTTTCTTCTTTTCTGCTTTTTTTGACTTGTTGTCACTCTCACTCTCACTACTGCTTTCTGAAGTCTCACTTGAGGAAGAGGAAGAAGAGGAAGATGAGGAGGAGGAGGAGGAGGAGGAGGAGGATTTCCTTTTATGTTTCTTGTGTTTATTTCTACTCTTCTGAAGCTTTTTCTTCTTTCTATCTTTTTTCTTTTTCTTTTTTTTCTTCTCAAGTCGATCCAATTTCCTATAATTGGGAATAAAAAATAGTAACAGACAGTGTGAAAAATAGTCCTTTTGCTAACTATAAAATTATGAACAGATATTATGTTTTCTTAGAAACTAAAAATAGTATCTACAAATGACCCCATTATTTTTTACAGGGTAACAAAGAGAGAGTTTATTTAGGAAGAACAAAGAGAAAGTTTACAGTACTTCCAAAAAGAGTTGGAAGTGGGGTCCTCTCAAGAAGGAGAAGAGAAAGACCCATATAGACACATTATTTATTAGACAAGAAATCATTTTCTTCCTTTTAAATTACTCAAGGCATGTATACAATTAAATTTAAAAATTAAACATATTAAGTCATTTAATACTCCATACTTCATTAATAATATTACAAAAAAAATTCTAACTCCATACTTCATTAATAATGACTATTACCAAAAAAAAAAAAAATTCTTAGCCAGGTGCAATGGTTTGTCACTTGAGCCTGGAGTTCAAGTACAGTGGAGAAATGTAGCTAGACTCCGTTTCTAAAATATGTAAATAAATTAAAATTTTAAAAAATCCTGAGTCAGAATTTGAAATTATATAGCACTCTAAGTAAATGGTCATCTTGATTTAAAGAAAACCTGTAAAAGGTGTATAACATCAGTTGAACTTATGATAAATTCAAGTGCATAGGTATAATCATATGAAAAATTGTTTTACATATGTACTATTTTAAAGCACAGAAACATTAATCAACATTACATTATCAAAATTCAAGAGTACAGTCTCCAGAAATTCTGAGTAAGAATACATTTTAAAATTCTGGCACTCTTCTTTGGCCTTGCAAAATAATAAATATAATCAAAATTTTCAACAATTGTTTAGTTTTATAAATAATTAGGACAATTCTATTAAGGTATTCAAAATTTGTAAAGAATATTTCACATTCTCAGGAGAGTAACCTGTTTCTATGACATGTCTGAGTTACTTTGAAAATAATACTCCAGGTTCTCTCCAGCAATTCCCAAAACTACACATACTGAAAACATCATGAGCTCCCTCTATTGGCCCTAGCAGATATTTCTTGGATTCTTTAATCCAGAGATAGTCTGTTTAGCAAAGTTCATATTTACCTTAAATTTAATCAATCTTTCTGCATTCCTCAGAAAATTTTATAAAATGTTAAAAAAATACATGGCCAAAAATGTTTCCTAAGAATAAACTGTGTGGAAGGACAAATCTATTATGAAAAGTAAAGCCACAAATAAGTCTACAACATGTATTTCCAAAGTAAATGTTCTGAAAAGTGCACTAATTTTGTGGTATAATACAATCTTTTTTTTTGAGACAAAGTCTCACTATGTTGCCCTCACAAGGCAATTGTCTTGCCTCAGCGTCCCAAGTAGCTGGGACTACAGGCGCCCGCCACAACGCCTGGCTATTTTTCTGTTGCAGTTGTTTAGTTGGCCTGGGCTGGGTTTGAACCCGCCACCGTTGGTGCATGTGGCTGTCACTGTAACCACTGTATATGGGCACTGAGCCTAAGTATACAACCTTAAATTCATTTCATACTACTGAAAAGAAATACAAAATTGTGTAAGTATAGTTGAAGAATAAATCAAATATGATGTATTGTTTAAGGACTTGAGTTCTTAGGATCAGAATTAAACATAACACAAAGATGAAACAAAGCAAAAATAAACCTATTAAAGTATATACTTTTAGTTACCTGAGAAGTTTCTGTTTTTGTTTGGTTGTGAGTGACTTTAAAAATTCTACTTCTGGATCTTCTTCACCTTCACTTGCAACATACTCCTAAGTCAGCAAAGACATCATTAAATTGCTAGATTTCAAGACAGGTTTAGTTATCAGATATGAAAGAAACAAATAAGGTGTTTTATATTAGGGGCACACTGGAGATGAATATTATATTTTGGATTTGGAAGTGGGAAGGAATTAAAACAATTTTTTTGAGGCCAGGCATGGTGGCTCATGCCTGTAATCCTAGCACTCTGGGAGGCTAAGGTAGGTGGATTGCTTGAGCTCAGGGGTTGGAGACAAGTCTGAGCAAGAGTGAGACCCTATCTCCAAAAACAGCCAGGTGTTCTGGTGGGCACTGATAGTCACGGCTACTCGGGAGGCTTAGGTAAGAGGATCACTTGAGACTCTGTCTCAAAACGAAAAACAAAACACAACAACTAAGAGGTTAACATGACTCCTTTGGCCAGCATTAGGAAACTGTATCAGGAAGTAGACAACAGAGAAACACAGATAAACATTGATACCATGGTTTCCACTATCTCTGGAATGTAAACACTTGCCAGTTTAAATGTTTTATTCTTAATTTAATAAAATATAAAAAAAGATCGTGAACCTTACAGGAAGATCAAAATATCCGCAATTTTAGCCTTTATTACTTCAATAGCACATTATCAAACTTACACCTTTCAAATTCAATCCTTTTCTAGATTTATGTATAGTTTCATAAGTTAAAAGTTTAAAATATTTTCTACAATTTTTAAGGGTTTATTTTTAAATACTTCTTCCCATTGGATCTATTAATGTCACCTCAGGGGTAAGTTAACAGGAAGGAGAAAACAACAAACGTATCAGTTGTTCAGTTGTGTATTTTATCCACATAAACCCAGAGGAGCTATTTCATTTATTAAAATATAGGTTTACAAACAATTTCTCATTTAGGTTAAAATAATAAAGAAGCAAAATCAAAATACATTTTGGGCATTTTCTTTGCTCTATCTGACTTTCCTATGGATATATGCATATTGGAAAACATTAAGTAGCAATTCACAAGCAATCACATTTAGATTTATAGACATTTTCAGCTTACTGATAAAAAGATCATTACCTGTGATGGATCATTTGCGGTCAAGTTTCTCCCCAGTACATTTCGTTTCAGTGCAAACCCACTGTTTCTCATCTCCGCTATTAGCTCCGAGGGGTGCATCGATGGCCCTGTTCAAAAAAAATCACAGTTTGAATGTATCATTTATATCTCTCTACCTTTTTCGGACTCCACAGTAGGAATGCAGTTGAAGCTTTGTTAAGTAAAATCACAGTTAAATCAACTCAATAATCTTCTGCTGAGCAAATAATCAGATATGATTTTCTAAAACAGCAGTCTGGAGATTCAGAATAGAAAATAATTGCATTTTTCTTTATGTGCAAGGGGAGGCTCTTCTTATGTAACTTTGTCATATTGAAAAAGATACATTTCTATCTTGTCTGGTTGGCAGATTTTTAGTATAAAATCAAAGCAAAATGATAAAAAACTACAATTACATTTTTAATAGTTATTCTCTAAGTTTATTTTATTAAAATAAATCCTTTGAAGTACATGAACAATTTATTATTCTAGTGTCCAATTCAAAATCCATCACATTTATTTATCAAATACCAATACTGAATACATTGCCATGTATTCCGTGTTCAACACACACGCACACACGCGCATTTACTCTCCTTCCCTAGGCATAACCATAAAGTACTTAATCTTGCTTATATATACCCCCTGATTTTAAAAATATGTAGTTAGTTTGAGGCTGGTGACAAGCAATTTTGGGCTAGGTATAGGTGTGCATGTTTTATATTTTTCACAAACTGGTAATTCCACTTTTGCAAAATCCCAAACTGAAAAGAAAGCTTCTTTTTGGTCTCCAAACATGAAACAATAATAGATTAAAAAAAAAAGTTTTTTAAGGTCTGTCCCCTTCCCTCACATATAAGGTTTATGGAAGGTAGAACATTCTTCCTTTTATTTATTTTCATTTTGTTTTCTCTGTGGGTAGCAAACTCATGACAGCATTTTCATGGCAGCAATTTAAAGTTTCTGGCCTAAATTGTCCACATCGGCTTAGATGAACTATCCTAGGTGATGTTATCTGTAATATGACAAGAATGAGATAGTTATCGCTGACAAGGAATTTGTAAGGGAGGGTGGGGGATAGAAAATGTTCAAAAATGGATTTTTTAGTTTGCTAAATTGCCTATTCCTTTTTTTTTTTTTTTTACTGTTTTATTGGTCTTTTAACCCTTAATTTGCACATTCACTTACATGTTACCATGGAAACCAAAAGACATTCAAACCTATTTATTTGTCAATAGCAATGGTAAAAAATTTGCTGGAAAAATTTCAGGTGTTAGGATCCGTTTTTGAGCTCTCTGGGCTTTACCACTCTACTCATATTACCAAGGATGACTGCAAGTTTGCTTGCTGGGAATTAGGGAGATTTTAAGTATTAGGGAGATAACAGGAAAAAACTACCTATTATTGGACTATAGGGGAGTTGATGACATGACACTTTGCTAGAAAAAAAGCCATTTTTAGTTAAAAACAAACCAAACAAAATCACCATAAAGCAGTATCTTTATTTCATTATATGCATTAATATTTTATTTTAAAATAACTGAAGATTTTTTATTTGATTTTCTTCTATATAAGATATTTAATTCCTACGGATCACTTTAATAACCCTTTAATTACTCAATTTGTTTGCTAATACTGACAATATTTTTTGCAGTTTTTGGCTGGGGCTGGGTTTGAACCCACCACCTCTGGCACATGGGGCTGGTGCCCTACTCCTTTGAGACACAGGTGCTGCCCCTGACAGCAAAATCTTAAATATTAATACCCGTTGCTTCTAAATGGCATAAAAGTACTCATACAATTAATGGCTTTAAGTGACCAGAAGAATGTTCACTTTGGTGGCTTCTCATATTTCATATGTAGAAACATAATTTTATAAAGTAGAAAATGTCTCTTTTGAAGCGTCAAAACTACATTTCCTTGTTAATAATTGTATTAGATGTTGAAAGAATTCAGGCAGCACACAAACCTAGGGTTAGGATAAAAACCACTCAGTAAAGGTCAAAGAACTTGGCCATAAAATATAAGCATCATGCTAATTTCATCAGTTTTCCATCAGAAGATAGGTAATTTATTTTTATTTATTTTAAGACAGAGTGTTGTTTTGTCACCTAGGCTCGAGTGCACTGGTGTCATCATAACTCACATCAACCTCAAACTCCTTAAGTGATCCTCCTGCTTGGCCTTCTAAGTAGCTGGGACTACAGGTGCACGCCACCTGCCCAGCTAATTTTTTTTTTTTGTGGAGACAG